>NW_017733238.1:19984-28428 GCF_001890085.2 Hipposideros armiger
CACATATCTCAGAGTGGGCTCTCCTTTGCCCCCTTCCTCCTGACATATCAGCCTCTTCTTGGAGTCTCTGTCACCCCCGGCCAGATTGTTGGCCCCCCCAGCTTATCCAAAGCCAGATCTCATATCAACCTCCTCCCAGCGGGAAGTGCGGGAGGAATAGGGCCAGGTTGTCCTGGGCCCTGGCTGCACACACAGAAGCATCCCAAACCAACATCCACAGGGTCAGACACCTGGGTCTCCCCCAAAACACTAGTGTGCAAAGGCCCCAAGAGGCACCTCCTGCAGGAGCGTTTGCAAGGGCTCAAGTGAGTGTGAGGACTCGCTCCCTCTGGGGTGATCTGGGGGAACCTCTGTTGTTTATGGTCACCTTGAGGAGTTGTGGTCAGACCTTGGGGACATAAACACAGCAATGTGATGGTGAGTGGGGTTATGCAGGGCCAGTCCTCGGGTCAGTTTTTTTGAAAAGCAAGTTGGTCACTTGAGACCAAAGTAAACCTAATCCTGTTGGGCCAGGAATCCACAGTGATGTCTCCCTCAGAACACATGTGCCCAGGGTACACTTTTGGGGCTAAACCGCTCCTGGATTTCCCCAGACATTCCCAGTTTATGCCTGTGTTCTGGCATAATTATTAATAGTGCCCCTTTCACTCCCAGAAATGTCCCAGTTTGGACAATAAGTGTTGGCTGTTCTAAGCTCAAAGTAACTGCTGAATGACTAAATGATGCTCCTTGTAATGGGTTAAAATGGAAGGGGAGCCAAGGTCAATCACCAGGCCCTGTGGTCAGCTGAGCCAGGCACTATGCAGCTCCCTCAAGTGCTCTGTGTGTCTGGCCTTGACAGAGGCGCCACAAATCAGGCCAACAGCCTCACCAGGGGCCACACCCAGGTGGTCACCATGGGATTCCAGGTCTCTGTAGGCCCTGCCTCAGGCCCCTGGCTATGAGTTCATACCATGAAAGGCCCAAATGTGACCCTGACACCATTTCCCACCCAATGGCAGCACAGTATATGCAGGGACCAGCAAAGGACCAGTCTTCTGGGCAGCACTTATCCTTGGGGAAACTGGCAGAAATCAGGGAAAATGTCTCAGAGCAACCAGGACAGGGACCAGGCCACTTCTGTGGCCAGGATCACAGAGTTGGGGTCATCAGACACCTCCACGTCCCCTCTGGGGACAGAGTGGCTGTTTGTCAGCATGACCCACTTGGGTACCTGCCATGCTCCTGTTTCTACACAAGCCACTCCTTGTGGTGACACCCTCTTCTTCTTGTGGTCATATCAACAGCCCAGGTTCCTCCTGCTGCTCAGCATCTGGCCTGAGGACATCTCAGGTCAGGGCTGATATCCACTGTGCCTGGGGTTGTGCTGGACACTGGAGCCCAGACCACCCACAAGTCCTCAGTAGGATGGACAATTGCTGCCCACCCAGTGCCCAAACTGTGTGAGGGAATTGTCAGAGTCTCCTGACAGTCCTGGGAGTAGGGAGGAAGCTGCAGCCAGACTTGGAAGAGGACAGAAAGGCTTCAAGGGCTGAGAGTGGCTCTCTGAGGGAAGGGGGACTGAGCAGAGCAGGCTGGGGAAGGTGAGACCCCAGCCCAGCCAGATGAGCCCTGTTCTCAGGTATCCCCGGTCAGAAAAGGGCTTCAGCTCACTTCTAGTGTGGACTAAGGACCTGTGTGGATGAGGCCCCAATGTAGACACTACCCAAAGCGAGTTTACCCATTCAGCATCTCTTTTTTGAGCACCTACTATGTTCTGGACACAGCAGTAGGCAACACAGCCACAGCACTGCTCAGAGCATTTTTGTTTGGGGAACACAGGAATCAGCCCAATAGATAAGTGAATGGTGTCATGTAGGAGACAGGATCCATGCTGTGGAGAAAATAAAGTTGGGGGGGGGCGGGGAGTGTCTGGCGGGAGTCTCATGAGGGGTGGCGTCCAAACAGCTGGAAGCAGACATGGGCCAGGAGGAGCCCTGACTTGGGGCCAGGTGCCTGCAGTTAGGGTTGTTGGCTTAGGGTCTCAGTTTCCCTTCTGTACAGCTGGGTTCATAACAATGAAACCTCACTCCCTGGAGGGAAGGATGATCAGATGGAAAATGGACGTTTTGATTGTCTCTGTGGTTGACTGTTTTTTCTGTTATTGCTGGGTTGTTCCAGGCCAGCTGGCCTTAGGCCAGCATCCTTGGGTTCCCGCAAGCTCCTCACCCTTACCGCAGTGCAGCTGGCCTGGCGAAACCAAGAGTCCTTGACACCCAAAATAGCCAGGAAACCCCGACCAGCCCCAGCCCTAGAAGCAGGTGCCTTCCTCTCCCCAGGATAGGCTCCAGCTCTGGAAGCTGTCACCACCCCAGCTGGAGAAAGGGCCCACATCCCCGCATCAAGGTCACCAAGCACCTGTGCCCAGGCCTGAGCCAGGCAGGGTTTCAAGATCATGGTCAATTATGTTCCAGAACCTTGTGTTTGTTCAGGTCATACCCCCTTCCCTGCAATTTTTCTAAATGCCAGGCATGGAGCTGCAGCTGACAGTGGGACACAATCAGACACTCAGAGCTCAGAGAGTGGCTGTATATGGGATACTGTGAGTCATACCTCACCTGCTGCCCCAAGTCTGGGACTCTTCATCGGGTCTGGACCAAGTATGGGGAGGGAGAGAGAAATGTGGACCCTCACAATCACTTCCCTGGGAGCCTGGGATCTGGGGTAATAATGAAGAATCCAGAAGCTCAACTGTTCCCCACGAGACCTCACAGGGTTCTCCCCCAGTGGATAGGTCCTAAGATTGGTCAGTTACTCGCCCATCTGTCCATACATGTATGTCCTTTTATTCATGTACTTGTCCATTCATCCATTATGCATTCATCATCCATACTTTTATCCATACATACATCCACAAAGACCAGAGGTTGGTCTGTGTGGGGTTCTCAGCTGTCATGTCCCAAGCAAGGTGGGACTGGCCTAGTCAAGGTCAAAGTGAGGCCTGGAATGTGCTTGCTTCACCATGAGAGGAGGCGGCGTCAGGCCCTAGATGTCCTGTTCCCTCTCCAGTCTGCCTCAGGCTGGGCCTAGATGCTGAGGGCAAAGACAGGGAAGAGAGAGGTGTGATGGGTGCATCAGGGTGGTAACGTCTGATGCCCCCTGCCCAGTGGGTCACCAGACTCTCCAAGCACCCGTGTTACAGGCTTCTCTGATCCACCCATTAGGCTGACCCTCCCCTTCTCGCCTCTCTTTCCTGTCTTTCTCTAATCAGAGAGGTTGCCAGGACATTCCAGGGCTCCTGTCCACCCACTCCCATCCAGGACATTCAAGGTCTTAATGGGAATGGAAATGGGGGACCAAGTACCCAGCTACAGTATCCTAGGTTCACCCCCAAAGATGGCAAATCACTTCCGGCAGTGGGACTTCACCAGCTCATTCCCAGGAGGCACTAATAACACCCCCAGTCCAAGGAAGCCAGGAGCCAGGCCTGCTGGCCATGGCCATAACACCATGTCACCTGACACATGAGATATGCAGTGTCCGGTGGGCGAGTGCCTCCACCCAAGAGCCTTGGAGAGTGTGGCCCTCCCCCAAGTCATGATCAATCGGTTCATCAACTGCTGATCACTCCCACTGCCTCTCACCTCACCTGTAACAGGCACCACATGTGCCAGCCCAGGTCAGGTCCTGGGGGGTGAAGCTACGTCAGGAAGATGCAGCTCTTTCCAGTCCAGAGCTCAGGGCACAGACAAGGACCTCCCTACCACAAGCAATCGTGGAGAAGACAAGGGGTGGGCGACACGGGATGCTTGACAGTCAGCAAAGATGATCTGGTGGCAGCAGCAACTTGAGCCACCTCAAAACAGGGACTGGGAGCTGGACCCCTAGGGCTGATGGATAGAGGGAGGAAGGGCATCCTGGAGAGTCAGCACAAGCAAAAGCACAGAGGGGGCAAACACAGTACCCCTCAGCTGACGCACAGAAGCCTGCAGTGAAGCCCCCTGACCTCTCTACCTCAACAATCCCAGACTCCTGTCTCCCATGCCACCTGGCTCACCAACCTGCTCACCACACAGAAAGCACTTATATTTTATGCCATATGGCCAGGTCCTGCCCTGGAGGAGAATTGGACACTGACAGCAACACTGGGCAGAGGATGCTGGGAGGCAGGCCCAGGGCGAGGCCCTGGGGGATACACAGGAGTTCTCCAGGGTAGACGGGAAGTCTGTGCCACGGGAAGAGGTGAGGTGTGTCAAGGGTGCAGGGACGGGACTCAGAAGAGGCGAGGCCAGGGAGAGGGGCCCTGGAGGCCTCAGCACTGGCCAGATCTGTGATTCCAAAAGTTCCTGCACCCTGAGACAGTAGAGAGTGGCCTATTGTCCCTGTATCATCTGTAAAACACAGGAGATGAGTTATCTGGCTGAGCCACTCCCAGCTTCTGTGAGCTGAGAGCCAGGATCATCATCTCATTTCACAGGTAGGAAAACTGAAGCTCAAAATGGTTAACATCCCAAAGAGCAAAACAGAGTCAGTCTAGGGCTTCCCATCTGATGGGTGGGGAAACTGAGACCAGCAGAGGATGGGACCAGCCTGGGCTTACACAGCGGTGGTCTGTATGGAAAGCTGCCTTCTGCCAGGCACCAGATGTGCTCACATAGGATAACCTCTCCCCAACATCCTCCAGCCCTGATTCCATTCCAGGGGTGCAGAAAGGAGGCCTGAGAGTGGACCCAGTGGCCACCCCTTCACCCCATGGCTGGGAGGAGAGAGAGCTGGCTGGCAAAGGACCTTGCGGAGACTCTATGGTGGGAACCTGGACTCCAGAGTCAGACTGGGAGAGGTCCCCACTCACACGCAGCCCTTCCCAGCCCTTGGCCTTGAGAGGTTGGCTTTCCCTCTGTGGGCCCCAGTTTCCTCCCCTGGGTGGGCTTGAGGATTAAAGAAGATGCCTGTGATGTGGCTGGCCCATGGTGACCCTCACTATACCCCAGCCATTGCTGTTATTTCCTGAGCCTTTGCAAGTGACTGCCTCTGACATGCTATGTGACTCTGGGTAAGTTCTTTCCCCTCTCCAGGCCCCAGCCTTCCCCTCTGCTTAAGGACAGCTGGGTGAGGGGCCCTGAGGTCCAGGAACTATAGGAAAACTGTACAGTTCTTGGATGAAGGGGTTGGGCAGGAATGCCCGAGGCCTGGAGGGGCAGCGAGGCCTGAGGTGGGAGCAGGTTGGGGCTGGTGGGGTCAAAAAGGGGGTGGTGGAGTGCTAGCTGGCTCTGCCTACAGCTGGCTACCCCTGGGAATCCCCGGGCTAAAGTTAACCCCGCGTTGGCTGAAACCAGAACTCAGGGTGGCAAAAGGGGAGAAGTAAGAGGAAGAGAAACTGAGCCCATGGTCAGCAGGGCGTGGGACCAGTGACAAACAGGGCCAGGTGTGGCCTAGGAATCAGACTGGGCTGTTTCAGAGCTGTAGCCGGATGTTTGTGCAGCTCAGAAGTCGGGGTAGCAGAACCCGACCCCAGCACATGGCCCCCTCCCAGCCCTGGCTTGAGCCTGGTGCTGCCCCCTGGCTGCCTCTCCACATCCTCCCTGAGTTCCATCCTGGGTCCTAGACTCCTGAAGGGCCTGACTTCAAGGGACCTCAGAACTGCCAGTGGTGGCCCTCATTGTCAGCAGGGTTCCAGGGAGGGGATGACCTGGGTCACAGAGTGAGTGGGCACAAGAGGGCAGTTCTGGGTTCTGGAGCCCCAGCCCAGGCCCTTCTTACAGCAGAAGGGAGTGGGTGAGTAGACAAGTGGAGTGAGCACAGGCATCCTGACTTTCCAAGACCCCCTGATTCCGAGGGGCCCCAAGGAGACTCAGTGCAGCCTTTCAGAAGGGAATTTTCCCCCTGAGTCCATGGCCTGGGAAGCCACTCCCCTTTGACCCCAGCAGTCCTGCTGGTAGGAATTCATCATGAAGACATCACAGGGCCAGTGCATGAAGATGCCAAGGTGTGTCCTGCACCTTGCGCCCTGCAGGGTGTGTCTAACAGCAATACATTACAGATGGCCAAATGTCCACAGCTCCAAACAGCCTTGAAAACGGGCCATGGATGAATTCCACAGTGGGGGACAGTGGGACTCAGGCAGGTGAGAAGAGAAGTTCTCGCCTGAGCCCATCTTTGTGAAAAGGGCTCAACTGTATGCAGAGAAAAGTCTCGAAGGATCTACACTGATAGGGGTCCTCTCCGGTAGTGAGAGCATACATTTGCTTTATTTTCTTCTTTATAAGTCTGTTTTCTGATTTCTCAAAGGACATGTATTACTTGCATAACCAGAAATCAAAACAATGAACTGATTTAAGATCACTGATTCTCTAAAAATGACGTATTAGATTTGAATTACATCTGAAAAGTCTTGAACATAATGTAATCCCAAAGAGGTCACAAGGCAAAACGTGACACACGTGAGAGTGTGTCTCTATAGCTATATCCTATCTATATCCATATCCATGTCTGTCACCTGGGGCTGCCTGTGGGGTGGAACTATAGGTAATGTTGGTTTTTATTTTGCACAATTGACTTTTCTGATTTTTGTACAATGATTATACATTTAGCGTGTAATCATGAAAAACAGAAGGATTATTTTTCCACTTAAGCATATTTATTCCAATTCATTTAACATCCAAAAATATTTATTGCTTGCTTGTTATATCCATGACAGGCTGGGTGCAGGGTCTGGGTTTATGCTGATGAAAAAGACAGAACTGTCTCTCTTGGGCAGTGGGACAACGGGGGAAATGTATATGGAGAGAGGTCAGTACAGTACTAATACGGATTTTTTTATTATATTTATTGGGGTGACATTGATTAATACAATTATATAGGTTTCAAGTATACAATTCTATAATACATTAATATGGATTCTTATCCCTAAGTCTTAGTCCTGTTCAAATCCATGAAACTCTCTCACAGCTCCAGCTCCACAGAGGCAGGAAGCAGGGGGACAGTTGCTGGGCCCTTGCAAAAACGAGAGAAGGTGTTCTAGGGGTGGTGAATTCCCAGCAGCAGGCATTTAGCAAAGAGGATTGGAGAAAAAGCCACCCCGTTTAAATACAGTTAAAAACAGAAGAGTGAGCAATTGTAGACCAAAATTTAGGCAATTTCTGCAAACAGTAATAAAAACCCTCCTACAGGTAAAGCAGATTGGCATGGGACAAGGTCAGTCCAGGGCTGGCAGAAGCTGTGAAGGGAAGATGCACTATCTGACCCAGACCAGGATGGACTTTGAGAGTTTTCACCAGTTCCTTGGTCAGGGAGAATACGTGGCAGGTCCAAGCATGATGTGTGGAGGTGGGAAGACCTAGGTTGACAAACTTCTCTACCACGTAGGTGACAATTTACCTTGACAGCCTCTCTCCTCATGGTCTGATCTAGCCGATGCTGATAATATTAGTCACTACATCACATGTCCATTATGGGGAGCATGTGAGAATATACATAAATTCCTTAACAGACTACCTGGTTCAATGAATGGTAGAAACAGGTTAGAAACTGTTACTGGAATTTCACTCTATATTACCAGTCTGTTAATTCTAATGCTATTTATGTTAGCTATCTAGTTACCTGTATATATGTCATTTGTTTTCTTATATTCAAAAAAATTCTGTTTAAAGAAACTCTCCACTTAAGGTCACTGCCAGCACTCAGCTCTATAAGTGACGTGTGGACAGACACCATACTTCAGTTATTCACTCCTCACTTTCTCCCCAGAAAAATAAAAGTTTTTAACACAATTCAGTGAGTCTAGAGCTATGACCAAGAGCCCAAAATGGCAGAAACTCAGCCACCGCTCCAGCTTGTCTGCTTCCTGCCTCGGCTCCCCCTGCCAGGACCCTCATTGACAAAGGAAAAGCTGCTGACCCCAAGAGATGCAGCTTCTTCACAGGTCTTCAGGCTCTTCATCTCACGCCCAGCCCAGTGTCTGTGACTTCAAGGCTCTCAATAAACAGTTTGAATGAGGAAGAGAAGGAAGGGAGGGAAGAAAGGGAGGAAAGGAAGGGAGGGAGAAATGGAGGGAAGAAGAGATGGATGGGTGGATAGATACGTGCATGGATGAATAACTGATGGATGAGTGGATGAGTAGATGAGTGGTTGGGTGGATGGATGAGTGGGTGGATTGGTGGATGAATGGGTGGGTGGGTAGTTGTATGGGTGAATGGATAGATGAATAGCTGGGTAAGTGAGTGAAAGAATGGATAGGTGAATGACTGATGGATGTGTGGGTGGGTGGATAGAAGTGGATAGATGGATGGATGGGTGGATGGATGGATGGATGGGTGGATGGATGGATGGATGGATGGATGGATGGATGGATGGATGGATGGATGGGCGGATGAATGGATAAATGGATGGACAGAAGGATGGATGGGTAAATGGGTGAATGAGTGGATTGGTGGCTTCATGCGTGGGCAGGTAGTTAGATGGGTGAA
>NW_017733238.1:32348-38749 GCF_001890085.2 Hipposideros armiger
CCCGCTGGGAGCAGAGAGCCCCATGTGGCCTCCCTGTAAGTGGGTCTCAGTCCCACCCTGAGCAGACAGAACATGAGGGGCCTCGGGAATGGTGTCTTGTTTGTAATGAATGTGAGATATACAAGTCTGAGAGGAGAAGCTGTCTCGTCTTGCCACCCCTTCTTTCAGGCCTCAGGGAGCACAGTAAGCCCACTGCCCCACACTCTACAATCGCCCCCACAGATCCAGGTCCCTTCTGACAGATCAGGCTCTACTCCCGAGCTGTCCCCCAGCCCGAGAGACTCAAGTCTACACCTGGGGAGAGCAGCTCCGGCCTGTCAGGAACTGACCTGGGAGCAGGATGGCCAAGTGATCAGGACCCCAGCCAGGCAGTCACCACGTACCATGCAGGGGTGTCACCCAGACAGGGACGTCATTGCCTTCACCACTGTCTTCTATGGGCCACACAGGTTCTCTACTGCATTCCTGGTCAACACATCCCGAGGGTCCCTGTACACCACCCTCTCACACACTCACATTCACACTCACTCACACATGCACACACAACTCACACACCCTCACACTCACACACATTCACACTCACATGCACACACAACTCATACATGCTCACGCACTTGCTCACACATAAGCACATTCACACAGGAACACACTTGAGCTGACAGTGCCCTCTAGTGGCCACTGTTATCACTTCTCTCAAAGGTCACAGTCATGCCAGTAATAACCCCAGGAGCGTTCATCAGAAATCTTGGCTGCACAAGATCATTCTCCCCTTTCATGGGGAGGGATATGACCTGGCCAAGGTCACACAGGAGGTGGGTGGTGAAGCCCTGACCCCGACTCCCGGGCCAGTGCTCTCACCCCCTCCCACTTGGCCTGGGTGCTCAGATTCCAGCTCATTCTAGCTCTCAAAGCCCTGCCAGAACACAGAGGCAGGACCCTCTCCGAGGGAAGAGGTTGCGGCAAAGAAGCTGGGGGGGGGGGTCTTGTATCCCCACCTTCAACATACACAGCCCCCAGGAGGGAAGAAGGTATCTTGGGGGAGAAGAATTTCCCGACTAGAGAGTCCCTGAGACGGAGCTGCTCCATGCTGGCTAAGAGATGTCAGGAGGGGAGGAAGCTAGGCGTTATGGAAACACAAAAAATGCCAAAAACACTGACATAGAGGCAACACACCCACCACACAGAAGCAATAAGTGCTGACCTGGGGTCAGCTAGCTCAGATGCTTTTATGAAGAGAAGATAAACAACTGGTCATGCTGGACTCTCCTTGTCTCCTGCTCCCCACCCACACCCAGCCCCATGCTCTCCCTCCTTCCCTGGAAGAAACCTAGTGTATTTCATTCCACATGTAGCCACTGAGCAGTTCCAAATCCCAGCACTGCTTTAGGCCCTGGGGACACAGCAGTGGCCTCAGAGACCAAGTCCTGGAGCAAAGTTCCAGTGGATGGCAGAGGCCAGAACAACAAATTATTCTATAATACATGATGTTATGAGTTTTCAGTAAAAGAAGAGGTTGGTGGCGGGGGAGAAAGAGACTATTGGTTTAGATAGATGATCAGGAGAGGCCACCCCTGAATGGAGCTAGAGGACCAGCCAGGAAGACGGTTGGAAATGAGTGGGCCTGGCAGCAGACACAGCAAGTGCAAAGGCCCTGGGGTGGGACATGCCTGACAAGTTGCAGGAACAGCAAGAAGGCTAGTATGCCCATGTCCAAGGAAATAGGGAAGGTAGGAGAGGAAGCCAGGGGACGGTCTGGGGCCTTGCAGATCATGCGAGCACCTTGCATTTTGTTCCAAGTTTTCAAATGTACCTGAAGGACATCACACCACAACTATGCTCCTTCTAACATCCTACAAATATATCTCTACGACTGGGATCCAACCAAGTCAAATAGAGAGAGCTAGATGGCTGTGTGGGAATAAACACATCAGTACTGGCTGCTCCCATTCGGTGGACATTTGGGCAGTTCTGGTTCTTCTTTCACAAACATGGCCCAGGGAACCCCTGCACATCCCCGTGCACACACCAGTGCCTCTGGCGGGTACACACCAGACCTGGAACTGGGGGACACTGGGATCTATGTTCGGGTTTCTTGTAAGCTGCAGTCTGCTCTCTGGAGCAGTGGGACTAATTTACATCCCAGCGACAGGACATGGCCCCATTCCCCACACCCCCAATCATTCCTTGGGCTGTTGACACTCAGATCTTGCTGTCTCCAGCAGTGCCCATCCCCTGGTGGCATTAAGTGAGAACTCAGGTAAATCCCATGGGGCGTCACTCGGTGGTCACCAAGCCCCGCTACCCTGACCCCTCACTCTGCCTCAGCCTCATGTGACCCTGGACTCCCGAGCTTCAGTGTCCCGTGGCGTCCCTTGAAGGTCCCTGACCCGGCCTGGAGGTCCAGGTCTCCACTCCTCTGGTCTGTGAGCGCTGGAGCCCCTCTCTGAGCGTCTATAATAGCGAGGGGAGAGAGACCCCTGGCGGCCGAGGAAGGTAAGGCGGGTCCCGGAGCCCGGACGGGATTGCTGGAGTTAAGAGAGAGACGGGCGGGGCGACTNGCCTGGCAGCTCTGTGGAGAGGGACTGAACCCAACACTTGGGTTCCAGTCCTAGATCTGATATTGACTAGTGTGACCTTGGACCATTTCCTTAAGTCTCTAAGCCTTGTCCCCTCATGGGCAAAGAGGATACTGGTCCTTGTCCCATCTACCTCACAAATTGCTGGGAAGGACACTGAGGGGCACACACACATGAAAACACTTCAGAAAGCCTAGAATGCTTCTCAGGTGCATCTTAGTGTGGGAAAGATGTTGCAGGTCATCGTGCTGACTCTCCTCAGGGTTGGATCAGGGTAAGAGTCTGAGCTTGGATCCCAGACAGACCTGAGTTCTAGTCCTGGCTCCACCACTTACCAAGTGTGCTACCTTGGGCTGGTGACTGTCCTCCCTGTGTCCTCCTCTATGAGGTGGAGGTAATGATAGTGGCAGCTATCCCTCAGGCTGTGTGAGGATTCAGGGGGATAATTCTGGAAAGCACTGAGCACAGCACCAACTGGGTGCAGTGATGGATCCAAGGTCTGCCTTCTGGGGTCACAAAGAAGAGACCCAACCCCCTTTATCTAGTAGAGTGTCCCCGGAGGCCGGGAGGTTGCTCTAGGATCTCTAACTCAGGGGGCTGCAAATCTCTAAAATGTGTCTGTATAAATGTGCATCATGGGGAGAGGTCCAGGGCTTTGTGCAGAAAGAGACTATGACCCAGAGAGAGTTAAGCACACTCATCTAATTCAAGACCCTCACTTAGGAAACTGAGACCTGAGGCCTGCCCAAGAGCATGCAGTGGGTCAGGACACAGCAAAGCATGGGCATTCAGCCCAGTGGGAAGCCCTCCCTGCCCAGGAGCCGGGCCTGCCTTGGGAACACCTGAGTTGAATAGGATTCACCTGGAAGCAGCGTGCACCAGGCAGAAGCCACAAGAGTTGGGAGGAGAGAAAATAGCAGGGGCCACCTTTTGGATAGAGCAGTAAGATTGGGGGAATTTCAACTTTCTTTTCAATTTGTCTTTGAAGCTTGTTACAAGAGGGCTTTACCATTGAAGGTGAAGGAGAAAGAGGTAGTGGCTGGTGGCAAAACATCTCAACCCTGTGCCCCAGGGGACCTTCAGTTCTGTAGGTCGTGAGCTTGTGCCACCCAAAATGAACTAAACGAGAGGCCAACACAAAGAGAAAGTTTAACAAACGTGGAGTGGGCCAAAGGACTTGAAGCAGATAATCTGGGAAGGGAATTCTAGATCCTGGAAGAGATTTCTCTCCTGTTTCGGGGACCATCCTGTTAGGGAGGTTCAGCTGTCTCCAGGGCCCCAAACTCCAGGCCCAGGTGGAGGCAACAGGGTGTAGATGAGCTCCAAGGACACAGGTGTCCGCCTAGCGCAAGGATGAATCACCTTGTTTGTTTCCCGAGTTCCTCTTAAAATAGTTTATTGGTCTTGGTCTTTGGTTTAAAAACAATAACTGCTCACTGTAAACAATGTGAAAAGGCCAAAAAAACAAGCCGGAGAGAAAACAACTCACCCAGAAGAAGCACTGTTAATATTTTCATAGATCTCGTATTTTAATTGTAAACTGTAACAGCCATTACATAAATAAATAAAATGTGTCTACAAAGTTTAAAAAGTACGAAGAAAAGTGTGATAGTTGCACAGTCTTGTAGAATGTACTAGGTGACCGAACTGTTGATTTTAAAATGGTGAATTCTATGTGATGTGAGCGTCCCATCAGCCAGCCTCCCAGTCTGAGGACGTGCTTTATCTTCACTCTTCCTTAGAGTTCTGTGTCCTCTGTGTGTGCCCTTAAACCAACTAGTTTTCAGCTTCACCTGTTTTGGAGCTTCACCTAGATTGAGTTAGACTGCATGTGTTTTATTTCTCTCCTCGCTGCATCTCTGATATCCATCCACTGCTGATGGAGGAACCGTGCCCAGCTGTGCGCCTGGCCGGCGGCCACACTGGGCAGATCCGCCCCAGAGCGGACCGCCAACAGCACCTGGAGCCCAGAGTGAGGGTCTCTCCAGGGCAACTCATTGTTGCCCTGTTTGTTTTAAAAAATGGGAGACAGCTTAATTTTTTCCTGATTCTACAAAGAAATACAAAGATTCTTTTAAAATAAACAGAAAAAAAGTACAAAGAAGTTTCCAGCACAGCCTACAGATCTGTGCTGGTTGTATCTGGTGTGTCCTTCCAAACTTGACCTCAAATTTCACACAGACAACTGGTAGATGAAAGATAGATAGAAAAACAGATGATAGATAGATAGACAGACGGATAGATAGACAGACGGATAGATATAGACTGGACAGTTTTACTTTTGCACTGAGCAGCACACCCACGCAGATGTGGGTAACCTGGGTGTGAATGTGCAGCTCTAAAAACACTCAGGTTGAGTGTCCTGGGTCCGGATAAGACTGTTCCACACAGGACACAGCCAATACCCAGCCTCCATCCCTGTGCATGGGTCCCACCACTGACCTCTGGTTGACCTTCTTCACACAGATCAAATATCGTACCTGTGTAAGGCTTTGGAAGCATGTTACAGACCAATTTCCAGACCTTCCAGAAAGGGAAGCATGTGCCACACCCTCCCACACCCCTCAGAGCCTGGGAGGATCCCCTGGGTCCTAAGGGAGGGATGACCTGGGCATGGACATAGAGGCACCCAAGGACACTGCCCTCTCTGTCCCGCCCTGACCCCAGCTCTCCTCTGAGGCAGGGGCAGAGAGTGGCCCCAGTGCTTCTTTCCAGCTCCTCAAATCACCCACCACCAGTTGGCCTGAGTCCCCTCCAGAAGTCCCCTCCTCAGGGAGGCCTTGGAGCCCTCTCCCCACCACAGTTGCTCTGTGTGTCTCCCTGGCAACACCAAGCACCTCTCCCACCTCCCCTGTACCTCCTCACCCCAGCTCCCACTTGGGAGGAGAAGACTCAGGGCTGAGTTAGGCCTCTGGCTGTCTAGGAGGACTGCAGAAGTGTGAGTGTGAGGAGTAGGGGGCTAGCGATGCAGCCCGAGGTGAGCGGGCTGTGGGCTGGGGTCTGTGGGGTCTGCAAAGGTGGGGCTGTGGGAGGGCACAGGAAGCCCTGTTGGTGGTCCCCATAGTCAGGGCCCGGGGGGAGATTTGGTTCTCTCCACCCCAGATAACATGGCCCCTCAGTTTCTAAGGCTAGAAACCCCAGTCTGGTCTTCCTGGGGCAGCTGCCCTTTGCGTGTGGGGTTGGACAGGAAAACTCCAGCCCCAACGCCTCCAGCAGTAGGGCCTGGTGTCCCTAACCCTCCAACCTCGGTCTTAGAGCCTGGGTGTAAGGCCCATCAGCCAGAGAAAGACTGGTGTGCATGGGGGGTGGGGGGCAACAGGAAAGCCTAGAAGGGGCCTGAGAGATTGGGCCCCACCACTCAGCTTACACAGGAGAAACCGAGGCCCACAGGTGGCAAAGGATTTAGGACTCAAGGCCCAGTGCTCTCACCCCCTTACAGCACTCACATGCCCTTGGCCCTGAGGGGCCCCCTCTCGGCTGGGTTCCAGCCCTGTGACCTGCACCCTAAGACTCAGCATTGGCCACTTTGAGCTGAGGAGCCCTCAGGGTCTACAGTCAAGGCCAGTTGTGAGCACGACCCTCTGCAGCCTCCTGGCCCCAGCCCAGCTTGGCTCATGCAGGCCCAGCACCTTCCTCCGCTCCTCTGGGCCTGCAGATCCGAAGCACACTCAGGGCTGAAGGTCAGCTTCCCAGCCTGCACCCCAACTGAGATCCAGGCTCAGGCGCAGCGCCCGCTGGGAGCAGAGAGCCCCATGTGGCCTCCCTGTAAGTGGGTCTCAGTCCCACCCTGAGCAGACAGAACATGAGGGGCCTCGGGAATGGTGT
>NW_017733238.1:42829-43778 GCF_001890085.2 Hipposideros armiger
TTTTGACTACAAATTCAATGCCTTTAGAAGAATTGAGATGTTTAATTTCTTCTAGAGTCAAATGAATGCGTTTGATTAGAGTTTTCTAGGAATGTCCTCATTTCATCTCAAATGATTGGCATAATGCTATTATAACAGACTCTGATTATCCATTTTAGGTATTCAATGTCTGTAAAAATGTCCCCTTTGCATTCCTGATATGAATGATTTTTGCCTTCTTTCTTTTGTTCTTGATTAATTCACCAAATTCATTTTTCAATTTCAGTTGTATCGTAAAGGAACCAACTCTTTGCTTTCTTGCATTGTCATCCCCACTATTTGGTATCTATTTCTTTAGTATTTGTTTTTCTCTTTCTTATTGCCTTCATTCTATTTTTCTTTGAGGTTATTTTGTTGTTTCCTAACTTTCTGAGATATATGCTTAGTTCATTAATTTTCAGTCTTTTTATTTTCTATAAAACTTCTATACAGACTTTAAGGTCATCAATTTCCCTCTATGAACTACACTAGCTGTATCCCACAAGGGTTTTATGTAGTGATTTCATCATTGTTCAGTACAAAATGTTATCTAATTTCCAATTTGAGTACTTCTCTAAACTATTGGGAACATATTTCTTTATTTCCAAACATATGAGGATGTCTACTATTGATTGTTACTGACTTCTAGTTTGTCAGTGAGTTCTAGTATTTTGCTTACAGAATATATACTGAATGATTTCAATGATTTGAAATTTGTTTAAGCTTGCTTTATGACCCAGTATATGGTCAATTTCTGTCAGTGTTCATTTCTGCTTGAAAGGAATATACATACTGTTAACTCTAGATGCATGTTCTAGATATAAGTGCATTAGGTCAAATAAAATAAGTCTTCCAATCTGCTGTTATCTTCTTCAAGTTACTTCAGGTAATACTTCTTAACCTTGAAACTTAAAATCTGATATCAATATAA
>NW_017733238.1:49338-52915 GCF_001890085.2 Hipposideros armiger
TAATGGATCAAAAAGCTACAACAACTTGGGACCCAATACAAACACTCTATACAAACACTCCTGCAAATGCCTCAGGCCTCGCTCTAGTAACAAGCGATGGGCCAGTCATGTGTCCCAGAGCATATATAGGTGGCACTGCATGCCAAAAAAGAGGGAACCAATTTCCCTTTGTCCGCGCCTCTCCCAGAGGCTTCATATGGTAAGAGTGAGGCTAAACATGCAGCTTTCTCTCTTCAAACATTTCCCTGTCTCCAAGTTTTGTGGATGGAGGAAGTCACCCTGTCATATTTCCACATCCCTAATGACATCTTAGAGTACAGAACTTCTGACTTCAGGGATGGCCTCACACAGGATGGACCCCAATGTCATGTTTTTCAAAAAAGATGATCTCTCCATCCATTTTAGGACTTTTCATATGGAAAATTGCCTGGAAGGTAGGAAGGCAGGGAGATTTGGCCTGCAAGAATTAAAACCAACATTCCAGGACAAACTACTGTCAAGGAGGGTTGGATTTTGTTTTTTCACGAGGAACCAGAGTCCCTGGTCAGCCAATCAAGCTAAATGGAGCACAGGATGCAGCTCAGGAATACAAAATCATAGCTTCTGAGTGGTCAAAGGGACAACAAGCCTCTCAACCTCTGGGTCACAAATTCAGGCAATCTGACTTGACAACCAATAGAGAGATGGGGTGGTGGGATGTTTGCAATTTGGTCAGTCCCAGAGGACACCCTCTCAGCTGGAAGGAAATTGTCTGCTGGGAATAACTGGCTCTAAGTCATTAAGGTGATCAGTGATTTGGGAAAGAAAGGATCTGGGATAGAAGGAACCCTAACAAAGGAGGGAGAAGGATGTTTTATGTCCTTTGAGGGTCTAAGTATTTTAAAACAAAAACAAAAAAACCCCCCTCCAAACCAGCCTCTCTTCTGTCTTTGCACTGCTGGTCAGCAAATCTGGAAGGACAACACTGTGATGCCTCCATTATATCCTGTGGAACTACCACCAAAATCTGCTGAGACAGCTGCATGAGTTCAAATCAATGAGGGTCTTCTGGACACTGACCTGGGAGGAATACTGAACGAGAGACCTGGGAAAGCACATGCCTTTAATACCCTCCCAGTGAGTCCAAACCTGACCCACCCCAGGGAAAATGCCAGCCAGCAGCCTGTGGACATGGGTACAGGTTGATTACTCTGGACCGTCAGCTAAAAAGATGCAAATCTGCTTCCTTGTAAAGGGCCAGCATACTCACTGGGTCAAACACCACTTCGTCACAAATGAAATGTGGTCAAACTACCTCAAAACACCAAGCTGAGATATTTCATCACTGGAGGGTGCCAGAGACCACTGAATCTAATCAAGGCTCAAGGTGGTCTACACAAAACTTGTCCACCAGGTGGCACGAATGCTGGAAGAGGGCTGGCACTTAAAAGAAGCTGGTTTTCCATGTCTCCCTGACTGTGATGGGGTGGAGAGCATGGATCCAGTCCTAAAAGAGGACTGCCTTAGAGGGTAGGTTATGAGTGCTCTGTATCCCAGAAGGGCTTAGAAAATTAAAATTCAAGGTAACTAGAGTTTTATTATATGAATGTGTGGCCAGCAAAATAAAAATGTTTTAATTAAAAAGGAAGGTAAAAAGTTTGAATCACTGGAGCATCTATCCTCAAGTCTTCTTGCAGTGGGAGTTAGTGTAAGCATCCAGCTGGGCATCCACATTTAGAGCTTCAAAAACGAGTTGGGGAGAGGGAGAATTCCACTTCTGGAATGGCAATATGAAGCGCTCCATAGACTCACTCCCCAAAAAAACTGGTGAAAATTATTTTTTAAATATATGTACTTATATATTGGGTTGTCGGAAAAGTCATGACGTATTTTGTCTGTTTTTCAGAGGTCATTTATTTATATAAAGAACAAAGATCAATCAGTGATACATTGCCCGTTTTGTTTGATAACCTTTTGCCATCTTTCAGTGAGCTTCATAATTCCTCTTTCATAAAAGGACGTGTCTTTATTTGCGAAAAAATGAACAAGGTGCTGATTTACAGCCTCATCTGAATCAAACGTTATACCATGCAAGGAGTTTTGAAGAGAGCGAAACAAGTGGAAGTCTGATGGCGTAATGTCAGGTGAGTATGGTGGGTGTGGCAACACATCTATCCAAGCTCCAGTAATTTTTTTTTAAAGATTTTTATTGGGGAATTGGGGGAAGGGGAACAGACAAGTTGCTGTCGTTTTTTGTTGTTGTTCTTCTTCAGTCTAGTTGTGGAGGACGTTGCTTCACTGGCCCAAGTTGGCACCATCATTGCGCTCTTCCCGGGTGAGGCAGATCAGTCGCCGGCTTCNCCAAATAATACCCAGAGGTGGAACCGCTGAGTCAGAAGGCATGCACATTGTCAGTTTCCAGCTCCCTGTTGTGGTGCTAATTTACACCCCACCAGCACTGTGAGGGTCCTACTTCCTTAAGTCTTTGCAGCACTTGATATTGTCAGGCTTTTCCATTCCCCGCCCCCCACGCTGTTACACAGTCTACCTTGTAGCTTTCAAATAATGCAGGCAAACCCCACGTGTGTGCCAGATGCCAGGGAGGCCTCCACAGTAATGACACGTAGAGGCTCCCTCTTCAGACTGGACAGAGAGGGGTTTGTTCATGTAGTGCTTCACACACAGTAGGATTCTTCTCCAATTCTTCCACTAATTCAATAAACTCCCCGAGCCTCAGTTTCCTAGTTGGTGTCACTGAACGGTCACTACACCCCATGGTGTGCTGATAAATGCTGAACAACCAACCTGGGGAGTGGAGGGAACCCTAATTTGCAGCATTTGCCAATTTCGTTTCCATGTGTCAGTACTTCCCACCATGGCTGATTTCAAGCTAAGGAGTATCACTGAACAGAGTTGGGAAGAGATACATTCAGTATCAGTTCTCGTGAGCTGGTGCAGCAGGTTCCACATACCACAAACTCATTGCAGCTGGCCTGTTCCTCAAGAGTCCCGCCTACGCAGGAATCGTCTCCTACCTGTGCTTCTGTACGAGCAGACAGCGACACCTCGTGGCAAAGCCAAGTAAATCCCAGCCCACGTAGAGAGCAGCCCAGAATGTGAGGAAAGGAGTGGGAACCACCACCATCACCGCCGCCTCCACCACCACGCCTCCCCAGGGTTTCTCTCCTCTTTCTTGTTCAGCCCTGAGGCCCATCAGCTGCAAGAAAAAATTAACACCTGGTGGCACCCAAAGGGAGGCCCCTGCAGGTCACCCTCCACTTTGGGACTGGGATGGAGTGGCTCCTGGGGCTGGAGTAAGAAGTGACCTGGTAAGGCAGTAAATTCCCACATTTAGCCAGCAGGTCACCCCCACAAACCACCAGCTTATCCCCTGACTAAGAGTTACCAGAATAGTGCTTCAACCTGAAGCAGTCATTACAGCACCCCTAGACAAGAGTCATTCAGCTGTCACACCCAGAAGCACTTGTTCATGAAATGTCTTTCCTCTTGAGACCTGGAATCTGGCCCCGGACCCCAGGGGTTTTCTTTGTTCCAAGGCTTCCCTCTGAGGTTTATCCCACCTACGATAGGATGAGTG
>NW_017733238.1:57112-85421 GCF_001890085.2 Hipposideros armiger
GGCCCTCTGGCGTCCCAAGCCAGTTCTTAACCATCACGCCACTCGGCCGGCCCGAAGCTCCAGTAATTTTTGACGGGTGATCAAACTTGTGTGTAGTCTCACATTGTCGCAATGGAACACAACTCCTTTACAATTAACAAGCTCTGGACGTTTCTAGATGATGAATTCATTCAAACTGTCCAATTGCCAATAGTACACATTCGAACTGATTGTTTGTTTCCTTCGTAGGAGCTTGAAAAACACGACACCTTTAAAATCCCACCACACTGAGAGCATAACCTTCCTCTGATGAATATCTCCTTTCGATGTCGTTTGAGGCAAATCACTATGTCGGGACCAAGACCATTTGTGCACCACATTGTTGTAAACAATCCCCTTCTCATCACCAATTATCAGTCGCTTCAAAAAAGGATCGTTTTCCTCACGTTTAATGAGCATATTGCAGATGTTTATACACACCGTCAAATGAACTTCTTTGAGTTCATGCGGAACCCAAATACCGAGCTTGCTTATATATCCCAGCTTCTTCAGGTGGTCATGAACATTTGAATGATGGATGTTCAATGTTTCTGCAATCTCTCGTGTCGTGTAACGTGGGTTTGACTCGATCAATGCCTTTATTCTGTCATCAACCTCAGTGGGCCTCCCTGACTGAGGAGCATTGTTGAGATCAAAATCACCAGCACAGAATTTCATGAACCATCGTTGGCACTTACGTTCTTATAGAGCATTATCCCCATAAACTTTATGCAACTTTCGCAAGCTTGACACTCGTTCTTTCCTTTATGGAAGTAAAACAATAAAATATGGCAAAAATGCACAGTTTGGTCTTCAATCTTCAACTTGTTGTAAAATCTCCAAAATTCAACCAAATAGCTCAACTTTTTAAAAAATGAAGCTAGAACTGTCAGCTGTCAAATGACATAGTAATAACATAGATGCGAATGACGCTAGTACTTCCAAAAATGAACTAGTTCCATCTGTCACAAACATGCATGCGTCATGACTTTTCCGACAACCCAATACTTAATAAATGTATATTTATAATATATAATACATATTGTATATTAATTTAAAAATGTATATAGTATATAAATTTTAAGAAATATATACTCTTTATATATAAATATTTAAAGTCTTTATATAGACTTAATATATATATATTTTTTAATTAAAGTTTATTGGGATGACAATTGTAAAGTTACATAGATCGCAGGTGTACAATTCTGTAATACATCATCTATATATCACACTGTGTGTTCACCACTCAGAGTGAGTTCTCCTTCCATCACCATATATTGGATGCCCTTTACCCTCATCTACTACCCCACTCCCCCCTTACCCTCTGGTAACTACTAAACTATTGTCCGTGTCTATGAGTTTTGTTTCTTCATTTGTTTTTCTTGTTCTTTTGTTGTTTTCAGTTTTATATACCCTATATTGGTGAAATCATATGGTTCTCGACTTTTTCTGTCTGACTTATTTCGCTCAGCATAATAATCTCAAGATCCATCCATGTTGTCACAAATGGTACTATTTCATCTTTTCTTATGGGAGAATAGTATTCCATTGTGTATACATACCACAACTTCTTTACCCAATCATCTATCAAAGGACACTTTGATTGTTTCCATGTCTTGGCCACCGTAAATAAAGCTGCAATGAATATCGGAGCACATAAATCTTTATGGATAAACGTTTTCAGGTTTTTGGGGTAGATACCAACAAGAGGGATTGCTGGGTCATATGGTAATTATATTCTTAATTTTTTGAGGAACCTCCACACTGCCTCCCATAGTGGCTGCACCAATCTGCGTTCCCACCAACAGTGTATGAGGGTTCCTTTTTCTCCACAGCCTCTCCAACACTTGTTATTGTCTTGTTGATGACAGCCATTCTAACTGGTGTGAGGTGATATCTCATTGTGGTTTTTATTTGCATTTCTCTGATGATTAGTGATGTTGAACATTGTTTCATATGTCTATGGAGCATTTGTATGTCCTCCTTGGAGAAATGTCTTTTCAGGTCCCCTGCCCATTTTTAATTGGATTGTTTGGGGGTTTTTTGTTGTTGTTGAGTTATATGAGTTCCTTATCTATTTTGGATATTAGCTCCTTATTGGAGGCGTTGTTTGCAAAAATCTTCTCCCATTTAGTTGGTTGCCTCTTTATTTTGTTGATGGCTTCTTTTGCTGCGCAGAAACTTTTTAGTTTGATATAGTCCCATTCATTTATTTTAGCTTTTACTTCCCTTGCCTTTGAAGTCAAATTCACAAAGTCCTCTTTGAACCCAAGGTCCATAAGTTCAGTATCTATGATTTCTTCTATCCAGTTTATTGTTTCATGTCTTATGTTTAGGTCTTGGATCCATTTTGAGTTAATTTTGGTACACGGTGAAAGTCTAGTTTCATTCTTTTGCATATGGCTTTCCAATTCTCCCAGCACCATTTACTGAAGAGGCTGTCTTTTCTCTATTGTATGTTGGCTTCGTCGAAAATTATCTGTCCATATTTATGTGGGTTTATTTCTGGGTTCTCAATTCTATTCCATTGGTTTATGTGTCTGTTTTCCTGCCAATACCATACTGTTTTGATTATTATTGCCCTGTAGAACAAGCTGAAGTCAGGGAGTGTGATGCCTCCAGCACCGTTCTTTTTTCTTAGGGTTGCTTTGGCTACTTGGGATCTTTTGTGATTCCATACAAATCTGATGTTTTTTGTTCTATTTCTTTTAAAAATTCCATTGGGATTTTTATGGGGATTGCATTAAATCTGTATATTGTTTTGGGTAATATGACCATTTTAACTATGTTGATTCTTCCAGTCCATGAACATGAAATGCCTTTCCATTTCTTTGTGTCTTCTTCAATTGCTTTTAAATATGTCATATGGTTTTCAGTACATAAGTCTTTCACATCCTTGGTTAAGTTTACCCCTAGGTATTTTATTCTTTTTGTTGCATTTATAAAAGGAATTGGGTTTTTTAAATTTCTTTTTCTGAGATTTCATTGTTAGTATATAGGAATGCAATGGACTTTTGTACAATGATTTTATAGCCGGCAACTTTGCTGTATTCGTTCATTGTTTCTAATAGCTTTTTGGTGGAGTCTTTAGGGTTTTATATATATAGTATCATGTCATCTGCAAAAAGTGACAATTTAACTTCTTCATGTCCTATTTGGAAGCCTTTTATTCCTTTCTCTTGCCTGATTCCTCTGGCTAAGACTTCCAATACTATGTTGAAAAGCAGAAGTGATAGGGGACAGCCCTATCATGTTCCTGAACATAGAGCAAAGGGCTTCAATTTTTCACCATTAATTATGATAGTAGCTGAGTGTTTGTCATATATGGCCTTTACTATGTTAAGGTATTTTCCTTCTATATCCATTTTATTAAGTGTTTTAATCATAAATGGATGTTGTATCTTGTCAAACACTTTTTCTGCACCTATTGATATAATCATATGATTTTTGTCCTTTATTTTGTTTATGTGGTGTATCACATTGATTGATTTGTGTATTTTGAAACATCCTTGTGCCCCTGGGATGAACCCTACTTGGTCATGATGTATAATCTTTTTAATGCATTGTTGCATTCGATTTGCTAGAATTTTGTTTAGGATTTTTGCACCTGTATCCATCAGAGAAACTGGTCTGTAATTTTCTTTTTGTGTGTGTTATCCTTACCAGGTTTAGGTATCAGAGTAATGTTGGCCTCATAAAATGAGTTAGGAAGTATTGTATCTTCTTTAATTTTTAGGAAGAGTTTGAATAGGACAGGTATTAGATCTTCTTTGAATGTTTGGTAGGAATCACTAGTGAAGCCATCTGGTCCCGGAGTTTTGCTTTTGGGAAGGTTTCAGATGACTGATTTAATTTCCTTACTGTTGAGCTATTCTTTACTATTTAGATTTTCCAATTCTTCATGATTCATCCTAGGAAGCCTATATGTTTCTAAGTACATGTCCATTTCTTCTAGGTTATTGAATTTGGTGGTATATAGCCCTTCATAGTATTCTTGGATAATCCTTTGTATTTCCGTGGCATCTGTCATAACGTCCCCTGTTTTATTTCTGATTTTGTTTATTTGAGTCTTTTCTCTTTTTATCTTAGTGAGTCTAGCCAAGGGTTTGTTAATTTTATTAATCTTTTCAAAGAACCAGCTCTTTGTTGCATTAATTTTTTCTATTGTCTTCTTGTTCTCTATTTCATTTAGTTCTGCTCTGATTTTTATTATTTCCTTCCTTCTGCTGACTTTGGGTTTCATTTGTTCTTCTTTTTCTAGTTCTTTAAGGTGTAACGTGAGGTTATTTATCTGGGATTTTTCTTCTTTCTTGGGATAGGCTTGTAATGATATAAATTTCCCTCTTAAAACTGCTTTCACTTCATACCAAAAATTTTGGTAGGATGTATTTTCATTGTCATTTGTTTCTATGTATCTTTTGATCTCTCCTCTTATTTCTTCTTTGACCCAGTTGTTCTTCAAAGTATGTTGTTTAATCTCCACATATTTGTGGTTTTTCCTGGTTTCTTTTGCAGTTTATATCCAATTTCAAACCCTTATGACCAGAGAATATGCTTGGTGTGATTTCAATCTTCTTAAATTTGCTGAGGCTAGTTTTATGTCTCAATATATGTCTATCCTTGAGAATGTTCCATGTACACTAGAAAAAGAATGTATAGTTGATGTTCTAGGATGAAGTGCTTGATAAATGTCAAATATGCCCATTTCATCTAATGTGTCATTTAGGGCTGCTATTTCATTACTTATTTCTGCTTGGATGATCTCTCCATAGCTGTCAATGATGTATTTAGGTCCCCTACTATAATTGTTTTGGTCAGTTTCTCCCTTTAGTTATGTTAGTAGTTGCTTAGTATATTTCGGTGCTCCCTGATTGAGGGCATAAATATTGATGACTGTTATGTTTTCTTGTTGTATTGTCCCCTTTATCATCAGGAAATGTCCATCTTTGTCTCTTGTTACCTTTTTTATCCTGAAGTCTGTTTCATCTGATATCAGTATGGCTACACCTGATTTTCTCTGAATACCATTTGCTTAGAGTGTCAATTTCCACCCTTTCACTTTGAGTCTATATTTGTCCTTGTAGCTGAGATGTGTGTCTTGGAAGCAGCATATGGTTGGGTTAGGTTTTTGATCCAATCTGCTACTCTGTGCCTTTTTATTGGTGAGTTCAGTCCATTTACATTTGGGGTGATTATTGAAATATGAGGATGTCCTATCATTCTATCTCTGGTTTTCTGGTAAGACAGTGTCTCCATTGTTTCTTTACCTTTTTGTTGCTATTATTTCAGTGTGGTGGTATTCTATGATTTTTCCGTCTATTTCTTTTTTTTTTTTTAAGATTTTTATTGGGGAATTGGGGGGATGGGAACAGTGCTGGGGAATTGTGGAAAGGGGAACAGACAAGTTGCTGTCGTTTTGTTCTTCAATCTAGTTGTCTAGTTGTGGAGGATGTTGCTTCACTGGCCCAAGTTGGCACCATCATTGCGCTCTTCTCTGGCGAGGCACATCAGTCGCCGGCTTCTGGACGGCCGCTCACTGCGGCTGCTGGCCGCTCACGCTGGCTGCTGGCCACACACGGTAGCCCATGGCAATCCACTGCCACAGGGACTGCAGCCCACGCCGTCGCCGGCGACTCATGGCAGCCCAGCTCCAGGTTGAGCTGTTGTTCAGCATCTTAGCTGTAGAGGGCAGTGTTACTGGCCCTCATATGTGGGATCCGAACCGGGGCCCTCTGGCATCCCAAGCGAGTTCTTAACCATCGCGCCACTCGGCCGGCCCTATTTCTTTTTTTTTAATGTTATATATTTTCAGTTCTGGATTTTTTTTTGATGGTTACCATTAAGGTTTATGTAATAAGAAAGTTTCATATTTAGAGTATCCCATTTTCTTCAGCATGCTTCTTTCTCCATTCCCTTGTGCCGGTTCAGACCTTTACTCTCTCCCCTTTCA
Source organism: Hipposideros armiger (assembly GCF_001890085.2). NCBI lineage: Eukaryota > Metazoa > Chordata > Mammalia > Chiroptera > Hipposideridae > Hipposideros > Hipposideros armiger. The sequence continues at coordinate 63,084 of NW_017733238.1, forward strand.
TGTCTTTGTCGTCACAAATTATCCCTATTTATGCTGTGAGTTGATTTCTGCACTGCAGTAGCAAGTTGTCTTTTTCTTCTTTTTTTAGGTGCTTTTTTCCCCCTTCTTTACCCTGTATGTTATGTTTAAGTGTATAGTGTCCTATTTGGTGTAGGGGTTGCCATTTCCTGCTTCTGTCTGTTCGTAATACTACTCATGGTTTTGTTTTCTTTTGGTTTTTTTGTTTCAGGTCAAATAGCCTCCTTCAGTATTTCTTGTAGCATCCGTGGTAACTTCCCCTCTTTCATTTCTGATTTTGTTTATTTGTGTCTTTTCTCTTTTTATCTTAGTGAGTCTAGCCAAGGGTTTGTCAATTTTACTAATCTTGTCAAAGAACCAGCTCGATTTAATATATTTAAAAAGTCTGTTTAAATATATATTTAAAGTCTCTGGGAATGGACTAAGAGCACACAGAAAATGAAGTATTTATTCAAGAAGGTCTACTAAAACTTGGCAAAAGCAGTGAATCTTTAGTATTTCAACCATGACCTGTTCCCTTCCTCCCTATTCCCAGCGTAATGTGATGGAAACTCCAATCCACGTAGATACAGCCAAGAACACAGGGCACCCTTTCAACCCAGCTCCAAGTCAAGGGCAACTGTATCTTCCTGAGAGGGGTAGTCCATCAGCATTTTTCATCCCACCAGTGCATTACCTCACACCCCTGTCCCGAGCTGCCTGTAGCAAAGGCTAAATTCCAGGTGAGTGTGGGAAGAGGTAGGGACTCTCTCCTGCTCAGCCTTCATTTGTGACACAGAGGCTCCACCTTGGGGGCAGCACGATGAAAATACTGGCACACCTATCACCCTTACCCAGGCTCATCTGTAAAGTGGAGATTCCACACTGAGAGAAGCAAGCCAAGAAGATCAGAGGCCCCCTGATAAGTGCTCACCTCCTAAAACAGGGTTGTCACTCAGAGAGAAGCCACCACTGGCCCCCAGCCACAGAGCTATGGGTCAGAGATTTTGCCCAGGGTAGAAGGCAGGACAAAACAAAGAGAAAGGCAGTTGAAGCACTTCCCAAAGGAACTGACTTTCTTTACAGCATAGAATGAGGAAGTTCAAACCTAAAGATCCTAAAACAATGGAGCTTGTGGTGAAAAGCAATAAAAAGGAGATTGGTAACTTCATTAGATATAAGCTAAACCACAGGCCACCTAATTTATCAGAGAGAATCAGGAAAAGAGACAACTAAGAAGGGCCCTCCTGGGGTCAGAACAAATCTCAAACACTGACCTCAAAAACTATCCCTGCAAACAAGTCTAAATTTAATTGGATCAGTCTATGAAGTAACGTGTACCCCCAGGGTATTGTTGAAGACAGAGCAATCAGCTGCAATTAGTGAAGCTTATCAAATGGTCATGGTAAGGGAAAGAGGTTCTAGCCAGAGCAATTAGGCAAGAAAAAGAAATAAAAGGTTTTCAGATTGAAAGGAGAGAAGTAAAACTGTCTCTATTCATAGATGGCATGACCTTCTAGATAGAAAATCCTAAGGAAGACACCAAAACATTACAGACCTAATGAACAAACACTGCAAGGTTGCAGGTTACAATATCAACAAAAATTAATTGGTCAAAGGGTATAAAGTTTACGTTAAGCAAGATGAATAAGTCCTGGAGATCTAATGCACAATATGATACAATACTATATTGTATACTTGAAATTTACTTAGAGAACAGATCTTATACTTCTCATGCCACAAAAAAAGTATAACTATGTGAGGTGATGGATGTGATAATTAGCTTGATTATGGTAATCATTTCACAGTGTATACATATATCAAAACTTCACATTGTACACCATAAACATATATAATTTTTACTTGTCAATTATACCTCAATGAAGCTGGACAAAAATTCTATTGCTGTACACTAGCAATGAACAATCCAAAAATGAAACTAAGAAAATAATTCCATTTGCAATAACACCAAAAAGAGTAGAATACTTAGAAATAAATTTAATAATTGTAGTGCAAAACTTATACTCTGAAAACTACTAATCATTGTGGAAAGAAATTAAAGAAGACCTAAACAAATGGAGATATAGCATATGCTCATGGATGGGAAGATTTAATAAGATGATAATGCTCTCCAAATTGGTCTACAGATTCAATCCAATTCTTACAAGAATCCCAGCTGGCTTCTGTGTAGATATTAGCAAGCTGATTCAAAAAACAATACTAAAACTCAAAGCATCCAGAAGAGCCAAAACAGTCTTGAAAAAAAGTTTAAGGACTGACAGTTCCCTATTTTAAAAACTTACTACAAAGCAACCATGATCAACACAATGTGGTACTGACAGAGGGACAGACATACAAATCAATGGAACAGAATTAAGGGGCCAGAAATAAACCCATATTTCTATGATCAATTGATTTTTTTAAATTGGGGAATTGGGGGAATGGGAACAGAGCTGGGGAATTGGGGGAAGGGGAACAGGCAAGTTGCTGTCATTTTGTTCTTCAGTCTAGTTGTGGAGGACGCTGCTTCGCTGGCCCAAGTTTGGCACCATCATTGCGCTCTTCCTGGGCGAGGCAGATCAGTCGCTGGCTTCTGGACGGCCGCTCACAGCGGCTGCCAGCAGCTCACGCTGGCTGCTGGCTAAATACGGTAGCCCTTGGCAACCCACTGCAGCAGGGGCTGNTTCGCTGGCCCAAGTTTGGCACCATCATTGCGCTCTTCCTGGGCGAGGCAGATCAGTCGCTGGCTTCTGGACGGCCGCTCACAGCGGCTGCTGGCTGCTCACGCTGGCTGCTGGCTACATACAGTAGCCCATGGCAACCCATTGCATCAGAGGCTACAGCCTACACTGTCGCCGGTGACTCACAGCAGCCCAGCTCCAGGTTGAGCTGTTGTTCAGCATCTTAGCTGTGGAGGGCGGTGTCACTGGCCCTCATATGTGGGATCCGAACCGGGGTCCTCTGGCGTCCCAAGCTAGTTCTTAACCATCGGCACCACTCGGACGGCCCTATGATCAATTGATTTTTGATATGGGTGCCAGGACTATTCAATGGGGAAAGAATGGTCTTTTCAACAAATGGTGATAGGAAAACTGCATATCCACAGGCAAAAGAATTAAACTGAACCACTACCTCACACCATGAACAAAATTAATTCAAAATAGATCAAAGGGCTAGATGTATGAGGTCTGACATCAATTTCAAGAACTTTGTTACAATGATGTTGCTAACCTTTTTTGGTATCAGACGGATTATTCATTATGAATTTGTACCAACTGGACAAACAGTTCACCAAGTTTACTATTTGGAAGTACTGAAAAGGCTGCATGAAAAAGTTAGACGACCTCAACTTTTCACCAACAATCAATGGCTCTTGCACCAGCTCACATGGCACTGTCTGTGAGGGAGTTTTCAGCCAGTAAACAAAAACTGTATTGGAACACCCTCCCTACTCACCTGATCTGGCCCCCAGTGACTTCTTTCTTTACCCAAAGATAAAGGAAATATTGAAAGGAAGACATTTTGATGACATCCAAAGGACAGCAAGGATAATACAATGATAGCTCGGATGGCCATTCCAGAAAAAAGAGTTCCAAAATTGCTTTGAAGGGTGGACACTAGGTGCTGGCATTGGTGCATAGATTCCCAAGGGTAGTACTTCAAAGGTGACCTTAGTGATATTCAGCAATGAGGTATGCAGCACTTTTTCTAGGATGAGTTCGCAAACTTAATTGTCAGACCTCATAAAAGTTAAAACTGTAACACACTTAAAAGAAAACATATAAGACCCAAAAACTTTGAAAGCATTTATCCATAAAGATATATGTACCCCTGTGTTCATTGCAGCATTATTCACAGTGGCCAACATATGTAAAACAACCAGCATCCTTTCATAGATGATTGAATAAAGAATATGTAGTGCATATATACGAGTACATTGGAATATTACTCGGCCATAAGAAAAGATGAAATACTGCCATTTGCAACAACATGGATGGATCTTGAGATTATCATATTAAGCAAAATAAGTCAGACAGAAAAAGTTGAGAGGGGTATGACTTCACTCACATATGGGATATTAAACTGAAAGCAACAAATGGACAAGACAAACAAACAAAAAAATCATAGACACAGATGACACTTTATTGGTTACCAGAGAGTAAGGGGGTTGGTAGAAGAGGGTAAGGGGGTCAAGTATCGGGTGATGGAAGGAGAATCGACCCTGGGTGGTGACACACAATGCAATATATTGATGATGTACTATAGAATTGTACACTTGAAACATATATAATTTTAGTAATCAATGTCACCCCAATAAATTTAATGAAAATTTTAAAAATTAAAAAAAGAAAATATATAAGTACTCATAAATCTTTGTGACCTTGGATTAGGCAATGATTTCTTAGATACAACACCAAAAGCATGAACAACAAAAGAAAATATACATAAATTGGACTTCATCAAAAAGTTTTAAAATCGTGCTTCAGAGATACCATTAAGAAAGTGAAAAAATTCACAGAATGAGAAAAATATATGCAAATCATGTCTTTGTCAAAAGACTTGTATCTGGAATATAGAAAGAACTCTTACAAATTAATAATAATAAGACATCCCTACTAAAAAATGTACAAAGGGCCCATACAGACATTTTTCCATGAAAGATATACAAATGGCCAATAAGCACATGAAAATACCTTCAAAATTATTAGTCATTTAATTTGTGTTAAATTAAAACTACAGTGAGGTAATATTTCACATCCACTAGGCTGGCTATAATCAGAAAGACAAATAATGAAAAGTGTTGGTGAGAATGTGAAGTAATCAGAATCCTCATATACTACTGGTGGAAATGTAAACTGATGCAGCAACACTGGAAAACAGCCTGGCAGTTCCTCAAAAAGCTAAACACAGAGTTACCATTTGACCCAGAAACTCCACTCCTAGGCATATACTGAAGAAAAAGGAAACCATATGTCTACACAGAAACTTGTACATGAATGTTCATGGCAATATTATTAATAATAGCCAAAAGGTGTGACCAGTCATCAATTTTAGAGCATTTTCACAACCTTAAAAACACACTATCTGAAATAAGTCAAACACAAAATGCCACATATTATATGGTTCCATTTATATGAAGTGTCCAGAATATGCAAATCTGTAGAGACATAAAAAAGTAGATTAGTGGTTTCGTATGGCTAAGATGAGATGGGTGGATTGCGAGGTAATAGCTAAGGAGTATGGGGTTTCTTTTGGGGGTGATGATAATGTTTGCACAACTCTGTGAATATAATAAAAAACACGTAATTGTACACTTTAACTGGGTAAAATATATGGTATGTGAATTATATCTCAAAAAAGCTGTTTAAAATTGGATATTCTGGCCAACCTGGAGTAGTAGGGACCAGATTTACTCTCCTGTCAGAAACAATGAAAAGAACACAAAATATATGAAAAAAAATGGTTTTTATGTCATTGGACATAAGGCAATAAAAGACAGTGGCCCATGAGAGATGGGAAACAAACAAGGTGAGCCTTACAATTGTCCCAGAGAGTGTTTCCAGCCTGAGGCTCAGGGAGCAGAGAATGCAGAACCCAGTGCTCTCTTTGAGTTGAAGAGATAGAAGTGTCCAGGCATCCAGGCAGCTGGAGTTCATAGGGCAGAGTGCCAAAAAAGAGAGAGCTAAACAGAAAGAAAACTCTGCAAATGTGCAGAGTCACCCTCAAGTATTCAGCTGAGCAGTGATCAGTGCATGCATATAAGAAAACTACCTGAAACCACAAGAAAAAATTAGCCCAAATAATTACAGAGAACAATCCCCCAGGGAAAATGCAGAGCTGGGAATAATGCCTGTTCTCACTAGTGAGCATGGAAAACCTCATAATTTATATGAGCCATTGGGTAGAGTACTCAGAAGAGTTTGTCTAAGTAGTGGAGACTATTAACCTTAGACTCAATGCTTCTAGCCTAAAAATTCTTAAAAGTAAGACTGTAATGGATTTAACTGTTTCCAAGTAATTTAACCACATATCAGAATAAAACTCAATGATGTTTGTCAGAATGCAAAAAATGTCTAGCACCCAAGAAGATAAAATTCACAATGTCTGGCATTCAACTACAAACTACCAGGCATGCAAAGAACTAGAAAAATGATCTATAATAAGGGGGGGAAAATCAACCAATCAAAACTGACCCAGAATTGACATAGATAAGAAAATGAATAAACAAGGACATTGCAGCACTTTTTATAATGTCATTACATATCTGCAAGAGGCTAGAGAAAAGATCAAACAAGTTAGGTAAATACATGGAAGGTTTTTTTCAATTAAACTTTAAAAACTACAATGTCTATGATAAAAAATACACTAGATGAAATTAAAGATTAGAAATTGAAGAAGAAAAGATTAGTGAACTTGAAGACATAGCAGTAGAAACTATACAAAATTTAAAACAAAGAGTAAAAGAACTGAGAAAAATAAATAGAGCATCAGTGACCTGTGGAATAACTTCAAGTGGCCAAATATACAGGCATTTGGAGTCTTTAAAAAGAAAGGAAGGGAGCGTTTGAAAAAATAATGGTGAAAAAATTCCTTAATTTTGTGAAAACTATATAGCCACAGATTTAAGTTCAACCAACCACAATCACAAAAACATGAAGAAAATCATACCAAAACACATTATAATCATATTTCTTAAACCAACTGATTTAAGAAAAAAATATTAAAAGTCACTAGAGAAAAAAATATACATTATGCGCAGGGAAACAAAGATAAAAAAGACAGCAGATTTCCCATCAGAAGAAATGTAAACTAGAAGACACTGGAGCAACATCTTTAAAGTATTGAAAGAAAACAGTGTCATCGTAAAATTCTTTACCTACTAAAAATATCTTTTAAAAAGAAGGCTAAAGATTGAGTCTGAAGCAAGCTGTGAAAGAAAAAGGAAATAGCCACACAGCATCCCCTTTCCCCACTTCTGTCCTTAGAGCAGACGAGTGGAGCTTCTGGCCAGGCGGGAGGGGAAAGTGTTTCCTTCCTTCAGCTTGGGGAAAGAGCAGTGCGGAAAGTTCTGGAGACTGGGACTGATAAAGTCACTGGCTGTCCCTCCCTGTTCCTCGCCCCACCCTTATTCCCAACTTTCTCTTCTGCCTCAAAGCAATAAAGCATTCTGCAGGGCAGAGTTTAAAGTCAAGCTGATATGATCCGTCTTCTGGGGAAGGGAACTAGGTTGATTATCGGAGCCAGCCGATCTCGAACAGTCCTGAGGGGGGGCCTTAGGATTGAAAAAAGAGACAGAAGAGAGAGAGTTACCGGGAGGACTCCAGTAAATACTGAAGCCCCGAGTTTATTTTACATAGCATATTTAAGGGAGGCACTACGTGTGTACAGAGCATTAGATCATACAATTACATGTAATTAACAATATCACCCTCTGTCCCTGTTCTGTCCCTGTTAGATAAGCCAAACCTCCTGTTAGCTTTCTCAAGGCTGTAACTGAGCCTGGTTCCTTGTTCTCAAGAACTTGCTGTTCTTACCAGACTATCAGGATCTGCACAGGCATTTGCTTAGGCTGCAGAAAGTATCTAGTAGCAAGCAGCTCTCAAGGCTGCAGCAAGTGGCAGGCAGCTCTCAGCAGCTCTCATGGCTCCCAACAGTTAGGGGTGGCGTGGGGGAAGATAGGAGCTCAAGGAGGGAGGCTTTTCTCCGAATATATGACTTATGCTTTTAGAACTTTGAAACTTACAAGTGTACAGCCTATGCAAAAATAAAATTTCTTTCCAAACAAGAAAAAAAAAAAGAAGGCTAAGTAAAGATTTTTCAGACATTTGAAAGCTGAAAGAATATATGGCCAGCAGACTTCACTACAAAAAAAAACATTTTATGGGAAGTCATTCAAGCAAAAGAAAAATGATAGAAGATGGAAATCTGGATCTACAAAATGGTAACTATGTGGGTAAATATTAAAATATTTTTAAATTATTTAAATATCTTTAAAGGATAACAAACTGTTTAAAGGAGAAATAACATTTATAAATTAAAATATAAAATTTATAACAAATGTAAAATGCAATGTATGAGAACAATATCACAAAGGGTAGGCAATGAGAAATGGAATCATACTATTGTAAAGTTTATGTGAAGTGAAATAATATCCCTTGAAGGTGAACTAGATTAAGTTAAAGATGTATACTAGAAGCCCTAAAGCAACCACTGAAACTACACAACAAAGAGTTATAGCTAATAAGCCAGCAAAGGAAATGAAAGTGTGCATGTGTGCGTGCGCGTGTGCACGCGCACGCGCACACACACACACACACCAGTTAATCCAAAAGAAGGACAAACAAGAAACATGGAAGAAATAAAGAACAAATAGCATGGTGAAATATTTAAATACAATCACATCAATACTCACATCAAATATAAGTGATCTAAACATGCTTATTAAAAGTAGACATTATCTGATTAAATAAAACTGAAGTCCCAACTATATGCTGGCTACAAGAAATCTACTGTAAATATAAAAATTTCACAGCCACTATGGAAAGAAATATGGAGATTCTTCAAAAAAATAAAAATAGAGCTGCCATACAACCCAGAAATTCCACTTCTGGGTATTTATCCAAAGAAACAAAAATGCTAATTCAAAAGATGTATGCACCTCTATGTTCACTGCAACATTGTTTACAATAGCCAAGATATGGAAGCAACTTAGGAGTCCATCGATAGATGAATGCATAAAGATGTGATATATATATAATGGAATATTACTAAAAAATAAAAAAGAATGACAACATGGATGTACCTACAGAGTATTATGCTAAGTGAAATAAGTCAGACAAAGACAAATACCATGTGATTTCACTTATGTGTGGAATCTAAAAAAACAAATGAATAAACAAAACAAAACAGAAACAGACATGTAGATAGAACAAGTTGAAGGTTGCCAAAGGGGAGGGAGATGAGGAGATGGGTGAAATTAAAACAGAGAGTGAGAAAGGAAGGAAGGAAGGAAAGGAGGAAGTGAGGGAGGGGGGAGAGAGAGAGAGAACGAGAGAGAGATTGAGAAAAGGAAGGAAGGAAAGAAGGAAGGAAGGAAGGAAGGAAGGAAGGAAGGAAGGAAGGAAGGAAGGAAAGAAGGAAGGAAAATAGATTTCAGAGCAAAGAATATGGCCAGGTACAAAAGGGGTCATTTCATAACAATGAAGGGATCGTTTTATCTATAGGACACAAAATTTATGCATCATGCTATGGTAGAGTTATTTGTTGTGAATGTAAAAAAAGTAAAGATAATAAAGTAAACAGTATTATGAGAAATTTTTAACAACTACATAGTGAATTTGATTTTTAATAAGTTGCTCTCAATGGTAAAAAAAATTACAAAATTACCTGCCTGAAATCAGAAATAAATATCAAAAAAATTGTAATGATTTTTAATGGAATGCAAGTTTATACTTTGGCCAGCTCTAAAACAGCTTGGATTCCTGCACAAAAAAGAAAAACAATTTAGATGGAAAGATGACAAAAGAAAGTGTTTCAGTTATGGAAGTTTGTTAGAAAATTTTGAAAAATGCTATAAGAGATATTTTACAAAAAGTGAAAGATTTTTTTCAATTAAGTCTTAAAACAATTGCCCACAGAATGCAAGGCCTTTCCAACAATATCAAAAATGAATGGACTCAAAAACTGAAAATTTGCAAGTACCTTTCTTTAGCTTTAGTTGAGTCATATGAGCTGAGACACTGCCCCATTAATACGGTGAATATAATTTGTCTCAAAGAACACCCAAACCTATGAAAAAATGTTGCCAATTCATGACCTAAAGGATCAAACTTGTGGCATACATATTTTTAACCTTTTATATTTATCAAAGAAGAATCTCGGCTAAATGTGGAAAAAATAAGTTTTTACCACGACGGACAGTGCTCCAGCTATGTTAGGTCAAAATTCCAAATTTAATGGAATTTTTAAATGAGACTAATGTTTCCATATTGCATATTCCACCCTGTGATACATATTTAAAAATATCTGTGCTTAGTTTTTAAAGCAGACTTTAAAAAACTCTCATGGGCCGGCCGAGTGGCGCATTGGTTAAGAGCTGGCTTGGGACGCCAGAGGGCCCCGGTTCGGATCCCACACATGAGGGCCAGTGACACTGCCCTCTACAGCTAAGATGCTGAACAACAGCTCAACCTGGAGCTGGGCTGCCCTGAGTCGCCAGCGACGGCGTAGGCTGCAGCCTCTGCTGCAGTGGGTTGCCATGGGCTACCGTATGTAGCCAGCAGCCAGCATGAGAGGCCAGCAGCTCCGTGAGAGGCCATCCAGAAGCCGGCGACTGATCTGCCTCACCCGGGAAGAGTGCAATGATGGTGCCAACTTGGGCCAGTGAAGCGATGTCCTCCACAACTAGACTGAAGAACTAAAGGACAGCAACTTGTCTGTTCCCCTTCCCCCAATTCCCCAGCGCTGTTCCCATCCCCCAATTCCCCAATAAAAAAATCTTTAAAAAAATAAAAAATAAATAAATAAATAAATAACCCTCATGGATGGATACAATTGTTAAAATCATTCAGTATATATATGAGCAAATAATATGAATCATCACTATTTTATGGAACTGATGAAGAAATGAGGGCAATGAATTTAATGATGTGCTTTTGCCAATGATCATTGGTTGAGTCTTGGAAATTTTACAAAGAATTACTATAATGTCAATTGATGAAGAAATAAGGGCAATAAACTGGTGAAGAAATGAGGGCAACGAATTTAATGAGTCTTGGAAATTTTTTCTTTTTTTAAGATTTTATTGGGAGGTTGGGGGAGGGGAACAGCGTTGGGAAATCGGGGAAGGGGAACAGACAAGTTGCTGTCCTTTTGTTCTTCAGTTTAGCTGTGGAGGACGTTGCTTCACTGGCCCATGTTGGTATTATCATTGCGCTCTTTCCAGGTAAGGCAGTTGCTCACTGGCCATTGGACGGCCACTCATGGCGGCTCACGAAAGCTCACGCCTGCTGCCGGCCAGCCCCATAGCAGCCTACGCCATCACTGGCAACTCACAACAGCCCAGATCCAGGTCCAGCTGTTGTTCACCATCTTAGCTGTAGAGGGCACAGCATGACTGGCCCTCATGTGGGATCTGAACCAGGGCCCTGCTGCTCAGAGCTGGCATCCCAAGCCAACTCCTAACCAACACGCCACTTGGCCGGCCCAAGTCTTGGAAATTTTACAAAGAACTATAATGTCAATTGCAATTCAAGATTTTCTTGAAACAAAAGGAATGGATGTCAAATATTTAATAATCAAAGACAAAAAATGGCAGTCTGTACTAGTATTTCTCACTAATATGTACTATGTGTGAAAGAGCTAAATTTGAATAGTCAAAAACAGGAAAAGCTTATTTGTGACCTAGCTAGCCAAGCATAAGAATTTATGTTGAAATTGAAACTTCATAATACAAATCAATAATAATGATTTTACACCTTCTCCTAACATGAGTCAATATGTCAAAGATTTTAATTGCAGGTGGCTGTGTGATGTAATTGGTGGCAAAAACTACAAGAAATATTTGAAGAATGCTTTGTGATATTGATTGATTTAGAAATGCTTTTCAAAGTATGTAATGCCTCTTTGATTTAGATGTTAATAATATTGAGTTGACATAAAGAGTTAGTGAATTACTTAAGTTAGTGAATTACTTGGACAGATATAATTTTGAAACTGATATATGCTTTTGCTTCAAAGTCAAATCAATTCTTCTAAAAAGATGAACTAGTTTTGTCACTGACTTAAAGGAAAATGAAATTTTTGGTACTATATTCAGTTACTGGAAAACTTTTAAGTATGTTTAGAACAACTTGATACATTATTTCTGATGGAAAGTTAGTGTATGAATTGAGATGCTGTAAGTGTAACATATACACCAGATTTCAAAGACTTAATATGGGGGCGAGGGGGACAATATAAAATACCTCAACAATTTTTTCATTGATTACATATTGAAATGATAACATTTTGGATTTATTCAGTTAAATAAAATATATTATTTAAATTAATTTACCTGTTTACTTTTTTAATGTGACTACTAAAATTTTTTAAATTATATGTGATACACAGCAAAGGAAACAATCAACAAAATGAAAAAGCAACCTACAGAATGGGAGAAAATATATGCAAACCATATATCTGATAAGAGGTTAATATCCAAAATATATAAGGAACTCATACAACTCAATAGCAAAAAACCCCAAAAAAAACCAATTAAAAATTGGGCAAAGGCTCTAAAGAGATGCTTTTCCAAAGAAGACATATAAATGGTCAACAAGTATATGAAAAGATGCACAATATCACTAATCATCAAGGAAATGCAAGTTAAAACCATAATGAGATATCACCTCACACCGGTTAGGATGCCTATTATCAACAAGTGAAAAGGTAGCAAGTGTTGGTGAGGCTTTGGAGAAAAGGGAATACTGGTACACTCTTGGTTGGAATATAAATTGGTACAACCATAATTGAAAACAGCATAAAGGGTCCCCAAAACATTAAAAATAAAACTATCATATATTCTAGCAATCCCACTTCTGGGTATACATCCAAAGGAAACAAAATCACTATCTCAAAGTGATATCTGCACTCACATGTTAATTGCAGCATTGTTTATAGTAACTAAGCTATGGAAAGAGCCTAAGTGTGCATGGACAGATGAATGGATAATGTGAGATATATATAGATCTACGAGATATATAGATCTATATATCTATCTATAGATCTATAGATAGATATATAGATCTACATATAGAGATCTATATACCTGTGGTGCCAAAAAATGTATACATTTTAAGAGACGTTATTTATGTATTACTTTTCAAAGTTGAATTGAATTATGGTAGCAATGTGTAGTATGATGTTCACTCAAAAGATGGCGTTAATCAAATGAATGCTGCCTCGTTGTATTACAATTTTTTTTCACTGATATGTGGGATATAAAACTGAAAGCAACAAAGGAACAAGACAAAGAAACAAAAACTCATAGACACAGACAATAGTTTAGTGGTTACCAGTGGGTAAGTGGGGAGAATGGGATCAAATACATGGTGATGGAAGGAGAACTGTATTACAATTTTAATACAATTTTTTCCTTTCTTAAAATATATATACATTTTTTGGCACCCTCTGTAAATATATAATATTATTCAACATTAAAACAGAAGGAAGTCCTGCCATTTGCAACATCATGGATAAACATGGAGACATTATGCTAAGTGAAATAAACCAGACACAGAAAAACAAATATTGTATGGTCTCACTGATTATGCAATATTTTAAAAATAATACAGTGAACAGTAAAATCTTTTTTAAGAATATTAACTCATAGTAACAGAGAGTAGAATGGTGGTTACTATAAGCTAGTGGGTTGGGGAAAAAAGGAGATATTGGTGAAAGGGTACAAGCTTTAAGATAGAAGATGAGTAAGTTTAAGAGACCTGATGTACAGCATGGTGACTATAGTTAATAATAATGTATACTTAAAATTTGCTAGGGCAGTAAATATCTGGTGTTCTCACCAGACACAGACAAAAATGGTAACTATAGTCATTGATGTTTATTTGCTTGATTATGGTAATTATTTCACAATGTACACATATATCAAAGCACCACAATGTACACCTTAAATATATACAATTTTTAATGGTCAATTATACCTCAATAAAGCTGGAAAAAATAAAATAACATCTGTGACTCACATTATATTTTTTGGACATCACTAAACTAAACTAGGACTACAAAATTCTGCTCAGGAGGCTGAGACCACAGACTTCTGAGTGGCTACAAGGACAAGCCTCTCTTCCCATGTGGTCATAAACTCAGACTAATTGGTTATTGTGAAAACTAAATGGGTTAATATATGCAAACTGCATAGAAGGTCTGGCACCTAGCAAACAACGATATAAGTGTTGATACTATCATTATTAGCATTACTGATCAAGATTTCTAAAAATACAATTTAGCAGAGAAACACACCAAGGAGAGTAGCACTGGGCCTTGTTCGAAAATTCGCACATCACCAATAAAAACCAAACTGCAAAAAGCTGAGCACCCTCTGTGATCAGTAGGTCTAATGAGGGCCATGACTAGAATGAGGCAAGTGAGACATATTCCTGGGGGCGAAGTTTAAGGAGGTGCTAATATTCTAATGTAATATTTTAATAAATCAAAATTAATGCCAAAAATCCACAATGAACAAAATATCAAAATTATAAAGACAGAAGCAGTGTTACTGGTTTCTCCTTTTGCCCCTGTCTCCAATATAGCTCAGAAAGACAGTTACTGAGCCTGCGATGGTATATATATCCTCATGCTGGCCCTAGACCAACTCTTAACCTAGGATAAAGCAATCGTGACCAACAAAGGGAGGGCACTGTACCTGGCCTAGCAGTGAAAAACTGCTTTTCGTTTTTTCACTAAACAGAACAACCATTAAAGAACGAGGTCTTCAGAGCCTGGCAGGAGCCGGGCCGAGCGCAGCGCGGGGCCACGGAGCCTGACAGGAACTCCCAGGCTGCCCTGCGGCCGTTCCCAGGATGCCCTGCGCGGAGGTGGACCCAAAGCCGAAGCCAAAATCAAAACCGTCGCCGCCTATAGGACAGCCAGCCCAGAAGCGACGCCATGACTTTTCCCTGGTATGGCATCACCACGAACTGGAGTCCTGTGGGCTCCGACGTCAACAGTGCCGTCGACATCCTGGTGATGGTTTTGTACCTCCTGCTGGTCCTGGGCATCGGACTGTGGGTACGTGGAAGCCCAGAGGGGAGGGCAGGACCCTGGACACCAGGCTGGGTTTATAAATATAGGAGCAGTGTTCCTGGTTTCTCCAGTTGCCCCAGGCTCCAGTATGGTTCAGAAAGACAGTTCCCGAGCCTGCCTCGGTAGCCTCACACTAGCCCCAGCCCAGGCCAACTCTTACTCTACAATAAAGCGATTGCGCCGGTTACCGGGTCCCCACCTCTCATCCCACCTCAGAGCACCCTCTCACTCCTGCCTGTGCACTGCCCTCAGCGGAGCCCTCTCTGCCCTCCCTTTGCCTAGTTACTCCCCACCCTTCCAACCAAGAGTTAGTGCATGTCTCAGAGCGGAGCCCTACTTGACCAATCCCACCTTCTCTCCCTGCCCCAATAAACACCCGGGTCAATTTAACCTGTGCCTGCTGCCTGGAACCTAAGTAGTATTTAATAAGAAGTCGTTGTTATAATCATCATCAGGATGGTCATAATAATATCAGCTACTGATGATTAGGTGCTTAACGGCCTCACATCCTCACAACCCTGCTGTGAACAGCACACACTGTTATTGCCTCCAATTTCACATGTGAGGAAATTAAGGTTCGAAGAGGTTAAGGAACAACCAGAGAATGACTGAAGTTCAGATTCAAACCTAGAGCTGCCTGATCTGACTCATGATCTTAACTACTTTGTCTTCCTAGCAAGAGCTCACACATCAGACGTGTGTAACTTAGGGATCTAAGTGTGCTCTTTAAATTTGAATAAAGAGTTTATGTTTTCTAGTGCAAGTTTCTCTTAATAGGATAGAAACCATGTCTTTTTTACTGACCTTCACCCACTAGAGCTTAGTATGTAAGCACTCAAAAAGGTGTCCCTTAACCATACCACCCAGGGCCAGACCTTGCCCAGGAGGAGCCGGCCCTTGTTCCAGTGAAAGGCCAGATGGATGTGAAAGCTTTGGCTGGTATCATGATATTGTCCCTCAACTAAGCTGTTAACCATCAGAGGCCTCTGCCTGGCCTGCATCCACAAGCAGAAGCATCTGGTAATAATACCAACATTTGCTAACCAGCGGGAGAGTTATCGTTCTGCTGGCCCACACTCCCAGCTGAAGCTTTCATGCACGTGTGACTTTTATTTTGGGGAGCTTCACCAGGTCACAAGCAAGACCTTACTATGCAGAATCTGGCCCTTTGAATTACAACCATTGGAAACTCTTGTGAGGGCTTATGAGTGGGCAAATAGTGCAATGGAGACATGGTATCCATCCTATTCGAATTTTGTACCAGAAGGGAAAATAGAGGCCCTTTATTCCAAATGTAAAGGAGAAATCTGAGGTATTTATCCAAATCATTGAAACAAATGATTTTTTTTAATTGGCCTCAATTATGAAAAACGTCCTTCCAGGTGGCCTAGGCAGGAGTTCTGAGTAGTACTTGTTTTGGGATCCTGCTCTCCGTTGCTGCTACTGAACTAGGAAGCCCCGCCCCAGCTTTCTTCCTAGACCAGTTGGGGCCTAGGTCTGGCCAAGGTCAGAGGACTAGTAAGCCATCTGGTCACTTCCAAGGCAAACCTGCTATTCCTTCTGTTCTTCTTGGAGCCATAAAACATGCATGGTTATCCAGAATGCTTTGATCTTTTTCCACCTTTATACTATTGTCTTCCTTTGGTTCTTTTTATAAATCATGTATTGTTTTTAATTGTGAAAGTATAACATGTTTATTGTAAGAAGTGAAAAGATGTATAAATATCTTAAGAATCTGCTAATCTTCCCCATCCATTTCCATCTCTTTGAGATAACCATGGGCTGTGTATCCTTCCTTCCTTTTCTCAGTGCTTATGCAAATATACAGACACATATGTAGAGGAGTTTTTGTGTTTCATTTTCACAAAAAATGTGATCATATCATATACGATTCTTCAGCTTGATTTTTTTCACTTGCTATATGATGGAGAGAGTCTTACAGGTCAGTAGATAGAGATCTAGCTCATGTTCTTATTAGCTGCATAATATTCATAAAAATGCATGTGCTATTCAGCTCTTCCCAACTTCTTAATACTTAGATTGTTGCCAGATTGGTTTGTCTTTTCTTTCCTTCTCTTCTCTTCTCTTTTCTTTTCATGTGTTGGTGCTTTTAATCTGTGTAGCATGGATTCCGAAATTGGAATTGCTGGGTCAGAAGGGTATGGTTACTTGAAATTTTAGTAGATGTTATTAAATGGCAAGTCACAAAGATTGTTGAGATTTAACATTTCTCACAAGTAGTGTATGAACATGACCTTTTCCCCAAGCCCTCACCAGGCTTGCTTATTACTGCTAATTGTTGGTTTTGGTCTTGGTTTTGGTTTTTGCCAGTCTGATGGATGAATATTGTATCTCTGATTTGCACTTCCTAGACTCCTAGTGCTCCTAGTGACGTTGAGCACCTTTTCGTGAGTTTGCTGTCCATTGATTTTCCTCTTCTGTGAATAGCCAGTTTATTTGCCCATTTTTGAATTGGGTTGTTTGACTTTGTTATTATCAACTTGTCTGTCATTTGATGTTTTTCCCAAACTATCATTTGTCTAAGCCAGTGTTTCTCAACCTCAGCACCACTGACATTTGGGACCAGATAATTCCTTGTTGTGGGGTCCTGTCCTTTGTGTTACAGAATATTTAGAAATATCCCTGGCCCCTGGTAATTCACAACCAAAAATGTCTCCAGACATTGCTACATATCCCCTGGACAGATGGGGGGAAAAAATCACCCCTGATTGAGAACCACTGGCCTAGACTCTGTTAGTGGTGTCTTTTTTTCATTTGATTTTTTCTTCACTTTGAAGACATCAACTATCCCTCTTTTCCTTTATATCTTCTAGATTTCCTGCCTTGCTTAGAAAAAATTTGCCCCACTCCAAGTTTGTACAAATATTATTCTAAATTTTCTTGTAATATTTTATAAATATTTAAGAATATTTAACTCTCTAGAACATCTGGGATTTTCTTTTATATATGATGTGGTAGAGGAGTCTAGCTTTACTTTCTTCCAGTTATTAAACCAACCACCCTTTTCTCACTGAACCAAGTTGCCCATATTGGCACAGATGGGACTCCTTTCTGAAAGCAGTCATCAGCTTCTGTCTGCAGAGCACCCACAGGGAACTGGGAAATCAGTCTTTGTTGCCGGTGACTTGCATCTTACACTGTGTTCAAGGGGAAAAACCTATACATTTTATTATTTGTTTTCTTTTTTATCAGTCTCCACCCAGAGATTTGAGAAGGTATTGCATGCATCTTCCACCCTACCAACCTGGCTGCCATAGTTGTATTATTCCAGAAAGAGAGCAGGGAAGAGCAGAGAGGTAGGGACATGTGTTTAAGCCACCTTCTTCCCAGGATTCTTCTCCTTGTCTTGTTCTTTCTTCAATGGAAATGAGAGGATGATTTTATTCATCTTAGAACATTTTATAAATTCCTTTTAAAAGATTTAATGCACCTCTGCTTACATACTACTGATAATTTCCTTAGGAAAGGTCAGCTCTGCACGTAGTAGATCATTGATAAATATGTAGTGAATGGATGAAATGAGACTAACTTAATGTGTCTGATATAGAGTTGTTTCTTTGGTTTAAGGCTTTATGATGTAAGGGGACCCCATTATAACCAAGATACCGCAGATGCTGGTAATAAGTTCACTCTTCCCACAGAAATACATTGCTGTCAATCAGCTGTCATCCTTAGGTTATGCTAATCCTGGGCAATCCAGGAAATCCCCAGTCTGGGAATCAGAGCTAGGGACCCCGAGTAGACAAGACACCACAGTAGCAGCAGCATGACTGCTATCCCAGAAGAATCCAAGCACGTGTTCAAATTTGCCATTCCCAATTGATCTGTTCATTCACTAAACCACTCATCTCCCAGACTCTGCCAGAAACCATGACACTGGTTACTAGTTGGGAAAAAAATAAAACCATATTACTTTCACAAGAGTGTACAGAAGTGGATGTTCCCATGCAATGTCAGAGCTGGAAGAGACTAGTCTCCAGCTAGACAGCCATGAGCCCTCCTCTAACTCAGGGGATAGAGGCTTCTATTCCCAAAAAGAAAGGAGAGAATGGATTTGGGATCTCTGTTAAAGAGATTTGCTCCATAAGTAAATCATTTGAGAGACCTGTGTCTTTGAAGCAGTTTGGTTTCTTGTATTCCATTCTTTTTTGTTTGTGTTTGTTTTGCTTTGGGTTTTTTTAAGACTATACTGTCAAGAAGTCGTGGGACTGTAGAAGAGTTCTTCCTGGCTGGCCGAAATCTAGCATGGTGGCAGGTAAGTAAGCCTTTCATGTGGCAATCCACTTTGGCAATTAACTTGTTTTGTTGCTTTAATTTAGATGTCTCATACCCAAAATAATTTGAAGTTTTTCAATTAGAAAAGCCATTTCAATGGTAGTTCCTTTAATTCTTAAGTAATTTCTTACCTAAATGTTTCCATTTAACTCAGTTTAGTTCAGTAACCATTTATTAGGTGCCTAGTATGTACAAGGCATTGTTCTGGGTCCCAGGACATAGATAGGAAATAGACAATTCTGCCTTCTGGAAACACACACTCTAGAATGGGAGTTAGACATGTATCCAGTGAATTATAGTCCATTACAGTGCAGTAGAATAGGTCTAATAGGAGGCACGTGGGCCACGTATGGATGAAAGGTAAACTCAGACTTACTGGATGGAGGTAGTACTTGATGCAAGACAGCAAAGGTCTTACAGAGGTGGGGTTGTTGGAGCATGATTTGGAGGTGGCCTAAGTGTTTGCCAGCAGAGTACATGATCATTCCGGGCAGAGGGAACAGCATGACCAAAGCATGGAGGTGTGGAACAGCGTGATGCTGGATGGAGGGACACAGGGCCTAAGGGCTGGAAATATTTCTTGTGGTTTTTGTGTTAAATAATTTATTGATTATACAAAGTGCTTCCACCTGAGAGGAGTGCCCTGAAACTCCCACAGCAGTGAGGCAGCTGCCTGTCCATGGCCCCGTACCCATGGTGGGGTGGGTAGGGCTGCCCCAGGAAGGAGAAGGATGTGGGGACTTGGCAGGGCTCCGGGTCTGAGGCCCCAAGCCAAGCCTGAGCCAGGGCTTCTTTGTAACTTATGTAAAAACATATTGGGTTGTCAGAAAAGTCATGACATATTTTTTCTATGTTTTTCGTTGCAAAACTGCGTCATGACTTTTCCGACAACCCAATACATATATTCCTTGCACAGGGATATAAGTTACACTTAGAGAATTACAAATATTTTTCATCATCAAATGTTAACCAGTTCATGGCAAGAATTCATTTCTTCACACTAGGGAAACGTTTCTTAGAAAGGAGTCTCATCTTGGGAGGAGAAGGTGCCTTTAATCAAAGGGAAGAGGAACTCACATTCATTAACTCTGGTGGATCAAACAACCTAACAGAAATGGCTTTGCCTCAATTAGCTGGGAGATTTGGGGACAAGCGTTTTCCTGGTGTTAACACTGAATTATGCTTGAATCTTCTTTTTTTGTAAACCTGGTTTAGAAAGAGATTGAATGTGGCAAAGAAATGTTTGCAATGAGCTTCCTACCTTAGATTATTTTTAAATTTTTTTAAAATTAAAGTTTATTGGGGTGACCATTGTTAGTAAAGTTCCATAGTTTATTTTCAAAAGAAGATTCTAACAACCCAATCTCTCCCTGGACGTGAGGCCTCCAGTCTTTTTCCTGAGCCACTCTTAGGCCTTAAAGGAGTGTATTCGGTACCCAGAAAAATAGCCATCTGCTGCCCATGCTACCTTGTATTACTGTGACACTTGTAATGGTTTTCATTGACAGTAACATGCTTTGGCCTCCCAATGTTTATATATGTTATGATTTATTAATTTCTTTTTTTCATTATTAGGATTATTGCTTAATGAACAAAATATATTATGGTATTATTAAAGGAAATGAAATAAGAGAATAATTTTGCCACTCCAACTTCCTTTTTTTCAATCAGCAGATATCTGATGGATTTCAATTGCTCTTCTCAGGGTCCTCCATGGCTCCCTTCCCCCATTCATTCATTCATCCCTTCCTTCCCTCCCTCTCTCCCTCCTTTCTTCCTTAATTCCTCTTATTCTTGTAGTCAGTTCTCAGTCCTCATCTTACCTGGCCTGGCATTGGTGAAACTCTGAAACTCTCACGCCTCCCTCCCTCACCATTTTGTCACTTGGCTTTCCTTTCCTGCTGATTCACCGGCCACTCATTCGCGGTCTCCCTGGCTGGTTCTCTCCCTTCTCCCTGGCTTCTTAATGCTAGAGTTCCCCAGGGCCAGTGCCTGACCTCTCTCCAGTTACACTCACACATGTGGCAACCTCTCTAGTCTCATGGCATCAAATATCAATTACATACTAACACATCCCAGACCTCTCCCTTGAACTTCATACTTGGGTGTCCCACTGCCTGTGTAAAATGTGCCCTTGAGAGCTCTATCAGGTATCTCAAACTGAACAAGTCCAAAAGGAACTCTGGACTTAGCTATGCAAATCTGCTCCTCCTACTATTTTTGCTGTCTCCTGAATAGCAACTCCGTCCTTGTAGGTGTTTGGGATGACAAACATGGAGTCATGTTAGACTCTTTATTTTCTCTTACACCAATCCATCAGGGGGGGGAATGTATTTGGAATCTGATTATCAGCTCTGCCTCTAGGTTCATGCTGCCATTGTCTCTCCCCCGGATTAATTATAACAGCCTCTTTTCTGGGCTCCCTCCTTCCACTTTTGCTCCTCGTACCTATTCTCAACAAAGCAGCTAAAGGGAGCCTGTTAAAACTTGAGTCAGACCATGTCACTTTTATGCTTAAAACCCTCTGGGGGTTCCCATGTCAACCAGAATGAAAGCCCAGCTGCCTAAATGGCCTGTTTTAGGCCACAGGTCATCTGCACCGCCTTACATCTCTGACCTTGCCTTTCAGGACCCCTGTCCCCAATTCTAACCAGTGTTCTTCAACAGTCAGCTCTGCTCCTGCCCCAGGGCCTTTGCCCCTGCTGCTCCATCTGCCTGGAGGGCTCTCCCCAGATATCCTATGGCTTGCTCCCTCACCTCTTCTGGTATTCCTCAGATCTCTTAGTCTACTCCAACTGCCCAAATGCTTAGCACTTCTATTAACTTTCCTACCTTACTTTTTTTCTGTAGTATTTATCATTGTTTATTATGCTAGAAAATAACCCCCTATTTATTTTTTTTATTCTCTTCTTCTCAAAAGAATGTTAGCTTCGGGCCAGCTGAGTGGCTCGCTAGTTAAGAGCTCGCTCAAGAGTTTGAGCTCTGAGCAATAGTTCGATTCCTGGCCCGAGCTGAGCTGCCACTGAGCTGCCAACAGGTGGCAGGATGCCTCAGCTAAAAAAAAAAAATGTTAGCTTCATGAGGGCAGGGATTTTTGTCTATTTTACTCACTAATGTATCCCTAATACCTAGAACAGTCCTGGCACATAGGTCACAATCAACATTTATAATAGTTAGGGCCGGCCAAGTGGCTCAGTTGGTTAAGAGCTTGCTCAAGAGTTTGAGCTCTGAGCAACAGCGGTT
>NW_017733238.1:86704-93807 GCF_001890085.2 Hipposideros armiger
AGTTGCTGTCCTTTTGTTCTTCAGTCTAGTTGTGGAGGACGTCGCTTCACTGGCCCATGTTGGTATTATCATTGCGCTCTTCTCAGGTGAGGCAGTTGCTCGCCGGCCATTGGATGGCCACTCACAGCGGCTCTTGGCAGGTCACACCGGCTGCCGGCCACTCACGCTGGCTGCAGCCTACTGCAGCAGGGGCTGCAGCCTACGCAGTCGCCCACAACTCATGGCAGCCCAGCTCCAGGTCAAGCTGTTGTTCATCACCTTAGCTGTAGAGGGCGCAGCATCACTGGCCCAAGCAGGATCCGAACTGGGGCCCTGCTGCTCAGAATGTCCCAGGCCAACTCCTAACCAGCACGCCACTCAGCCGGCCCAGTATTTTTAAACTATTTCTAAATACTAATGAAATTACACTCCTCCTAATATTTCTGCATTAGGGAATTGCAAGTAAGTCAGTGGAGCTTGTGGAGGGTGGTAACATAAGAATGGCTATTCTACCTTTTTCACTTTCTCCCCCTTCCCCTTGGCTTCTAATTTATGGTTAGGTTTAGTATAGAAGAGACACGAATGGAAATTCTGACCAGGGAATATTTCCTTTTGAGAAACTGTAAAATTCAGTTTGAGTTTAGATTTGTGAAAATTAATTCTTGGATTTGGACTAAAAGTTCTGAAATAGAGTCGTCTTTTGATTATCAGATCGGTGCTTCTCTTTTTGCCTCAAATATTGGCACTAGCCACTTTATGGGCCTGGCTGGGACAGCAGCGACTTCAGGGATTGCTGTAGGGGCCTTCGAGTGGAATGTAAGTAATACCTTTTGTAGCAACTAACCTCTACCTTTATCATTGTCCAAATAAACTCATAAACATAAAACTTGCTTTCAACCTTGAGTAAATATTAAAGACTTCTTGAGAAGTCATGGAAGAAAGGAACTGAGTCTTTGATTTCTCAAAAAAAATTGTGCTAGTTTTCTTTCTTCTTAGTAAATTAATTTTACATTTAAGGACCACAGGACTACAGTAAACAAAGAACTGTTAGGAGACTAGTCAGGCAGGGAAAAGGTCATATTAACATTTAAATATATGTGTATATTTAACATATTAAACATATATATACATACAGATACAAATATATTTATATTTGTATCTGTATGTATATATGTGTGTATATATATATGTGTACATATGCATGCATTTATTTATATGTATATATTTGCAGTATATATTGATAATTGGCTTAACTGAGCTCATTGAGATATGTAACTAGCTACTGCAAAACTCCTAACTGATCTCCTAGGAATACCAGGTTTCAACTATAAAACTTATAAAATGAATTATTTATTTAGTCTGTGGTATATATTTGTTGTAGGACATAGAATTTGTTCACCTAAATTTTAAGTTTTATGTTAATTCATCTATCTCTATATAAATCATCTGGCTTTTTTGAGGGGAGGGGATAAATCAGAAAGCTCCCTACATCCTGAGTCTCATCTTTCTTCTTATAGACTATAAAAATAAAGAATACTTCTAGCAGAGTCAATTCCAAACCTAATACAAAGCCCTGGTCTTTACCACTGTTTCCTCTCAGAATTCACTAGCATCTCCTTCATATATTCAACTTACTTTACCTCTTCTTTGTAAAGAAAGCCAGAGCCAATTTTTTTACTTAATTTCAATAACTTATTTGAAATTTTGCTATAGTTTTTCTCCCATTTATCTGAATGGTTTCTGATTTTTCTTGCTTTTTTTAAAACTATCTTTCATATTTAATTATAAGCCACCTTCAGTTCTATCTAGAAGTAAGCAAACAATAAGTTAAAAATAAATACCTTGAAAACTGTCTCAGGTAACCCACCACAATTAAGAATGCATCCCTTTATAGGTAAAGATCAAGTGCCTATAAGTTAAGTTTGTTGTACTGGAAGGTGTATGCTTAGGCTGTTATTTATAAGGTTCCCGGTAGTGATACCTCAGTTAGGCTCATAACAGATAGTAACTGAGCTTGCATCTCATATAAGAGCGTGGCCTAGATGGGACTGTGATGTAATTGTTCTTCTTGGTTTCAGGCTCCATTTCTGCTCTGTGTTGTTGGTTGGATATTTTCTCCTATTTACATTAAAGCTGGGGTGAGTGTCCATTATCATTTACTCTATTCTCTACAGTACTTTTGCTTACAAATATTACATTTGTCCTTAAAAACATTCTGGAAGATAAGTTCAACTTCTCAGCCTTTTGATCCTTGTGCTGACTTCCCTAAATCCTGAGAATAACATTGATCCACCTTGGGTAAACAGACACCAGTAACTGCCTGCTATTTCACTCTGGACCTTACTCAAGGGTTCATCTTTTAAAGCTATTATAGAAAACATTTTAAAACTTTAATTACAAATAAGACCTAAATAAATGAATGGAACAACTATGTTAATGATTGGAAGATAATATACTAAAAATGTTACTTCTCTCCAAATTGGTCTGTGAATGGAACGAAATCTCAAACAGGATTTTTGAGGAACTGACAATCTGATTCTAAGGAGACAAAGACATGTCAGTGACGTGAGAGAGGAGAACAAAGAGACCATCCATGCTGGACATCTGCAGGGATGTGTGGAGTGACATCATCAACATGGCAAAATAAAGAGTTTTCTACTGACTTCTCCCAAAGAACACACCAAGTTAGACTTTCACCAACAGATGAGAGGGCCTTTGTGGAAGTCCAAGAGTTCAGTGGAGAAGTTCTAGCACTTGGCTAGAGAAAAAAAAAAATCGCGTATTGCGACACACTGAAGAAGGTAAGAGGAACAGTTTCACTTCATCTATGTCACTCCTCCTCCAAGGTAGCATAGCTTAGTGCCAAGAGAGACCTTCTCAGCCTAAGATTTCTCCCATGGCAGAAAGTGAGAGCATGGAGTAAGTGTCTGGCTACTCCAGTTGTTCAGAGTGCTGCCCAAAAGGCCTGCTTTTCAATCCCATTCAGAATACTGAGGTTTGCTCTATGACTGGGGGCCAGGAAGTGGCTGAGAGAATAGCAACCAGGGCTCTCAGATGGCATCAAAGGAGTAGAATCCTACTGACTGCTCTGCAGACTATTAGGAAGTCTGCCAATGACCGACTGGGGACTTCTCACCTGTAAATCCCCCCAACTGGTCCATGGGCACCCCAACATTCTGCACACCTCACCCCTATATACCTCCACCCTGTGGCCAGTTTCCTCTGAGCGCCCTGATGGTGGTAAGAAGAAGCCTTTGCCGAAAGGTAGCAAGCATGCACAGAAAGCCAGCTTGACTCTGTGGATTGGGAGAAAGCGCACAAATTTGAACATTTGGTGCCACCCTTGGGAAAGCAAGCAAACAGGAGACTGGCAGCACCCAGTCTGGCTTTGCCGGATCACGAGAAAACATACTATTTTTAGAATTGCCCCACATGAGGGAATAAGAAGTGTGGAGCAGGTTTATGCATACAAAAGGCCTGAGAAATGGCCAGCCGAGTGCCTCAGTTGGTTAAGAGCACGGGATCTGAGCGGCAGGGTCGCCAGTTTGGTTTCCACATGGGCCAGTGAGCTGCGCCCGAGCTGAGCTGCTGAAGGGTGGCGGGATGGCTCAGCTGGTGAAAGCATGTACTCCTGACAAGAGGGTTGCCGGTTTAACTCCTGCATGGGATGGTGGGCTGCGCCCACCCACAACTAAGATTGAACACGGCACCTTGAGCTGAGGTGCCCTGAGCTGCCGACAGATGGCCTGATGGCAACTGGACTTGGAGCTGAGCTTGTTGTGCCTCCATAACTAAGATTGAAGGACAACAACTTGTCTGTTCCCCTTCCCCAGTTCCCCAACAGTGTTCCCCTCCCACAATTCCCCAATAAAATCTTTTTTAAAAAAAGGTCTGAGAAAGCCTCAGAATCCCTATGATTGAAGGTATTTCTCTTCAAAAGCCAGTCTTACCAACTGCTTCCTCAAATGCAAAGACAAGCAATGCAAGATTTCAAGGAACATGAAAAAACAAGGAAACATGACACTACCAAAGGAACACAATAATTTTCTAGTAACTGACCCCAAAAAATGAAGATCTGAGATTTGCCTGATAAAGAATTCAAAATAGTTGTTTGAAGGAAGCTCAGTGAGCTACAAGAAAACACAGAAAGGCAATTCAATAAGGAAAACGAGAAGTTTAACAGAGAGAAATCATAAAACTAACCAAACAGAAATTCTAGGGCTGAAAAATACAATGAATGAAATGAAAATATAATGGAGAGCATTGACATCAGACTGGATCAAACAGAAGAAAAAATCTGTGAAGTAGAAGACAAATCATTTGAAATTATCCAGTCAGAGAAGAACAAAGAAAAAAGAATGAAAAGGAGTGATGAAAGCCTATGTGAACTATGGGGTACTATTAAGAGAAATAGTCTACATTATTGTTGGAGCCCCAGATGAAGAGAGGGAGGATGGGGCAGAAAGCTTATTTAACTAAATAATGACTGAGAACTTACTAAATCTTAGGAGAGATTTGTATATCCAAGATCATGAAGTTCATAAGTCTCCCTCGCCCCCGCAGATTTTACCCCAAAACTATCTTCTCCAAGACACATTATAATAAACTGTCTAAAATCAAATACAAAGAGAAAAATTTTAAAGCAATAAGAGAAAGAAAATTCTTCATATATAGGGGAACCCCCATAAAGCTATTAGTGGATTTCTCAGCAGAAGCCATGCAGGCAAGGAGACAGTGGGATGATTTACTCCAAGATGAAAGAAAAAACTGCCAAACAAGAATACTTTACCTGGCAAAGTTGTCCTTCAGAAATGAAGGAAAAATACTTTCCCAAACAAACAAAAATTAAAGGACTTCATCACCACTATAGCTGCCTTACCAGAAATGCTGAAAGGAATTCTTCAAGCTGAAATAAAAGGATGCTAATTACTAACATGAAAATATACAACACACTGGTATAGGTAAGTATATAGTCAAATTCAGAATATTCAAATACTGTAATATGGTCGTATTATGTTAATCACTTAACTCTAGTTTAAAGGTTAAATGACAAAACTTAAAAATAACTATAGCTACAATTATTTGTTAATGGATACATGATATAAAAAGGTAAATTGTGACATCAGAAACATAAAATGTCGTGGGGAGTAATAGGGTAGAGTTTTTGTACGCAAAGTTATCAGCTTAAAATAGACAATTATATCTATGAATTATTTTATGTAAGCCTCATGGTAACCACCGTAGCAAAAACCTGCAGTTAATGGATGACTTCTCATCAGATACAATGGAGTCCAGAAAACATTAGAATGACAGTCAAATGCTAAAAGGAAGAGAAAACTCAACCAAGAATTCTATATCCAGCAAAAGTATTCTTCAAAAATGAAGGTACAATATATACAAATATTGAATTATTATGTTGTGTACCTGAAACTAATATAATATGTCAGTTACTTCAATTAAAAAAAACTTACTGCAAAAAAGTTTTGAAGGTGATTGGGTAGGTAAACATTTCTTACCTAGGACCAAAAGCATAAACCATAAAGGAAGAAATTTATATAATCAGACTTCAAAATAAAATTTAAAACTTTAACTCTTGGAAACATATTTTTAAGAAAATGAATAGTCAAGTTAAAGACTGGGAAGAAATATTTATAGGCTATATATACAATACAAAGACTTGTGTCCAGAATATATGTACATATTTTTCTTTAAAAAAAAACCCTCTAATAACACAAACATGAAGAAGGTTTGAACAGACATTTCACCAAAGAAAATATGTAAATGGCAAATAATCACATGAAAAGATGTTCACTGTCATTGATCCATTAAATAAATACTACTTAAAATAAGATACCACTACACATTCACTAGAATGGCTAAGATTAAAAAGACTGACATGGGCCGGCCGAGTGGCTCAGTTGGTTAAGAGCNTAATATCTTCCCTAGGTCTATATAAACTTGGCTAGGTAGCTATAGATACTTTACATGCAATTGTGTAGTATTATATCATATGTACATTCCACCATTTATGTACCATATTATTGGGCAGTTTAGGCTCTATATAATTTTTCACTATTATGATAAATGTAGTGAACATTTCTAATAGTAAAAATAACTACCATTATTTGAGTACTTATTATAAGCCTCTTGTAAGATTTTTTTGCTTTATATTTGTCGCTACTAAGATGTTTGGTGCCTATATGTTCTCAACTATGTCTTATTAGTGCCTTTTACCTTTTATAGTTATGACTACAAAACCTCATTGTCTTGCTTAAGGCTTTTGGTCTTCAATGCTATTTTATCTTATGTTAACATCAGTGCTGTCATATTGTTTGCTTTTTTGTTTGTTTTTACCTAAAAGGCTTCGTTATTTTTTTGATAATTTGGTTTCAATCTGTCTCATGTCAACAGCATAATAGTTGGATCTTTGTTTTCAATGGAATGGCTATCTTTTTTAATTATTGGGTTGTTGGAAAAGTCATGACATATTTTTTCTATGTTTTTCGTTATGTGTCATGACTTTTCCAACAACCCAATAAAAAGCTAATATTGGTTAAGGAAGGATTTTTTTTCATTTTAAATACCTCTGAGATTTTTTATTTTGAAAGTAACAGATGTTGGTTGTAAAAAAAAAAAAAGTTACAGCCCAAGTGTAGAACTTGAAATTTTCTCCCCATTCCACCTCTATTTCCATAATCCCAGTCTCCAGAAGTATTTTGTTTTATATATGGTGCCAGAATCACTCCTGTGTATATATAAACATATATATGCACAAGTGTAATGTGCACACATAAAATTTTAATGAGATTGTATTATATTAATACATATTGTTTACCATATATTTATTACTTAATAGACCTTCTTTATTCTTTATTTATGCTATATTGTATTTCATTGTGTAAATGTACCTTAGTATTTTAACCAGCCTCTTATAGATACCTAGATTGTTAGTATTTTTATTTTTTTATTTATTTTATTTTTTTTAAGATTTTATTGGGGAATTTAGGGAGTGGAACAGCATTGGGGAGTTGGGGAAGGGGAACAGACAAGTTGCTGTCCTTTTGTTCTTCAGTCTAGTTGTGGAGGACGTCGCTTCACTGGCCCATGTTGGTATTATCATTGCG
>NW_017733238.1:98647-105708 GCF_001890085.2 Hipposideros armiger
ACTACTTAAAATAAGATACCACTACACATTCACTAGAATGGCTAAGATTAAAAAGACTGACATGGGCCGGCCGAGTGGCTCAGTTGGTTAAGAGCTCGCTCAAGAGTTTGAGCTCTGAGCAACAGCGGTTCGATGCCAGCCCGAGCTGAGCAGCTGCTAAGCTACCAATAGGTAGCAAGATGGCTCAGCTAAAAAAAAGAAAAAGAAAAAAAAGAAAAAGACTGACATTAGCAAGAGTGGTTGTGGAGCAGCTGGGACGCGCACACATTTCTCGAGGGAATGCAGAATGGTATGGCCACATTGGACAACAGCTTGGCAGTTTCGGAACAAATTAAACCTTACCACTCAGCCATTCTATTCCTAGGTGTAGATAATTACTTTCCCCAGAGAAATGAAAACACATGTCCACACACAAATTTGCACACAAAGGTTCATAGCAGTTTTATTCATAATAGCCAAACCTAGAAAAAAAATCTAAATTGGAATAGGAGAATGTGATATACTACTCAAAACTAAAGAGGAATTGTGCAACCACGTGGATGAATCTCAGAAACAGCATGCCAAGTGAAAGAAGTACGTAAAAAAGTACATACTATATGATTCCATTTATTTGAAATTCTAGAAAAGGCAAGTGTGTGGTGACAGCTGATACTGGTTGTCTGGGACGAGAGGTAAAGAAAGCCTTAACTGTATGCCTTAGGGGGCTTTGTGGGAGTATTGGAAATGCTTTATACCTTGAATATGGTGGTGATTACACAACTGTCTATATTTCCCAAACTCATAAAACTTTATACTTCAAATGGGAGAATTTGACTGTATGTAAATAATGCCTCATGAAACAGTTGAAATTTCAAATATTTGTGAAGAGGTCATTAAAAATATGAGAGACTTATTGGCGTGTACCCTAACACTTGCAATTGTGAAGCCATAATCCCAGGAAAATTACCTCAGATTGTGACCACATTTTGAGATAAGATCTTTAAAAATGAAATCATCAGGGTGGGTCCTAATCCAGTATGACCTTATGAGAAGAGGAAATTTGGACACAGACATGTATAGAAAGAAGAGGATATGAAGACATAGGGAGCAGACAGCCATCAACAAGCCAAGGAGAGAGGCCTGGAACAGTCCTTCCCTCAGGGCCCTCAGAAGGAGCCAACCAGGCGGACACCTTGAACTTCCCAGCCTCCAGTGTATTGTGAGGCAACGTACTCCGTACTCGGTCAGTCGCCATACTTTGTTGTGGCAGCCCTAGCAGACTAATGCAAGTAGCAAGTGTTAAAACAGCTTAGCATAAGCATATCGGGGGTGGGAGGGCAGTAGATGGGGGAGGGGGGTTGAGTCTGTGTGAAGGGTAAAAAGGATAACTATTGCATTGTTCTGTACACCTGAAACTAACAATAAAAAATTTTAAAAAATTAGCACCTGACTGAGAACGTGAGCCATATATGACAGTATATGATTAAAAACCAAGTGAAAGGTGAAAATAATAAAAGTTGTAGGTGTTTAGGAGAGGGCATGTGATCCCTGTGAAGCCCCCAGGTAAGTCTTCATAAAGCAGATGGAATTTGAGTTAGGCATGAGTGAGGTAGGCGGACAAGAGCATATGAGGCTACTCAGGACAGAATGTGGGACAGTATTCATTTAAGATTTATTTATTCACCTACCATGAGCCAGGCACTGTGCTCAGGTCCAGGAACCTAATGAACAAAGAGGGCACACTCCCTCCCACTGGGGTGCACACAGCCTGAGACGATGCATGTAGAAATGAACGGTTGTTTGAGGCACCAGCACGCACATGAGCATCGTTGGCACAGAGTCAAGTTCTGACTATCGTGAGCACTTGTTATATTTGTAGTATGTGATAAAGCATTTGACTTTGCACTGTGATTATTTCATAAAAGTGACTTGTCATCATTAGACATTTTCGATTAGCTATATTTCCTTCTGCATTCTGAAGCTTGCACAGGAAGCTAGATTCCAAGCTTCTTGAACACTGTGATATTGCCTGTCCTTTCTTATTTCTCTCATCTGAACAGGTGCCATGTAATGCCAAGCCAGAGGCAGTGACCTTATCCTGTCTTCCTGGGCCACTCCCACTGTCAGCCACATCTCTGACAACCATCACTTTGTGAGCAAGGCCTATCTATCCCTTGGGGTCTGCCTCTTCTGGCACTCTGTCTGACAGTGACTTCTCTTGTTGCTCGTACAGGTGGTGACAATGCCAGAATAT
This sequence comes from Hipposideros armiger, assembly GCF_001890085.2. Lineage (NCBI taxonomy): Eukaryota > Metazoa > Chordata > Mammalia > Chiroptera > Hipposideridae > Hipposideros > Hipposideros armiger. Next base: position 100,881 of record NW_017733238.1, read on the forward strand.
TTGAGGAAGAGGTTCGGTGGCTGCCGGATTCAGTTCCTTCTCGCTGTTCTGTACTTATTCCTCTATATCTTCAATAGTATCTCAGTAAGTTTGTGTAAAAGCCAACCCAAGAAAGAAAACAAAACAAACAATCAAAAATCAATAGGCAGGACTATGCTAGATTTATCCCAGCAGTTCACCCTAGTGCCCCATAAGTTACTTGTTGGCCTCCACTGTCTAAGCCAGAGTAAAGAAAAAAATAGCTTAATAATACTTTGCAAAAGATAAAAAGCAGAGGCATCTTCTCTGCTTCCCAAGCCTAGATTACAGGTCCCTCCTCTGTATTTCCAGAGAACCCTGGGCTTACCCACATCATAGCATTAGGTAATGTCACTCTCCTGCTTAACCCTCCGTGGGGCACAACTGATTTCACAGATTCATTGCACACAAATTTTCAAATATCTAACAGTTAAGTATCATGACTCATCGCTTCCGTATCTTCCCCGTCTACCATAACCTATCGCCAGTCGTGTTTGTGACTTAGTACAGTAAAGACGTATTTCATAGCGGCACCTTTGTGTGCAATGAACCTGTGAGATCAGTTGCGCCCGATGGAGGGTTAAAACCAGGAGTTTCCACCACCCTGACAAGAAAACCTAAACCCCTTGTCATGATGGGTGAGGACTGTCTTGTCCTAGCCCCTGCCTCTCTGGCCTTGTCCCCTATAGTCACTGTGCTTTCGCCACACTGCCTGCCTTACTGTTTCTCAAATCCAGCAAGGTTATTCCCACTTAAAGCCCTTGACACCTACTCTATACTGTGTCTGGTATGTTCTTCTCCCAGATTTTTCCAATATCACTTCCTTGGAGAGGCCTTCCATGGATGTGCCGATTAGTCTGTACTCTATTACTCCTTTTTATTTTCTTTGTAATACTTGTCAATGTGTGAGAGGAATTTATTTGTTTCTTGCTTATCATCTGTCTTCTCCACTTTGGTGTAAACTTCTTGTGGCCCAGGACCTTGCCTGTCTTATTCACTGCATTGCCCCCTGTGTTGAGAACATGTTTAGCACATAAGGCACTCAATAAATGTTTTTTGAATAATCGAATGAGTGTCACTTACCACATTGTATGGAAATTACCTATTTAGTGATCTGTCTCCATTAATTGTAAACTATTTAAAGATAGTGACTGAGTTTTGGTAACCCTTGTGTCTTCTGAACACTGCTAAATATCTACTACATGGTTGGTATTCAGTTAAAAAAAAAAAAAGGATGGATGAATGTTGGGAGAATCTCTGCCCATTGTATCCCTGGCTTCGGGGACTGAAATAATAGCAAGAAGTTAGCCCATTAAGTGATGTGCAGATGCTTCAAAATCACTGTCAACTAAGCCAGGGATCAACAAATCCAGCCCACAGGCCAATCCTAGTGGTCTGCTTTGCACAGCCTTTAAGCTAAGAATGGTTTTTACGGTTCTAAAAGGTTATTAAAAACAAAACAAAACAGAGACCATGTATGGCCTGCAGAGCCTACAATATTTACCATCTGGCCCTGTACAGAAAAAGCTTGCCAACTCCTGATAAACTGTTCCCTTTGCCTTTTCTCAATGGCAGAACTGCAGAACAGCTCACTCTCTGAGCACACTCCCCACTCTGAGGCTCCAGGGAGGAAGAGGCTCATTTGTATTAACTGGACTATTTGGGTTAACTCAAGCCCTAAAGACGCTGACCTTGTGGGACGCAAGCCTTGTTGCCCAGCAAAACTTGGGTAACCCTCACCTGATGTCCACCAATAATGGAGTGGACGTGCTAACCACACATGGCTTCTAAGATCAGTGTTTTCGTGGGATTGCTGTTGATTGAGCTGGAAACGGAAGTGCAGCCTGCTACCTTTGTACTCATTTCAGGTGGAGATCTGCACTGGTGCCATATTCATGAGGATGGTTTTGGGGTTGGATGTTTACCTGACCACCATAGCCTTGCTGACAATTACTGGCATTTATACCATCACAGGTGAGGTTACTCCAACCACCCAGGTGTTTATATTGACACAAAAACTCTGCTTCTAAGTGGAGTCCTTCCTGGCAGATATTGAGGCAGGAACCCTCAGCTTTTGTATTTTATCTAAGTCTGTAGATCACATTCCTGAGGCCTGAGGGATGGAGAGAACAGCGAAACTGATCAAGACGGGGGTGCCTAAATGGAGTCCTACCCCTAGAAATCAGATTGGGTTGGTTTTACCTGGGCACGCTGCCAGGTAAAAGAATGGGAGCGCACAAAGGGAAGCTGCAACTTCAAGCCATCCTGCTCACCTAGTAACCTGGTCAGGCCATCAGACGGGATCTTTTATGTAGGCAGTTCTGTCCTAGACAATCTCTGCCTGGATTGTGAGAGTGAGGGCTCTCATCATACGTTTTTTTCCAGCCACAACACAAATCTTAGATGCTGGTGAGCTCACCACAGTCTAGTGGAAAGAATAAGGCCTGGGAATGGAATGCACTCAACCAATGGTCCTCAGTGTTAAAGAGTGGGGAGTGGCTTTTTCTTCCCAGGGGACATTCGATAATGTGTAGAGACATTTTTGGTTGTCACAACTGGGGAGTGCTACTGGCATCTATCAGGTAGAGGCCAGGGATGCTGCTGTTGCTTCCAAACAGATTTTAGAAAAACTACCAGGTTTTTTTCCCCTTAGGAAATCTACCAGATTTTCATTAAAAAAAAATGGGAAGTAAAGGGAAATAGGAACACAGAAGGGCAGTATAAGAATCCAACAAAAGATCGTGAAGAATATAAACGAGAGAAAACAGGGTGTACCGAGACTAAGCCTAAGTAGTTACAAGGCCCACTGAATTAAATGGAGAAAAGGCGTGAATGTGGAGATCTGGGAGGAAACAAATATGGAGAACACGATGCCGAAGCAACTTTCAACAGAAAGAGTCAACGGTGGCTTTTGTTCCTCTTTCTCTTGCCCATTCAGGTGGTTTTGCAGCTGTGGTTTATACTGATACCTTACATGCTGGCATTATGGTTCTAGGATCAGTCCTGCTAATGGTCTTTGGTAAGTAAATCTTGGGAAGACTGGGTACTATGGGTGGGACCTTTGAATCTGATTGCGGCCTGGGGCCATTTCAGCACCTTCATCTCACAGATGAGGAGACTGAGGCCCTCAGAAGCCAAGAGCATCATCTAAGGTCATGCTGAAAACTAGGGAGGGAAGTTCTACTCACTTGAGAAGAAAGGAGTCAAGGAATAGGAGAGTCAGTGACAAACGGTAGTGCTTTGGAACAGCAGTCAAGTGTGGTCCACTGCTCTCATCCCCACCTCTGTGCCTCTGTCCATGCTCTTCCTCTCCAGTTAGAAGCCCCTCTCCTGTTCATCCACTCAGTTAAATGGTCAACAGAAGATCACCCCCAAAGGTGTGATTCTTTGATTATTTCATCTGCACATCTTTCTTCTATGGACTTTCACCACTGCCACATAACATTTTTTTTTTAAGCTGAGCCATCCTGCCACCTGTTGGCAGCTCAGCGGCTGCTCAGCTCGGGCCAGGAATCAAACCACTGTTGCTCAGAGCTCAAACTCTTGAGTGAGCTCTTAACCAACTGAGCCATTTGGCCGGCTCCACAAAACATTTTTTTGATACATACCTTGATTGTTCACTGATTGTGTCACGTTAATAAATCATACCCCCAGGTCCAAAACTTCTTAAGAACTAGAACCACCCCTCATACAATGCAGCTGGAGGCAAATGGGAAGTTATTCATTCATCCAAAAAAACAATGTGAAGTAAAGGGAACTGGGACATAGAAGGAAGGTAAGAATCCAACAAATTATTAAATAAGAAGAATGAAAATAATAGCTGATATGAACTGAGTATCAGGTACAATGTAGGCATTTACCTATATTGCCTCTTTAATCATCACAATCACCATGAGGCATAACTACTATTGTTATCATCATTTTATACATGAAGAAACTGAGTCTCGGTTAAAGAACTTGCTTGCAAAACACACCATGAGCAGAACTCAGAGCTGGGTCTAACTCCAAAGCCCAATATGTGAACTAACATATTACAGTACCTGTAATAGCAAGTACACTTAGCCTTAAAATAGACATTTCCTTCCATTAGCTAGTATGATCTCAGAGGTTGGCGTTACCCGTGGCTCCATTGGTAAGAGATCGGCCTTGGCTCAGGTATTGAAATGATATGTGAGTACAGTTGACGGATCATGGTCCCATGGAGCATGTTGTGAGCCCCATGGAATGGAAACACAATCCTGTCTTACCATTCAGTAAGCATTAGTGCACCATGAAGTATACTCAATACGGTGTTGCAGCAACACAAAATATGTCAGACGTGATCTAAGGAATTTTTAAATGAGCTGAGAAGCAATGACTAATTTGAGTGACAAAACTATAAACTGTAAAACACACTGAGCCATTGTGTTTAATTGTGTGCTAGTATTAAACATCAACATTTTTAAACCTGCCAAGTCCACCCAAATAGTTGAAAATGACATCCAATTAAACGTTAGGGGCTGGTGGGATATTCCATTTAATGTTAGCATTTATATCTCCAAACAAATTATATAACTTTACTATTATAGACTGAGTGTCTGTGTCCCCTCATAATTTATGTGTTGAAATCCTAACCCCCAGTGTGATGATTTTGAAGGTGGGGCCTTTGGGAGGCTCTGCCCTCATGAATGACATTAGTGCCCCTATAAAAAAGACCCTACGGAGCTCCTTCATTCCTTCTACCATGTCAGTACACAGTAGAAGATGGCCATCTATGAACCAGGAAGTGGTCCCTCACCAGACACCAATTGGACAGCACCTTGATCTTGGA
>NW_017733238.1:109546-111847 GCF_001890085.2 Hipposideros armiger
TTTTTCTTTAGTGTTAAGATTTTACACCACTTAGGATACTGAGGGAGAAATGTCACAGGCTCTGAACAAAATTTCAAATATGAAGTTTCATAAATGTTTTCCAGGCACTACAGGAAAACAAATATTAATTTGTTTTTCTCAAGATTCTTTCAATAACTTGTGATAGTACTTTAGTTCAAAACTAGTATAAGCAAATGAGTACTTTCTTGGTTCACATAACTAAAAATTCCAGGGGCATGTTACCTTCAGGCACAGCTAGATCCAGGGTTCTGCATGGACTAGGCAGACAAAAACGCTTCAAAATGCCATACTAGCAGAGAACCCCAAAAGAAGGAAGCAGGCTTTTTTGGTTCCTTAAGCAGAAAAATTAACCATGGGACAAATTCTGATTAGCTGAGCTTGGGTCTCAAGTCCATTCTATCAGTCATTGCCCAGGGGACAGGGAACATTGGCCAGGCCTGGGTCACATGCCTGACTGGAATGGTAGACAGTTTGACAAGGCCCACCTAAGCCATATAGGATGGAATACAACTGGAAAGAGGGATTCTGCTGCCAGAAGCAGGAGCAGGGGTTGCTGGGCACACAGCCACCAATGTCCACTACACTCTTCTCTCTCTCTCAAATAGTTGGTGTGTGTTCTTAGGTATATACGGTCTTGACTATTGTCAGTCCCTTGCACGTTTTGTATTAGATTCAGTTAATCAAATTGTGTCTTACTTTGTAATCTTGGTTCTTTAGACATGTGTTATTGTACACTTTATGATACTCATAAATTTTATGGTGTTTTTAAGCCTTTAAGGAAGTGGGAGGATACCAGGAGCTACTGAGTAATTACTTAAACACTAAGCCAAGCATAATCCATGAAGGAAACTGGACTGCCAAGCCAGAGTGCTACCTCCCTCGCCTGGATTCTTTCCATATCTTCCGAGATCCCATCACTGGAGACCTCCCATGGCCTGGAATCGTCTTTGGTATCTCCATCATCTCTTTGTACTACTGGTGCACCAATCAGGTAATTAGACACTTTGCAGCTGAAGGGACTGCACTGGGGGCTGGATGCATTCCAGGCCCCACCACAGTCTCTGCAACTGCAGACAGCTGTGGGCCTGTCTGCACTCAGTGGTCAAGTTTCCTTTCTGATCTTTATTTATTGCCTAAATAACTTTCCGTGAAATTCTGTTTAAAAGGAATTTCTCCCACAGTCCCATCTATAGTATACCAACTGTTTTCATTTTTTTCTTCTTCCCTATCAATCATTATCTAAAAAGCACAGTATTTTTGGATGTAAAAAACAAGTTGGTTCTCCTCGATTGAGTCAATATATTAAATGCAACCAATCAGTATTTCAGCTGGGTTTTTTTAAGGACTCAAACTTATTCTAAAAATTGTATGGCTCTCCCTCAATGGTAGATCATTAAATAAATTGTGAAATATTNTTTTTAATTGGGGCATTCATGTTCTTTTGATAAGTAAAATATTATAAAGTAATGGAATAGTTGTTTTCTTTTAAAAATATACAAGAACTTGTACATCCAAATGAGTGTTGTCCTTCAAACTAGTCATCATGGAAACCATGCACATACAATTTTATTTTTAGGTAATATATACATAGCTAAACAAAACAAAAGGTACACAGTGAAATACTCGTTGCCCTCAGTTTCTGTTTGACTCCCCAGACACCAGTGTTATAAGTTTTGTGACTATCCTTCCAGAGATAGTCTTCATATATACAAACATTTTTTCATCTGTGAGACATAGATTTTAATAGAATCAAAACAAAATTTTGTGCCTGTTTTTCCACGTCTGGTACTATATCATAGGCAAATTTCTATGTCAGTGAATAGAGATCTATTACATCATTTTGTTGTTGTATTTATAATAAACTTTTTATTGAAAAGTGCACAATTCAAAGAGGTGTGTAGCTAGATGAAATTTCACAAAGTGAACACACTCTTGTAACCAGCACCCAGATTAAGAAGTTATCTTTTGTTTCCTTCCCTTCCAAACTTTATACATTTTATTCCTTTTTCTTGCCTCATTACACAGGCTATAACCTTTAGTACAGTGTTGAATAGAAGTAGAGACAGCAGACGCTCTTGCCTCATTCCCAATCTTGGAGGGAAAGCTTTGAATATTTCACCATTAAATAAAATACTTGTTGTCGATATTTTGTAGATACTCTTTGTCATACTAACAAAGTCCCCTTCCATTTCTAGTTTGCTAAGATTGTTTTTCATAAACAGGTTTTGAATTATATCAAGTATTTCTTCCACGTCTACTGAGATGATTATATTATTTTTC
>NW_017733238.1:116705-119035 GCF_001890085.2 Hipposideros armiger
AACTTTCTATTCGAAGTCACAAAACTTCATCCCTACCTAACATTTATACAAGGTGGAATTCAGATGGATTAAAGACTTAAATGTGAAGTGTAAAACTATACAATTAAGGTAAGGTAATGTTAGAGAATGTTTTTGAGACAGAGAGGGGAGAATAAATCATATCGGTTTGTTCACATTCATATAAGGACTTTTTAACGAAGAATACCATGGATAAAGTTGGCAGATGACAGATTAGAAAAGAGTATTAGAAATGTTTGTAATGAACAAGAGACTATGGCAAATACACAAGAAAAAGGAGCTCCAATAGAAATGTGGGCAAAAGATAATACACGCAATTTATAGGAAAGGAAATTCAAGCAGATGTAAATGTTAACAAACATAACACCCAGAGATACCCGGGAAGTGCAATTTAAAGCCACAATGAGACTGGCAAAATTAGAAAGCTTATAATGCCAAGTGTTGGGGGGATATGGCTGTTGAGAAACCCTTGTGCATTTCTGTTGGAAGAGTAGACTGCTGCATTCGGTTCTGGAGGGTAATCTGACAGTATTTAATAAAAGTATGTATGTTGTACTCTATGACCTAGCAATGATGTTGCTCAGAATATACCTAAAAAATCTTCGTGCGACTTCACCAGGGACTATATGTAAGACATTGTTCACAGTGCTGAGTACCAGTTGCTATAAGGTGGGTAGATGAGATGGGGGCAGGGTAATACTGTGGAATACTATGCAGCAGTGAGAAGCAATGGACTAGATGTACACACAGCAACACTTATGGATCTTCAAAATGTACTGAATGGAGGGACAAGAAACAAGATGAGCTCTAGAGCACAATATGGGGGTGTTCTCTGTAACATAGCTATAAATTTGTATTTTTTCCCTTCTATTTATTATGTGTTTTAATTATGCTACTTTACCTAGAAGATAAGAATATATTTTTCTTCTCAGTTCCTTCTGTAACCATGACTTTAAAAGTTGCCCTTGGACTTCCACTTCTGGCAATAGGTCAGCTAAATTTCCTGAACTATCTCTTAGTATAAAACTCCTAGGAATGCTGGGTAAAATATAACAAACATCTTTTTATATTCATAAAGGAGCCCTTAAGAAAGGAGGAAAATCTCCAGAGGCTGAAAACAAAGAAAGAATTGAAATCAAGAGAGCTAAGCTGACACTGACACTGGCAATGCCCTTGACATCATTTACCAACCTTGGCATTCAAAGGCTTAGGTTTAAATGGCCAGGTGAGAACAGGAATTCATGCATGGTAAAGAGAGAACCTCCATGTAGAACTTGGATTTTTGAAAGGCTATAACCTCAATGAAAAAGTAAACTAGGAAAAAAAATCTGCCCACCAGCAAGGAGAAACAGAAAAAAAAAAAGCAAAAAAAAAGCCTCAACCTGGGTTCCAGTATGTTTAGGTTTTTAATTTACCTTGTACAATCAATAAAACCCCATGGGAAGAAATTAACATAAACTCATCCAAAATTTGTTCCACACCAACCTGGCAGGAGTATCAGCAAATTCTCTTTGGAGGGATGCATCCTAACCAAGGTTTTGTAGTCCCATAAATAAATGCCTGTTCAATATGAGGCCCCCAAACCAAAATTAGAAAACTTGGAAGAATCAAACCACCCTGAGCAGGAAACAGCAGAATTAGTACCCCCAAACTTCAGAAAATTGAAGTATTAGACAATGAAATATAAAATAAGTATTTAAAGAAATGGATGGAACTGACACCATTAACACAATTCTATCAAAAAAGATCAATCAGATTTGAAAACTGAAACTACTAGAAATGAAAAAAATCACTTATTGAAATGTAAAACTCAATAAAGGTTAAAATATCAGATTAAACAAATCTAAAGGAAAAAAATCTGGAAAAGAAAACTGAAGAAATTACCCAGAAAGCACAAAACTGAAAAGTGTAAAAGAGAAACAAAGTGACATGGAACATAGAATGGTGGTTAAAATACATCTCATTGGGGTTACAGAAGAAAAAGAAAGAAAAGCAATATTTGAAGAGAAAATGCCGAGAATGTTTACAATTGTTGAAAGAAACAGCAGGAGTCATCATATTCAGGAATCACAGTGAATCTCAAGCAAAAATAATTCAAAAATCTGCACAATGTCACATCATAATGAACTTTCAGAACATCAAAGACAAGGAGAAGATTTTGAAAGCCTCCTCAGAGTAAAGATTGCCTGTACTTACTTTTAAAAAGAAGACAGTTATACTGACAACAGACTTCTCAGTAGCAACAATGTAATTCAAAGGTAGAAGAGTAAAATTCTTAAAGTTCTAAGGAAAATGTCAAAACCAAGGGCAAA
>NW_017733238.1:121930-126653 GCF_001890085.2 Hipposideros armiger
CTAAGGGGTAGGGAATAGCTCTTCCCTCTAGGTGGAGTGGGCCTCAGGAACCCAAACTCCCTCCAGCCCTCTGACTAAGAGGTGAATAGAGTTAATGGAATGCACTGGGGAGAGCCTTGGAGTGGAGAAGGGCCCAGAAGCACTCGTCCCTAGTGCTCAGAAATGGCCACACTCACAGATCCATTCACACATGCCAAATGTATAAAGCCAGAAAGCCATTTATCATGAGAGCTTGGCAGCTGCCCATGTTCCTGGAAGAATATGCTTTTCTAGTAACCTAAATGCTTCTGGCTTTAGATTCTGGATCTGTCCCCTGGCCAGAGCTGGGGGCCAAACACTGGCAAGGTGTGATTCTCCAAATCTGGTTTTCTATGTAGGCCTCTGTATTACTTGGGCTGCCGTTTGAAAATGATGTGCACTTTTGGCTCCTATTTCTTCTGAGCTGGTGTCATCCTCAGGCCACCTGGTGGCGAGATTGTCACCAGCAGCTTCAGGCCTCCATCCCACCAGCTCAGCAGTTCCCACAGAAAGTGTTTTCTTTCCCAGTAGTTCCCACAGACATCTCAGATGAGTCCTAGTGAACTCACTTGAGTAATAGGGACCAGTCACTGTGATCAAGGAGAAGGAATTTCCAGAATGGCCAAGTCTGGTTCCTGGGCCCCTCCCAAACCACGCCAAGTCAGACTGAGGTCCTGTCACCCAAAGCAGGGGAAAAGGAGGGTGGGCAAATGAAAACAGACATTCACTGTAGCCACCCCCTTAAGTTATTACATTCTTTCTCTACATGTTTGGCAACCACTTCTTAAGCTTAGTTAGCTTTCCCCAGTAAAATAGCTTGCTTCACGCATAAACCTAGGCAATATCCTGCCCCCTTCTAGTCTATGTTGATTTATTGTTTTTGGTTTATTTTTTTAATATGGTAACTTTGTATCCTTTATTTAAGCTCGTGAAGGGCATATCACATTCATTCCCTTTACTTCCTTTTATCCAAAATTTCTTCCCAAACACTCTAAAACAACACCCCTATCAGGGCTAAGGGAATAAGGGTATGAGTTGCACACACATTAGTAGGTGGATGAATAATCCTAAATCCATGTTTGCTTTCCTAACATGTAGCTGGGATCATTGAAATGCTTGTTGAGGTCAGGGGATTTCTTTGGGTCAAGCTATGAGTTGGCAGAAGCATTAAGTTGTTTGACTCCTTGCTTCCACCACAAGCTCCTGACGAGTATATATGTATGATCATGAATTAGAGCAGTCACCAGTAGACCAAGAATCTAACAAATTAGGAATCTGCAACTCCTATTTGCTTCCCTTTCCCTGAGCTCAGATTTGGGAGCTGTAAGGCCAACTCATTGGTGTGACTATATCTCTCTTTGCAGAAAAAGTGGCGTGTGTGGTGCCTTCTGAATGTGAAAAGCACTGTGGCACCAGAGCTAGTTGCAGCCCCATTGCCTACCCAGTGCTGGTGGTAGAGCTGCTGCCCAGTGGTAAGAAATGGACCCTGCCATCTTAGGCCATTAAACCGCATGATCTGTGTCCCCATTGGAGCCTGTGCCTTCAGGCTGCAAGTGAGGGCAAATCTACCAGTCAGCCCATCCTTCTGGATAGAAATGTAGGCTGTCGAGTGGAAGACATTAGTTGAGTAGACGGAACCTTGCTTGTCTTGATGGAAGGAGCTGGGCCGCCTTCCTTTTCATTCCTCACACATTCACACTCATGGGGCACGTGCTGTCAGGGGCACAACTTGTGCTTGCAGTTTGCATTGTTCACGGCCCCGGCTTANCAAGATTTTGTAGTCCCATAAATAAATGCCTGTTCAATATGAGGCCCCCAAGGAGAAGATTTTGAAAGCCTCCTCAGAGTAAAGATTGCCTGTACTTACTTTTAAAAAGAAGACAGTTATACTGACAACAGACTTCTCAGTAGCAACAATGTAACTCAAAGGTAGAGGAGTAAAATTCTTAAAGTTCTAAGGAAAATGTCAAAACCAAGGGCAAAACAAAGACATTACTTTCCTTAAATAATACTAAAAGATGTGCATATAAAAAAAAGGAAGTGCTGAAAAGCAAGGTGTAGTTAGCAAAGATGGTGACAGGCACATGAGGAAATCTAAAGCATTGGCTTTTGGGGGTATTTTCTGGGTTTTAAAAATAATTTTTCGATTACAGCTAACATACAATATTTTATTAGTTTCAGACGTACAACATAGTGATTAGACATTTATATAACTTACCCCGATAAATCTAGTACCCATCTGATACCGTATGAGGTGTGATCAAAAGATACGGTGAATGTTTAAATTTAAAATAAGATTTATTACAGTAAAAGACACATTGCTATTAGTACCCCTCACTTTGAACACACTTATCCCATTGTTCTTACCACTTTCTGAAGCAGTTCTGGAAGTCCTCTTTTGTGAGTGTCTTTAGTTGCTTTATTGTGGCTGCCTCAATGTTTTGAATCGTTTTGACTTTGAAGAAGAGCCAGAAGTCGCACGGTGCCAGGTCTGGTGAATAAGGTAGATGAGGACACACTGTCATGTTTTTATTTGACAGAAATTGACATACCAGAAGTGATGTATGACACGGAGCATTGTCATGATGGAGGATGATTTATGGCACAATTTAAGACATACCTTCTCTCAACCATGGCTTACACCCGACTGCACCGAACAAGTTGAAACTTGTCACACACTGTTACTAAGGTTCGACATGCCACTTCCCATATTGAAGATCCCTGCCTTTCTGTTGGATGGCACTCGGGAGCAGCATTCACCGTATGTTTTGATCACAATGGAAAAGCTCCGTGTCACACATTGTTTCTGGCAAGGCAATTTCTGTCAAATAAAAACATTATGGTGTCTCCTCATCCACCTTATTCACTGGATCTAGCACCATGGGACTTCTGGCTCTTCTTCAAAGTCAAAATGACCATGAAAAGTAAACGTTTTGAATTGATTCAGGACATCGAGGCAGCCACGACAGCGCAACTAAAGACACTCACAAAAAAGGACTTCCAGAACTGCTTCAGAAAGCAGCAAGAGCGATGCGATGTGTTTAAAGAGAGGGGGAGTGTTTTGAGGGGGATTAATGGCAATGTCTTTTACTGTAATAAAAATTTTAAATTAAACATTCACCATATTTTGTGATCACCCCTTATCCATAGTTATTACAATATTATTGACTGTACTCCTTAAGCATTAGCTTTTGTGATTTGCATGAATTAGCATTGGCTCATTATTACATAATAATTACTAATATAGGAAGTAAAAGAGGACAAAACTAAAATGTTGGACCACAGTTTGGAGTTAAATCTGGCTATGGGCTTTAAATTGACAAAAAGGTGGGATATTGACTCTGTTTAGACTTGAAGTTGTATCCATGTTAAAAGTTTTGAGGGTAATCATTAAAAGTATAGAAGTAGAATATATAACCTAACTAGTAAAGAAAATGATTTAAGAAGAAATTTTAATTACCATCGCACTGTGAGCATTTTTTCACATTATTTAAATATTCTTCTAAAATGTAATTTTAGTGCATACTTAATACTACGTTGTTTTGAAGCACTGGACCGTGACTTTATGTTCTTTCTTAAGTGCTGCTGCACCTGCCAGCTGTACCATTCTGTTCGGCTTGAGTGCACACTGCCTCTTACAGCAAGAGCCCCATGAAATGGGTTGTGAAACACCTTCCAGGACATCTTTGCGTTTTAAAGGTCTATACTAATTCATTTCAATTTAGATGAATGAAATTGGTCCCAGTTCTGAAACACTGATTTGTTGCCAGGGACCCACCTTTTCTTTGATTGATGTCACAGGGCTCTCTTCCTTCTGCACAGCAGAGATGTTCTCTGTAGCCTCTAGGAGGAGCCTCTGGGACAGCTCGTAAGCACTGTGCTGCCGTGATTGGTGTGCAGTGCCAGCAATGAGACCACGGTCATGTGCGCCATCCCTGTCCCCTCCAGCAGCTGTGCAATTGAGCAAAACGTGCTCACTGGTCACAGGCATCTCCTCCGGCCCTGGATGCCATGGAGATACCTGGATGATTGGAGTGAGCAGCTTAGCCGAAACCCACCAGAGGACACATCTGGTTGCTGCAGCAGGTCATAATTGTCCTATCGCGGCCGAGGCAGTTTGGGCTTTATACTGCCCAGATAAGCCATTCTCTCACCCACCTGTATTTCCTTGGCAGATTTTTGTCCAGAGGTGCCTGGCAGGGAAGAACATGTCTCACGTGAAGGGCGGCTGTGTCCTTTGTGGGTACCTGAAGCTGCTGCCCATGTTCAGCATAGTGATGCCGGGAATGATCAGCCGCATCCTGTACCCGGGTAAATTCTTGATTCCGGTGTGTTCACCCCGATCAGTGGGGTTATCAGGTCTCCCGCAGTGTACTGGTGTCAAGGTGCCCTAGATTGCTGCCATCTATCTGGATTAGGGATACAGCTGAGCAGGGTCTGGCAGAGACCGTGGCGATAGGTGGCAAGAGAGAAATTCCAGAGAGAGAAGTTCAGACAGGGAAGAGCCGACCAATGCTCCCTGTGGCCGGGGCGCAGTCCCTGCCATGGCATGGAGGCACAGTCCACAGGAAGGATGAGACCGTTCCCTTGCAGCACAGGCAGCATCGTGCCAGGCATGCCTGTGTGCCAGGCACTGTGCTGGGGATCTGAAGGACGCTGTCCCTGCTCACACAGCCCCAGAGCTGGGCTAGTGTAGCTTCATTGA
>NW_017733238.1:130623-132912 GCF_001890085.2 Hipposideros armiger
GGCCTCTCTCATGTCCTCCCTGACTTCTATTTTCAACAGTGCCAGCACCCTATTCACAATGGACATCTATACCCAGATACGGCCTATGGCCACTGAAAAGGAACTCATGATAACAGGAAGGTGAAGGATTCCTCTAATTGTAGTAGTTACCGCTGTCAGTGAAATGACCACAATGGTATTACATGAAAACTTTAGGCTATAATCCTGTATATAAAATCATCCTGTTTATATTATATACAGTATAGTTGTATTATTTTTGCTGCCATTTTGCAGCAAAGATGTATTACTTTTATAATCACAAAGAAAATTATTTCCATTTGGGAAAAAATTAAGTAATCACAGTGATCAAAATGAGCATAGTTTACGTACCTCCAAAATAGTCCTTGTGAGGAAATTTACATACAGTATCTCATTCAGTCCTCATGACATCCTTTAAAGGTAAGTTTTACTTATCTTATTCTCTTTGGGAAAATGGGGGGAAAGTGGCTGAGAGAAGAGAATTGATCTACCTAGGTCACACAGCAAGCAGGAGAATTTGTTCATCTCAGGGCCGTGCTCTTAACCACGTTACCACAACACCATGCTAAGCCTGGAGTGGGGGATACAAACATATGTACAATGTGGTTCCTGTCTTTATTCCACAGGGTTTCACATTAGCTGCCCTTGAACCACATCCAGCCTGCACACATTTAACGTGGCCTACGTTATGTCTATACACATCCTTTACCTTGCATTAAAGTGCATGTCGCTCATCTATTTTATTTGTCTAACCCCTGCTTTTGAGTTTGCCTTTACATTTTGATTAGTATTCCATAGTTTAAAATCACTTTTCTGAGCAATTTTAAGAAACAGGTACCACTTTTATTTAAAGTGTTACAGAACGTAGGAAAAAAATGAAGGATTAAATTCGTTTTATGAAGCTCAAGATATTGATGTCATAAAATAACAAATATAGCACAGAAAAAAATTAAAACTAAAGACTAATCTCATTTTTAAATACTAATGCAAAAGTTGTAAATAAAATATTAGACACAAATTCAACAATATATTGAATGTTAAAAGAATAGTATCTTATTACCAACTGTGATTTTTTTCCCCCCAGAAATATAGGATGGTTTAATGTTACGAAATGTAGTAATATAACTCAACATAGTAACAGGTCAAAAAAGAAAAATCATTTATCTCTCTTTACATATGATGAAAAGGTATTTGGTAAAATGGGTACCTTTTTTTTTCTTCAAAGATTTTATTGGGGAATTGGGGGAGGGGAACAGCANGTGAATCTGCACTGTATGCATTACCCACCGGTTAGTCATTTAGTAGCCACCTCAGTTATCAGATCAACTGTCACAGTACCGCAGTGCTTATATTCAAGTTACCCTTATTTTACTTAATAATGGCCCCAAAGCTCAAGAGTAGTAATGCTGGCAATTTAGATATACCAAGAGAAGCTGTAAAGTGCTTTCTTTAAGTGAAAAGGTGAGTGCAGTACAATAAGATATTTTGAAAGAGAGACCACATTCACATGACTTTTATTATAGTATATTGTTACAGTTCTATTTTATTGTAGTTATTGTTGTAAATTTCTTACTGTGCTTAATCTATAAGTTAAATTTTATCATGGGTATGTACTCATATGTATAGGAAAAAACATAGTATGTATAGGGTTTGGTACTATCAGCAGTTTCAGGTATCCATGGGGGGGTCTTGGAATGTATTCCCCGCTAATAAGGTGGGACTACTGTATTAATTTATATTCTCAGCAATGTATGAGAATATATGTCTCCTAATCTCCCAGCTAACACTTAATAATTTAAGACTTTAAAAAAATATGCCCAACTCCTAGGTATAGCTCAAGAAAAAGAAAAATATGTCGGCACAAAAACTTTTATATGGATGTTCATAGCAATGTTATTCATTAAGAGCTAAGAACATAGAAACAACCCAAATATCCACCAACTAAGAAGCGACTAAAAGGGGGTGTATCCATACAATGGAATATCATCCAACAATAGAAAGAGGTGAAGAACCTGAAAACAGCACGCTGAGTCACACAAGCCTGTCAGTGTGCCATGTATCACTGCATGATGGCATTTACATGAAACGTCCAGAGGGGCAAATCTAGAGCGAGAGCGAGAAAATGCCTGGTTCCTCGGGCTGGTGAGATCGGACCGTGATGGCTAAAGGGCAGCGGGGCTTCTTTGGGTGATGAAAATACTCTGAAATACTGTGGTGATGGATGCACAACACTGTCAATACACGAAAGGCCACTGAATTGTATGTGAAAAT
>NW_017733238.1:134216-135171 GCF_001890085.2 Hipposideros armiger
TGTAACCATTGACAATATCCAAACTGAAATATACGAAAAAAAATGAAAGATACACACAGAATACAATTAGAATCACAGAAAGAGAGGAGCAAATTAGATAGAAGCAATTTTGGAAAGATAATGGCCAAGAATTTCCCCAAACTGATCGACAACTATTCAGAGATTTGAAAAGTTCAACAAATTGCAAGCAGGATAAATACAAAGGAAGGCATACCTAGACTACAATATCGTAAAACTGCAGAAAAACGAAGATAAAGAGAAAATATTTAGATCAGCCAGAGGAAAATAAATCACATTACCTTCAAAAGAGACTAATAGCAGAATTTTCAACAAAAACTGTAGAAGCCAGAAGATAATGATATGACATCTTCAAGTGCTAGAGGGGGGAAAAAGCCTACCAACCAACCTAGAATTCATTACCCATCAAAAATATTCTCCAAAAAGAAGGTGAAATATATTTTCAGATAAATGCAAGTTGAAAGGATATATTACATTAGACTTTATAAGAGATACCAAAGGCAGTTCCTCAGACTGAAGGAAAACAACCCAGATAGAAGACATGAACTTCAGAAAAAAATGAAGAGCATCAGGAAGAGTAAATATGTGGGAAATATAAATGAATATTGACTGTTGAAAACATCAATAAGAAAAAAATGTCTATGGGCTTGATAATATATGGAAGCAAAATATGAGACAATAATAGAGAAAATGAGAAGAAGCTAGATGGAATTTATTATCTGATTCTAGAATTATTTGGGATGTACTAAAGGTAAAACTTGTACCAGACTATGATACCCCAAGGATGCATGTAATCTCTAGACTAAACAATAAAAAAAAAATTAAGAATGTTTAACAAGTTAACAGAAGGAAAATATGGAATAAGTAATAAAATATTTGATTAGCCCAGAAGAATTTAAAAGGGGATAAAAAGAACATAAAAGGTGGGTTAAATATT
>NW_017733239.1:0-20163 GCF_001890085.2 Hipposideros armiger
GGGAAGGGGTGTTGTGCCCCCTGAGAGGTGAAGGCAAACCGCAGATGAGACTGCTGAAGTAGGCACTGAACAGGATGTGTGAACCCAATCCAGAGGAGCGAAATAGTTACCAGTTGTTGATTGAATAGAATTAGTAATTTTAATAATATTGGCTATTGGGTATGGGGACCCTGATGGCTGGAACGTCAGAATTAAGGGTGTGGTAATCCACTAGGAGGGGCCCTTTATATTTTCCAGATTTAAGAACAGGCAAGATTGGGCTGTGAAATAGCGAAGCGGTGGGAATAATCACCCATTTATTAGTTGTTTCACGTTATAAGTTTTAATCCTTTGAAGTCCCTAGTTCAACTTACATTGGGCCAAATTAACAATGTCATCTGAGGGGGTCCATGAGGCCCCATTTTATCAGGTCAATTTGTAAGTGTCGAAGACTTAATTTATTACGTTACAGCCTCTATGCCCAATATGGGATATTTTAGGTCATGGGAACTATGAAGATGGGAAATTGAGGTAAGGCCACAGTTGAAGGGGGTGGGGTGGGAGGGGCATACCTATTTTTCCTTTTTTGAAACACTTAGTTACCTTCTTAAAATTATAGGGGGCACAGTGTTTAAATTTAGTGGGCTCCCCAGGTGTAACTGTAATTTGAGCCCCAGTGTTAGTTATGAAGCTTCGCCAGCTGGTGCATTTTAGCAAATGGTAAAGTGAGTTCAGAACTTACAGGCACAAAAGCCAATCAGTGCCCTTTCAGTCACTTCTGCTGTATAGATTCTTTAGTATGAAATGTTTTTATTTAATTATATGTTATATATACATATACACAGTTTCCCTATTACATAGTTATGTTAAAATATTATATCCATGTACATATACACAATTTATTTAATCATGTTTTACTTTCTCCCCCTGTATTGAGGGGTTTGTCGTTGCTTTTTATTTATTTAATTTATTTATTTACTTATTTATTTTTTAATTGGTGGTGTGGGGTGGGTGGGTGGTGTTGCTTTTTAAATCAATAAGCAGTCCAGGGCTAATGGCGTGATGCTAGACCTGTTGCTCAGCACATAAGTTTCAAAGTTACCCTCCACTCCCTTTTTCCTCTCTTTTAGGCTTTTAGTCCCTGAAGCTGAGGTTTTTAGGTTCTGTCTCCGGCTGATAAGAAGGGAAACCAGCCCTTTGCTCTCTCCCGGGAGGCCCCTGTCCTCCACAGAAGAATTAGACCTCTCATCCCCACTTTTTCTTTTCTTAAACAAAATCCTTTAGAATTGCTTGTATCTGGGGGCGGCTAAAATATTTCCTGTGTGGCCTCCCGTCTGTTGCTGGCCACCTCCTTTTCCATTTTTTGGAGGGGTGGGTGGTTACTCGATAAGCTCCTGGTGGCCCCGAGAGGCTGCTGCTGTGAGTGCCACCTCCCTCTCCAGGGTGTCCCAATCAACCTCGGAGGGGCCGGGTTCTGCATCCAAGAGTGCGATGGGGGCCTCAGCTTCATCTGCTAAATTTGTTGTTTTGTGTCCGCTTTTTCCTTAAACGCTGAGCCACCGGTCTCCGGGGGGTGGGACCCATGGTGCCCCGAAGGATTGGAGACAAAAAGTGACAGCAGTAGAGCAAGGGCTGCTGCAGCCACCCTCCTGGGGCACCACCGTGAGCCCCCCTTGAAGGATGCTCATTATGGTGACAGGGCACCTGGAAAGGCAGCAGTCATTGGGTGAGAGAGACGCTTCAAAGGGCAGCCATGCAAAACCAGTCTACCCCAGGGGACTCTTCTCCCACTGGGAGAAGTCAGCGTGCTTAGTAACTATGAAGGCACATGATTCAGGGATTCCTGACTGACAGCCGCAGCAGTAACGGGCTGGACCTGGAAGTGCAGGTGGAGCTTTCTCATATCAGGGCTTTCTCTTTCATCTGAGCAGATGCTATCACAGTCACCGTGAACTTGGGCTTTGCAACCACTCTGGAGCCAAGCGGATTGTAGACAGCTCTATGCACTGTCCTTCACTTAAACACCATGTTTCCTCCAGGAGGGGTCAGGCAGTGTCCCCCGTGTTTCAGTCTGGCCAAGGGAAGGGCTGAAACAGCGAAGGTGGTGGCGAGGAAGGGGGTGAAGATGTATATCACGGGGAGCTGGCGAATTATTAAATGAGTAGGAGGTCATCCTCTCGGGGAGAAGTGGGGCAGTTTTGTTTGTCCTGCTGAGGGAAGGAGTGAGAAGTTGCAAGGGCCTCACCCCAGGAAGACGGGGCTATGGGGCTCTGTAAGCTGCAGGCTTTGAGCACTGTGGGGATGAGAGGACAGGAGAACAATCTCAGCTGCAAACCCTTTTAAAACTGGCAGTGAGGGAGTGCTCGCCCTGTAGTTCTATGAGCCCTGGGATCAAATGCAGTTGGGATTGGAAGGGCTGCAAGGATCTTCTAGTCTTTCTGGTTCTGAGACTTGTTTCTGGGGCCAGTGCTGTTGATGTCATATCACCGTGTTCCTGAGGTAGGCTGTGGCATCTTTGTGGCTGGGGATTCACAGAAATATGCTTTTGGTCACTTGAAGAACTCCTTCAGGGCCGGCCAAATTGCCACAGCGTCGTAGAGTGAAGAATGTAAACTCAGTGATGTGGGGTTTTTTTGGCCTCAAGAATCAGGTTTTTGGAAACCAAAATGCCAGCTGGCCTAGGTGGGAGGCTCAGCTGGGAATCTGCTTTTAACATAACGCCCAAGGTGGATAGCATGCCTGAAGTTTCTTTTCAGGACAGAGTGGTCCTGGGTTATTTCTTAGCTTTTCACGGGAAGGGAGAGGCCTGGACGCACTGTGATGAAAGCCACACGCTGTGTATCTGTTCCTGAGAACACCTGAGCAGAGGCTCATTTCTACCATATAAACCAGCATTTCTTTCTGTGTTTTCCTCACAAAAGAGGGAGGTTATGTCTAAATCTACGACCGGCAGATGGGGACAAACCTTTTCACAATGGTGGATTTTCATTTGTGCTTCCAATTTATTGATGTGGAATATGAAATTGCCATCGCCGATGGAGGAGACAATAGTTGCTTCAACAGGAGTTGTAAGACATTTATTAGAAGAAAGAGAAGGTGACCCATTCTCCCCCACCAACAGGTGTCTGCAGGCCAAACGGTGCAGAAGGAATGAAATGAAGAAGTAGCAGTCATAGCACGGGCTTTTTTTTTTTTTTAATTGGGGAAACTGTGTGTTTTTCCAGAACCCATCAGCTCAAGTCAAGTAGTCGTCTCAATCTAGTTGTGGAGGGCACATCTCAGTGGCCTATGTGGGGATCGAACCGGCAACCTTGGTGTTGTGAGCACTGCGCCCTAACCAACTGAGCTAACCAGCTGCCCCCATAACATATGCTTTTTAAGTGACATGTAACAAGGTTATGTGATTGGGGTAGAGTCAAAAATCATCATCCAGAAACCCAGATATTAGGCCTAGAGGGTGAAACTTACAGGACTGGTTTTACGGCCATCACAGAGGTTCTCAAATGCTAAGCGTAACCAGCCCACTGCCCCCAACCCAGAGGGAAGAAAGGCAGTGCTTTGGGCTCTGCAGGTGGACTGCTTTACTGAACAGGCTGCTGAGACCACTGAATTTGGGGTGAGTGACTGCTAGGACCAAGGGGGGGCCTGAAGCTGTGTCACCTGTCTCTTCATCACGTGTCTTGATTGCAGGTGGGCCCTCTGTGCCACTCCCGTGTTGGCTTGGTAATAAAACGATGTGGCAGTGACATCACTCAGGCCCTTGCCGTCACCCTCGGTCCCGAGCTTACAGGCTATGTGGTCTGGCCAGTCTCACTTCTAACCCCCATACTTCCTTAACCTCTTCCAAAAGGAGACGCAAGATTCATTTTGGTCCAAAGGAAGTATGCTTCAGAAACAAAAAAAAGTCTTCTTTTATTAAAACAACGCCTACAAAGTGTTCACATGGCTCCTGCGTTTTGCCTCCGCTGCTCCCAGCTCAGACGCAGCACTTGGCCTTCCCACTGTAACAGGCGCCATCAACCCTGGTAAAGAGCGGGCACGGGGAAAAGTTACAGGTGCCCCCCTTTTTGGCACATTGGTATTCTGGGTATCTGTGGAAGAGACCTGAAAAGAGGCCATCACCTGTAAGAAGGAAAAGAAAATGCTTCAGACTCATGGCTTGCAGCCAGAATGACTTTAGAACACTTGGTGAAGCAGGACAGGCAGCTCTTTGCAAAGCACCTCTGAGAGTTTTCTCTTCCAAGAAATTGGCCCTCATTTGACCACCGGGGCTGCTCATGAAAAGGCGTCTGAAGACCTCCCTTAATCTGAGGTCTGTATCACCTGTCTGAGGTCTATGCCAGATGAGGCCCAACAAAAGCTGACAGTGAACAGCTGGGCTCTGAACGGGGTTTTTCTTCTGCCCAGAGAGCTTTAAGGTGTGCAGAGTTCAAGTTGGTCCCCAAATCAGTGTTCTACCATATTGTACTGCTGTGTCCTAACACACATCTTGTTTCACAGACTCAAGCGTATTCCTAACGCCACGAGCACACCCTAACCTCTCCTCCGCCTGTGCTGTTAGCTATACCATTCCGTCCACCTTGCATCCCTTCCCCCCACCTTCCCTATCACTATGTTGCCTAGATCTATGGTCCTTTAATGTCAGGTTTAAATGACGGCTGCTCTACAGAGCTTTCCCCATTTTCTCCAGTTGGAATTTATTCTGCCCTCCTCCCAGTAGCACAGGATCTCCTAATCAGAAGGTCTGCAGGCTAGTTGTCTCCTGTATCCAGACCCAAACAAAGCTGCCCTACAGTATTCCTGGTGAGTGACTCTCAACTCAAGCCATTGTTTTGCATGGATAGGTGCTATGGACTGAATTGTGCACCCCCTACAAATTCATATGTTGAAAGTCTTGACCAGCCAATACGTCAGAATGTGACTGTATTTGGAAATGGGGTGATTTAAAGAGGTGATTAAGGTTAAATATGGTCAAACGAGTGTTCCCTAATCGAATATGACTGGTGTTCATGTAAGGAGCGGAAATTTGGACACACAAAGGGACCTGAGGGGTGTGTGCACACAGAGGAAAAACCACATCAGGCTGCAGAAACGGTGGCCGTCTACAAGATAAGGAGGGACGTCTCAGGAGAAACCTAACCTGCTGACACTTTGAACCTGAGCTTCTGGCCTCCAGAACTGTGAGAGAAGAAAATTTTGTTGTTTAAGGGACACACACTGTGGTACTCTATTATGGCAGTCCCAGCTGACTAACACAATAGGCCATCACCACCCTGGAAAACAGTACATTTTAATGTCATGTATCTGCTTGTTGGAAAGATGGTTTTCATATCGACTGAAGTTGTCTTGTTATTTAATCTGTAGCCCTGTTGCAGCTACCTCATCCGATCTAGAACTGTGGGTGTCTGGTGACTAGACATTTGGCAATGTTTGGGGGACATTGTTGGTTGTTACAAATGTGAGGGTGTGGGGAGGGTGTTATTGGCACCTAGTGGGTAGAAGCCAGAGGTGTTGCTAGATACGTACAGTGCACAGAACAGCCCTCATAACAGAGAATTATCTGGACTAAGACGTCAATAACACCAAGGGTGAGAAACCGTGGTCTAGACTGGTGGTTCTCCATGCTGCATACACATGAAAATCATCTGGGATACTCTTACAAATATTAAGATAATTGTTCTGGGGTGGAGTCTATGTACCAGTATTTTAAATAACTCAGATGAATCTAGACAGTCCAAAAGGAACTAAACAAGTGAATTTAGCAAGTTTGCTGTATAAGAGATCAATATATAAATAAATAAATAAATAAATAAATAAATAAAACATATATACATACATACATACATAAGTTTACTTCTATATACTAGCAACTATCAGAAAAAATAAAATTAAAAGAAAAACACCACATAGACTTGCACAGACTATCAAATGCCTAGTTATAAATCTCAGAAAACATGTGCAATATAGATGGCTATATCTACATACAAGATATACAATGTTTTTTGATAAGTTCATGAAGACCTAAATAAGTGAACATGCTATATTTAAGCATTGGAAGATTAATTATTTTTAAAATGTTAATTCTCCTCAAATTAACCTGTAGATTTCACCCACTACCATGAAAATCCCAAGAGATTCTTTCAGTGAAACTTGACAAGCTGATCTTAAAATTTACATGAAAATTCAAAGGCCCAAGACACTCTTGGAGAAGAAGGTAGAAGGACTCGCTTTACTGGATTTTGAGACTAATTATAGAGCCACTGTAATTAGACTGTGTGTTGAAAACACAGGGCAGACACACAGACAAATGGAACAGAACAGAGTACGAAGGCCAAGGCATTTAGGGAGGATTGATGTGTGAGAGCCGTGGCTCAGCAGAGCAGTGGAGGAAAACGGTGTTTGAGGTTGTTTGTTCTGGGACACTTGGATATTCATATTGAGAAAAACTCCACCCTTAACTCAGATCTCACACACACACACACACACACACACACACACACACACACACACACACCATTGCCAGATGGATTATAAGCCTAAATGTAAAAGACAAAGCAATAAGCTCTCAGAAGACAATAGTGAAAATTTTCTTCATGCCTTTGGGTTAAAAAACAATTTCTTAAGATGCAAAGAGAACTAACCCTAAAGGAAAAGATATGGTGCATTTAGCCTCGTTAAAATAATAATTAAAACCTCTGTCTAAGGAAAGTTTTCATTAAGAGAGAAAAAAAAATCAAGGCACAAAGTAGAAGATATTTGTATTGCTGATGGCTTCTAAGGACTAGTATGCAGACTGTATGAAGAACTCCTACAAATAATTAAGAAAAGACATAATCTGATGAAAATTATGGGCAGAAGACAATGAGACATTTCACAAAATATATTCAAGCGGCCAGTAACTATACACAAAAGTGCTCACCGTATTATTTATCAGGGGAAATGCAAATTAAAACTTCAATGAGATACCACTACACTGACCAGATGTCTAAAATTGGAAAATGATTACCATTATCAAGTGTTGGCCTGAATCTGGAGCAACGGGATCTCTCATTCAGTGATTGCGAGAGTGTAAATTAGCACAGTTTGGCATTCTCTGTTAAAATCAAATATAAGCGTTTCCCACGGTTCAGCCATGCCACCGCCTCTTGGTTTCCAGCTGCTTGAAATGCATGCACACACCACGCTATGTTATTCAGTCTGAACGTGCACATGGTAAAAGTGTAAGAAATATAAGACGTTATAACACAAGAGATAAACCGTGGTTCCCCTTGGGGGAAGGAGGGGGTTGTGACTGACAGCCTAGGGGAGGGCATCCTAAGTGCCAGCCACGCCCCACATCTTGGTTTATATTGTGGTTACAGGGGTGCTTTCTTTATAATTTATTAAGTCATGCATTCTATTTTGTGCACTTTTCTAGATGCATGATATATTTTACAATAAAAACAAAAAACAAAACGAGTTGCTTCTGGAAAGGTCTTGTGCACACCCCTTGCACTACAGCCGTCCTGTGCTATGGAGAGTTTCCAGTGTCCCCTCTCGTCACGGCCTTGCTCCACCGCTGTCCACTCCCTGGGCACCGGCGCTCCTGGGGCAGCTCACAGCCCTGCCCTTCTCCTCTTCCCTGAACTTGTGCTCACTCTTGTCGTGGTCCTCACTACGCTGGCCTGAGAAATACAGTCCCACACATCATTTCGTGGCCTCTGGAGCACCATGAAACAGTCACTCAGGGAAGAGAAAGCTCACTGAAGGGCGAGAAGGAATGAGGAGAAGGCGGGCAGTGGGGGCAGGCCTGCGGGGAAATCTGGTTTGTGCCGGTTGCCACGCGAGCCGCTAAGAGCACAACTATTTCAGATGTACATTTATTAGGCCAGTGACAGCCGCCGTGTCAATAGTCCTGCATAGCTGCAAACGTAACACCGACCGTTTTTCTAGTCAAGCGTAACAATACGTGTTGGTGAAATAAAGGATGCCTGTGATGATGAAGTAGCGGGGAACTAGCTAGGAGATATGGGCCAGTGGGTCCGACATGGGAGAAAATGGTGGGGTGAGGAAGCATCTAGAGCAGCAGGCACAGGAGAGTCACCAGGAAATAAATCTGCAGGAAGGAGCGGACAACCTTCAAAGCTACCGAGATCAAACATAACCTGCGCAAGTCGGATGGTGGTGGTTCAAGGAAGAGCAGCTTAGAAAGACTGCACAGAAGATACGTTGGAAACGCTGAGAGCGGCCTTTGCGCTTTGTATAAAAGAGCCCCGAGAATGAGAGCCGTACAGGGGATGAGAGACAGGAACAGGGGAGAATCTGAGAGCCGAGTGTGGTGCTCAGGCTGTCGATAACGGAACTCGGTCTCGGTCATTCGACTCCGAAGTGCGGCCACCAAGGCTGGCTTCATGTCGCACAATTAGAGCTACAAGCTGAGGTTTTGGAACAGCGTTAGAAGGGAAAATCGGAGAGCTGTTGACTAAAATATACATTTCTTGTACTAAAAGACCACCGAGCTGAGGCAGGAGCAACTTGCCAAATGACACAGGTTTTGGAGAAGATGGGCCCAAACTTGTCCACTGTCAGGACATGCCAGCACAGCCAGCAGTAAAAGGACAGGCCTGAAAAGGTCCAGGAGCCGGGACAGGGTGACGTGACCCATCGAGGTGAGATGTGTGAGGAACAAACACAGATACCGATACGAGGGAGCGCAAGAATGCAAGCTAGATTTTTGCAACACTTGTTGGACAGTCCCTCCCCTGCCGTGACCCACACCTGGACTTGGCACTGTGAGACTGCTCACAGGTGAGCAATTAGCTTATCAGAGCCCTCTGGGCCTTGGCAAGTCTGCCAAGGCCCTCTCTCTGGTCAAGGACAAGGTGGCTGGTTGGCAGTCGTGCCAAGGAAGAGCTGCCCACGAGTCAGTGGGTTCCCCCGCAGTGCCAGCCGTGAAACAGAGGCTGCTTGTCAGCTTAGGAGCGGAGCTGGCCGGGTTCCAGTAAGCAGCAGAGACCGCCGAGGATCAGCCTTCATTCCTGTGAATCTTAAAGCTATCGGGGGACAGAAGTCAAATAGACCAGCCTCTCCTGCACAACAACAGATCTCCAAACCAAACCAGAGCCGAGCCCTTCGGCTGCAGACAAGTAACCTGTGAAGTCCCCGAAACCACGAAACTCACGCTGGCCGTGGATAATCAGCAATGCCTCTTACTAGGTTCATGAACGCTTTCCTTTCGTTCCTGTCTAGATCATTCTTGAGATACATTTGTGTGCCTGGCAATGTATCCAGGGGGCTTTGGGAAGCGAGTGGAAAGAATGTAGAGCTGGGAGTCAGAGCTGGAGTCTCTGTTCGTGGTTTGCTGGCCGGGCATTTGAAAAGTCAACTGCTCTGAGATCCACTACTGAACAAAAAAAATCTATAAAATAGGGAATAAAATCTAAAATGGAGGCTCCTACCGCTAGTCATCCCTGCATGATCAGGGGATGCTTCGTATCTGATGTGTGTGAGGACCACTTTGTCTGTGTGTTGCTAGCCAGGTGTCTCTGTCAGCCTGGTTTGGGGCCATGGGGGCTGCGGAGGCCATGGAGAGCATGTTTTCTAGATGGGATTCGGAGGCTGTGGCGGCCACATTCCTGGCGGCTGTTGCCAGAGGTCTGATAGGGCCAGGAATTCGGGCCAGCAGGTTGGGGTGGGGATGACAGAGTGAGACACTCAGGTGTGGGCAAGGCGGGCGGGGAGATTAAGGGTCACAGAAGGTTGGAGCTGGGAGTCGTTTTGCTTCCTGCCCCGTTTTCCAGGAGAGGAAACCGAGGCCCAGCTCCCGGGAAGGCACACGGTGTCCCGAGGGAAAGGACGGAAGGATACTGAGGAATGACTGGAGCCTTTATCGTGGGTCTGGTTAATTTTGCTCTACAGAACTGCTGACCACCCGGGGGAAAGTGCAGGCGTAAGAGAGATGGCTCTGTCTAGGGGACAAGTGACCTTGCTGTCCGCTGTCTCCACACTGCCACAAACTAGTCTCTTAAGCCATTTCTGGTCCTATCACTTTCCCAGTTTATAAACCTTTCAGGGCTCCCCCGACCCCAGATGCATTTCTTGCCTTGTGAGTCCTCACTTGCCCTGACCCCAGGCTGACCCTGGTCCCCCCACCAGTCCTCCCAGCCCCCGGGTACACTCTGCGCCTAGGGAGGCGTGTGGTGCCGGCGCTGGAGCTGATGGCCTGGGTCTGAGTCCTTGCCCCTGTCTCTGATCAGCCATGTGACTTTGGCCAAGTTATTAATCCACAAAATGGGGATAATGCTTCTGTGTTCCCCATGGGGGCGCTGTGGGGTCTCGATGAAAAGTGAGAGCTATTGTTTTTTATTTCCCTTCATCTCTGGCCTGTCCCACCTGATGCCCCTTCCATCTGGTTTGTCCTTGCTCCCAAGGCCTTCTCACCTTTCCCTCACTCAATTCAGGGCTGTAAATTCAGACCCCAGCAGATGACATAAGCCCGTGGCGGGGGGCTGAGGTGAGGCCGTAGGGAGTGGTGGGGCCTGCGGTGACGTGGCGAGCCAGGGCCCATCCCCAGAGGAGCTGCCACTATTTAGTTGAGGCTCACTGTGCCCAGGGAGGAATGCTGACATCTTTTTTGTGTGTGTTTTCGAGAGAAGATAAAAATCTGAATTTTCTGTGCATACCCTGAGTTTCAAATGTCAAGAAAAAATTGTTATTATTATTATTTAAATGCCATGAACGCCAGAACGACGTCCCCTTTTCTCATCACTGCTCAGCTTCCTCAGGAAAGCCTCCTGGCCCCATGTGACCAGGCCAGCCCCCATGGTCACATGCTCCCCCAGCACGCTGTGCCTCACAGCATTTCACAATACGATGGTAATTAGGTAGTTAATTATACAATTGGGGTTTCTTGCCCTGTTCTGCTCCTAGAATGTAAAGCCATGAGGTCAAGGGCTGTGCTTTCCTGGCTTCTCCCCACTTCCCAGGGCAAGGCCTGCACAGAGCAGCTGTTCACTAAATATTTGCCGAGTCAGTCAGTGAACAGCCTCAAACTATCACGATGTCTAAACACCTTGGCTGGGTCCTCATCTAGCTGATTCAAGGACCTGAGTCACCATGTCATTTTGACATCATTCTGTCTTCACCGAAAGACCATTTGTATCAGATAAATGTGGGCAACTCATTTTTTTTTTCTTTTCTGATAGGGACAAAAACTGTTAAAAGAAAGTGTCAAGTCCTGATTTCCTGCAGTCACCACACAGCTCTGGTCTGCCTCAGCTCGTGTGTGCCTCGGTTTCCTCCTGTGAGACATGAGCTCTAACGGCCCTTCCAGGAAAGGGTGAACGGGAAGGCTTGTGCAGACGGGATTTCTGTGTTGTGAAAGGGCAGAGGACAGTAGCCTCGCGTGGGAGTGTCTGAGCTAGCGCTGTGTTTACTGCCCCGTAAGGTCAGCTAGTGTTTGTATAACGAATGACCAATAAGTGTAGCTGTTTCCACATATCCTTGGAAAGGGATGCTCGTAACCATCTTTAGACCTAATAGGCTGAAAATAATTCTCCATGTTGACATAGTGACTTTCAAACCTGTGTGTATTTGAACAGAACTGCTGTGAGACATTTTGCCGGCTACTCAGTGCAAACACACACATGCATACATGACCGAACCACAGTATAATAACACAGCATGGACACTTATGCATGGCATACTCTGGTAGACTAGAATAGAAATGTTCTTTGAAAAAACAGGGCTACCACTCTGTAACTTGATTGCCCGCCTTTCTCATGGGTTCCACCCGGAAACATTAAAAACTACATTCGAATACTTGCATACCCAGTTTTCAGGTGGGGAAACTGAGGCACCATTGGAGGAAATTAGGCATATCTGATAGAGTGATGGCTTGGAG
This sequence comes from Hipposideros armiger, assembly GCF_001890085.2. Taxonomy (NCBI): domain Eukaryota; kingdom Metazoa; phylum Chordata; class Mammalia; order Chiroptera; family Hipposideridae; genus Hipposideros; species Hipposideros armiger. The sequence goes on from NW_017733239.1 coordinate 11,861, forward strand.
AAAAGCACGACTGACTTTTTCAGAGCTCTATGCTTTTAGAATCACCTGCCACAGCCTGCTCATTTGCAGATGTGAGAATGTGTGACTTGCTCAAGGTCACTGTGAGTCACAGGGCTGGCATAAAACGTGTCCCCCAATTCCTCCTGAAGGTACCACCTTCTCTTATGTTAGGGACACTGCTGCTTTGACCCTGAGGAGCTGGAGTCTTCTGGTCCACAGAGTGCTCCCCTCCCATGTACCGGGGAGATTGCCCACCCTGGAGAACACGAATGGCTTCCTCAAGGACGGCCTCAGATGGCTTGTGAGTCCCTGAGTGCCTGCACACAGGTGAGTCAAGGCACCAGTGAGCTGGCTTTGTGGGAGGGGCAGGCGGCACTTGCTTGCAGCAGGGCACCTGGGAGGCCCCACCCAGTGACCTGGGGGGAGACCGGGCTGGCACTCTGCACCTCTCCCAGCTGGGTAAGAAGCTGGCCTCTCTAGTCTCACAGGTAGAGGAGGCAGTCCCCTTCCACAGAGGGTATTTTCTAGATGTCCAACACCTGAGAGGTGCTGGCAGCTGCCTGGGACTGGCCCCCCACCCCTGCCAAGTGCAGAGGGCATGGAGCCTGAGGGGCAGCCAGGGAGCAAGACATGCACCCATCCTTCCTGCAGCTGGGTGGCCGCAGGGCATCCGCCTGGGGATGCCCTGACAAGCTCATTCCTAGCCAGTCTGGGGACAGCGCAGACCCCCAGGCTCGGCAGGCTACCCGCTGCCACAGCAGGCCACTCAGCCACTCAGCCTCAGGAAGCTTTCCTGGTGCCCCACCCTTAGGACACCAGGACAGAGAGGCAGCTGCCCTCACAGCTCACCTAGCCCAAGAGTTCCCAGCCCCAGGGCGAGAGTGCTTCAGCAGGTCCCCAAGCTCACCTGGGGCCACCTGGGCGAAGAGCAGGCAAAGAGGCAGCAACAGAAGGTAGAAAAGCCTCATTGTGGCTGCCAGGCTGGGCCACGATGACAGCAGAGGAAGGAGAGCTCCCTGGAGGCTGAGCAGGCGGGTTTCCAGAGGCTGGAGTGACACCGCCTTTATAGGCTGGGGTTGCACAATCGCTCAGATGGCTCTGAAGGGCGGTGCTGCGTCCGTGAGTGAAATTCCAATACAGAACCCTGCATGTCACTTGCCCCGAGTAGCTGCCAGTCATGTGGACACACTTTCCTCCATCTGGCTGCAGCTGGATTGAGCTCTCAGCCTGGAAACCTGGAGTCAGCTCTTTTTTTTTTTCCCCTAGGCTGAGGAGTTCTGATGGCGTTCCTGGAAAGGGGGGCTCACGCTCACCCCTTTGGGTGGCATGGCTCAGAAAACCCGTGGAGAAGCGGCCTCGGGGTAGCAGGGAGCCAGGTGGCCTGCCCGGCCGAAAGCAAGCCAGTGTCCTTCTCTTTAGTTGAACTGTGGTCCCCTGAAGAGGGCCCCAAACGTCACCGCCTTTCTTTATGAAAGCTGAGCGGGTTGTATCTCACTTCCCCTACAGGAATGGAGTTTTTTCAGGCCAGGGCTGTTCTGTCAATCTCCACTGCTGTGGTGGGCCTTCTCCTTGACTGGCCAACACCAACTTTGGTTTTTTTGTTTGTTTGGTTGTGTTGTTTTTCAATAATATGTCTCTCAATCTTTATAAGTCTATGGGCCTCTTCTATCACTTAATTTTTTGTTTTTATCAAGACTATTTCTTTTAGAGCAGTTTTAGAATCACAGCAACATTTAGGGGAAGGTATAGAGATACCCCATATATCCCCTGTACCCCATATGCACAGCCTCCCCGCCAAGTGGGACATCCCCACCAGCTGGGATGTTTGCTACAACTGATGAACTTGCATTGACATGTCATCACCCAGAGGCCACAGTTCACATCAGGATTCACTCTGGGTGTTGTATGTTCTTTGGGTTTGGATACATTTATGGTGACATGTACCCACCATTATAGCATCATACAGAATAGTTTCACTGCCCTAAAACCCCTCTGTGCCCCCCCTATGTACCTCTCTCCCAAATCCTGGCAGCCACGGATCTCTTTGCTGTCTCCACAGTTTTGCTTTTCCCAGAATGTCTTATAATTGGAATCATACAGTGTGTACCCTTTTCAGGTTGACTTCTTTCACTTAGCCATATGTCTTTTCAGGGCTTTATAGCACATTTCTTTTCAGTGCTGGAAATAACCTCTGGTGTGTATAAACCAGTTTGTTTATCCATCACCTATTGAAGGCTATGTTTGACTTCATGATGACTTTAAAGCTGCTATAAACATCCGTGTGCAGGTTTTTATGTGGACATAAGTTTACAACTCCTTGGGTAAATACCAAGGAACATGAATGCTGAATTGTGTGGCTAGAGTATGTTTAGTTTGTAGGAGGCCGCCAAACTGTCTTCCAGCATGGCTGCACCATTCTGCATCCCACCAGCGATGAGTGAGAGTTCTGCTGCTCCATGCACTCCCAGCGTTTGTGTGGTCAGTGCTCTAAACTTGGGCCATCCTCTTAGGTCTGTAGAGGCGTCTGACTGCTGTTGTAATTTGCGTGTCCCCCCGACGTTGGGAGGCCTGGGCTGTAGGCTGGGCTGAGTCTCACTGAACCACAAGGATGAGAATCTCAGTCTTCCAACCGTCAAACTGGGGTTTCAGCTAATACCTAAAGGTCTTGAGTTTTCATCAATTCTACAGATTTGATTAATCTGTCAATCGCTACAGTGTAAATTGTTAATTTTCATTGTAATTCTGTAAGCAGCTTTCCTAATGTCTGGGTTCTTACTTGTAAGTGACAGAAACAGCTCTGGCTGATTAAACAAAAGGGGACTTTCTTAAGAGGATAGTAAGAGGTAGGTCACAGAATCACTGGGAGAAGGTGCGTGCAGCTCAGCTTCCAGGAACAGTATCCAACCTACACCACAGAACTGCTCTGATGAGGACCCCTGTGCCGTGGTCATGATGGTGAGACACCAGGCACTGTATGCACTGCACTGCAGTTGTCACCACCAGCAGAGAGCTGTCGGCACCAAAATTGTACCTTCCCGATTGTTCCACTGCACCCCTCCCAGAGAGAAAGACAGAGAGACAGAGAGAGGGAGACAGAGGCAGAGAGACACAGGGAAAGAAAGGGTGAGAGAGACAGAGAGCGCATGTGAGCAGGACCTCTCTTCTCTGCCCTTCTGACCCTGAGCCCCGGCCTTTGGTTCCACTGTCCCAATTGCTCAGATCCAAGTCCCACATACCATGTCCAGTTGGCAGAGCCTTGGTCACAGGACCAACTGCAAGGGAGTCTGGGAAAGCAAGGATGTCACATATCCAGCGCCACTGGACGGTCATTTTGGCCTCCTGCTAAGCTCTGAAATTAGAGGATTCCCCAAACACTCAAAGGGGTTAAAATGTGGGGTAGATTAAAAAAAATGCAAGGGTTTATTATGTTCCAATTCATTAATTCTTTCATTCACAGATCCAAGTGTATTTATTTTGTTCCTATTATGTGCCAGGTGAACTTTTAGGGGGTTGGGGTGCTGTGAGGACTAGCTTTATGGTGGCTTCCCTCAGACGTCTAGCTGGGAGCTAGATGAGCAGACAGGCAGACAGGATGAGGCTTGATTGGTTCTCTGATGGGGACACGCGGGCACCATGCCTGACCTGTTTCGAGCCTGGCATGGGCCAAGGCCAATATTTGAGATGTGTATTTGTATTTAGGCTTTTAAATGTCGTATTGGACAGTTTTGGTTTCCTCCTTAGACAATGGGAAGCTTTGGAAGATGGGAACCAGAGGAAACAAATGCCATTTTAGAACTAGTCTGAGGGCAGTGCGGAATATGGTTGGAGAGGGACAGGCTAGAGTTGAGAGGAGGTCAGAGAGGTGGGTGGAGTCATTAGGGTCATAGCCTAGGTCATGAAGGGGACATCAAGAAGCCTGAGTCAGCTGGACACAGTGGCAGACAGGTTGGCTAGATTTCTGGTTCGCGTGAGATAACAGGTCACGTGACATACGAGAGAGGTTAACCAGGAGGAGGACTGATCCAGGAAACGATGATGAGTTACATAAATGCTTGGCCGTAAGGAGTGTCTCATGCTGGGTTTCCCTAAAAGCAAAGTGTGAGGCAAGAATTTGAGTCAACATGGTGAACTGAGAGGTGCAAAGGATGTAAGTAAGTGAGGAGAGAAGTGACATGGGGGACGTAGGACAGCCGACAAAAGGTGTGACACTCCCACAGGTGACGACTGGAGCTGAATTCCATGGGGAATCTTGGAACAGAATTATCCAGGCCAAGGGACGATGGCGCTGGGGTGACGGCCCCACGCCCGGCACTCAGTGGGTACAAGACGCTCCTAGCAGGGTGCTGGTCCCTAGGCACCCTGCCCAACACTCGTGAAGACAGTGGGTGGTATTGCCGTGGATGCACTGGTGGCTTCAGAACTCAGCAGCTTAGGTGGCTTGGCTGAAGCCATCACAGTGAATGAACACATCTAGGGAAAGAGGGTGTGTGTATGTATATATATATATATATATTTTAATCCCAGAGAACACCAGCATTTGAGAGAGGAAGGAAGAAAACCATGAAAGACGGGGCAGAAGCCAGGGGAGGAAACATATTAAGAGGAGGCAGAACAACTGCTGCGAAATGCAGAAAACTTCATTTTGGGAAAAAGCGTTACCAATGTGTCCACTGGGTGTTCTGTCTGGTGGCGTCGTGAGAGCAGGCCCTGACTTCTGTAGGCTGAGGAGGAAGTAGCTGAGGAGGACATGGGGGCGGCGGGTGTGGGGTCCCAGTGTTTGGCACTGCCAGTTAGGGCAGAGACAGAGGAATAGCGACAAAAATACACAGGGTGGAGGGACGGGTTTTGACTTTAAGACGGGACAGGACTCGCCGTGACTGAGGGAAAGAGGTAATATCAGGGTGAAGCTGAAGATCCTGCAGAGTGGCCGGGAGTGGGCAGGGGTCCCTCAGAGGGACAGCTGACGGTGATTGGAGCTAGGATGAGGGGCTGTCTCTGCCCAGGCAGTGGGACAGCTCTGATGTGAGCAGGGAGAAGAAATGGCTGAGGGACAGCTGCGTTACTTCTCTGGGTGGCTGAGCGGCGTATTGAACACGCGCTGGCCGGCATCGAGGCCCCAGCTGAGCCTGTAACAGTTCCCAGGTGCGCTTGGGTCTATGTGGCCGTAGCCAGATCTTTTGGACACCAGCCTTGCCTGAGTGGGCACTGAAACTCCAGCCAGCTGACCTCCTCCAGAGTCCATTTCCTTTTCCGCCCTGACTGGGAGTTTCTTCTTTATTTTCTGGCACCTGAGGATTTAATTTCTATTCCTCACTCTTGGCCCTGTATTAACATTTCTTTAGGTGCGTCCCTTGTCCTGCTATGTGTGTTTGTGGTGGTGGTGGGACGGGAGCTGCATTGCTGTGACAGCACGTCTATGCCCAGAAATTCCCAGTGACGGGCCCCAGAGAGCTTTAGATCCGGGAGGGGACCCTGCAGGGGGGACAGCGGCCTCCGACACTGTCTGGCCAGCACATGTGCAAAGAAGCACGAGGAAAATGGAGCTTTTTACCTTCTTGATGGGGATGAGAAGTCACAGACGGCAGAGTGGGGAGCCCTTGGGCTTTGCCTTTGGGGAAATGCTGGGATGTGGTGTGCAGGAGGCTGGACTAGGACCGGCAGAGGGATAGGCAGCATACACGTCTGTGTTTGCACCAGACTCTTCAATTCCTGTTTCCCTTTCCAATTGCCATCAGGAAACTCCAGGCCAAGTTCAAGGCTGCCTTTTCTGGGGAGGCCCAGCCCTGCGAGCATCTCTCTCATCTGTTCTCTGTTCGGAGCCAGGTGGGCCTGGAACCTGCGGGCTGGGACAATGTCTCTTGGCTTCAGTTTCCCCATTTGTGAAATAGGGAGATTGGGACAGCGCTCCCCGGGTCAAGAGAGCTGGCACTTTTGGTACTTGCACAGACTGGCGGAGGGATTGGCAGTGAACTCACATTGTCCCCAAGGTGTGCAGTGGCAATAAGAACAGCTACACCATGGCCTGCTCCCAGGCGCCCATCCACACGCCTTACGTGAATAGCTATACTGATTGCATTTCAGTGATGCTCATGGCCTAAGGGCCCTGCAGCACGGCAGCAGTGAAGAATATTTCTGCTCTTTGGGGCCCCCAGCTCCTATGGGTGAGCTGCGCGCATGTCCCCAGCCACCTCCTCTGAGAAGCTCTCCTGGACCTCCCGCCTCTCATCCTAACAGTAGCTGGATACCTCTGAGCAGCTGCGTCACACCCTCCTTCCCCTCACAGCGACTGTCCTGTGCTTCTAAGAGAGGGGCTAAGCGGGGAACCCCATCATCTCACCCCTTTGGGGTGCCTCATGTCCCGGATGGATAACCAGTCACTGTTTGGGAGAAATGAATGACTGAATGGAAGAGTGTTGCTGTGGACTGAATTGTGTCCCTTCCCAAATCCATGTGTTGAAGCCCTGGCCCCCCACTGTCCCTGCATTGGAGTTAAGGGGTGATTAAGGCTAAGCGAGGTCACAGGAGTGGGGCCTGAGCCCATAGGTCTTGTGTCCTTATAAGAAAGGAAGAGAGAGAGAGCTCTCTGCCCTGTGAGGACACAGTGACCCTCTGCAAGCCAGGAAGAGGGCTCTCACCAAAAAACCGAATCTGTGGGGACCCTGATCTGGGACGCCCAGCCTCCAGTACTGTGAGAAATAAACTTCTGTTGTCGAAGCCCCCAGTCTGTGGCATTCGGTTACAGCAGCCCGAGCTGACAAATACAAGTTGCACCACACTTTTGGTTAACCCTTCATGTCCTCCAGGACACCATAACTCCAGGCGCTCCAACCTGGCAGCACCCCCACCTCCTGGCACCTGTACAATGTCCCCGCTCTAGGATGGTGCAGCCCACATTTGCTCCCTAATAACAGCGCCCATTCTGTTCTGCTGTGTTGGAACACAGGCTGAAAGGCTGCATGTTTCCAGCCTGGGGCCACATCGGGATGGCGACTGCTGTGCTCCTTATTGCTTTCTGGAGCATGGTGACCATTAGCACATTTTACGATAAGAAAGCATGTATCAATTGCACATCCACATATGTAAATGCAGGGGGAACTATAAGCCTAGAGCTTAAAAAGAACAGCATCTTATCGTAACAATATTTACCTCCGAGAAAGGGAAGGGGGCGTGGAGGGGCAGGCAGGGAAGAAATCTTACCTGTATCCATTCGGTACATTTTTATTCTATTTGATTATTCAGCTTGTGGATGGTATGTTTTGTTTTGAGGCTGCATGTGTCCCAGAAACAGTGAGCGCAATTTCCAACACTTTTCCTTGTTTTCTCACTTGCAACTAGACCTTGACAGTCTGTCTAGGTCATGTCCTTGGCTAGCTGGTCTCTAGGACACATCGTGCAGGCCACATGGCCTGTGCTGCCCGGAGGCAGGAGCTGTTCCTGTCAGGTGTCTATTGGAGCCTGAGACCTGGGTGCAGAGGTGAGGGAAGACTGGGGTGGGGAGGGCCGTGCTGGGTAGCGCCTGCCTCTGGCCCCACCTACTCAAGTTCAAACCAGACACATTCCTTTCATTGCAGGGTTGAGCTGGTTTCAGGCCCAACTCAGGCACTCTCCCGGGAGTCACATGTTGGGGCTGGCTCCTCCGTGCCAGGACGAAGGAGAATGAAGGGCATAGCCTGACCCAGCACCTCCCCGGGCCAGGGACCACGTGAGGCTCTTTCACACCTGCGCATGAATCCGGGTCCCAGAACCAGGAGAGGCCACGGAGGGAGCTGAAATCAGCCGCCGACCCAGACTGGATTTCAATTCCGTGCCTCCCCGCAGAGGCAGGGTCAACTTGGAAGTGGCACGTAGCTGCCTTTCTCTTAAGTAGGAAAGACAAGCGGTCACAACACCGGAGGGTTGCGGATTCCGTGTTGACTGAAATCCTCCACGCTTCCCCGAACCCCCAGCCTAGATAGAGAGCAATTGACAGGCGGGAAGGGTCCAATCCGTTCTTGCAGCTCTTGTTTCTATTCTTTTTCGTACCACCAGGGCGTCGTTGCCCCTATTTTCCTATGTGATACACCTAGGTTGGTAGAGAGTAATGACTGGTGCACGGACGGTTCCATCCAGAACGAGACTCGGCCCCTCAGGAGGCAGTGACCGCTGTCCCCAGTGACCTCCGAGCCCAGGGGACGCGCACAGGCGGAAGGCCCCTGCGCGAGAACCCGTGCCTTGCAAACTCTTCCCTGCTGTTGGTTTCATTTACCAAAAACAACGCGCATGTTGTAAAAAACCAAAACAACACCGACATGTATCAACGCAAA
>NW_017733239.1:20403-38162 GCF_001890085.2 Hipposideros armiger
CTTGCAAACTCTTCCCTGCTGTTGGTTTCATTTACCAAAAACAACGCGCATGTTGTAAAAAACCAAAACAACACCGACATGTATCAACGCAAAATGAAAGTTATGTGTACTATGTGTATGGTGTGTCTGTATTCCATCTATAATTGGGTACCTTGGAAAAAATTATTTTTTGAAAGTTGTGGTAAGATACACATAGCATAAAACTCATCAGTTTAACCATCTTTCAATGTACAGTTCTGTGGCATCGAGTACGTGCATGTCACCACCGTGCATCTCCAGAGCCCTTTCCCAAAGTGAAACCGTGCCGGTGATCAGCTCCACACTCCCCCTGCCCCCACCCCCAGCCCCCGCCATTCTGCTTTCTGTCTCTATGAATCTGACGAATCTAAGTACTTCATATGTGTGGAATCACACTGCGTTTGCCCTTTTGTGACTGGCTTACTTCACTTCGCATAATTCTTCTAGGTTCATCCACGTTGTAGCACGTGCCAGAATTTCCCTCTTTTTAAGGCTGAAGAATATTTCAGCGCACTTTGAAGACACACACGACCAGTAGAAATTCCACAATTCAGGAAAGTCTAACTAGTGACCTTCCTCTCCTGTCTCCATTCACGCCCTCTTTCTCTGCCTTGGAGGTCCAGCCTCAACGGTGCAGACATGAATTGACACTCTGAACTCCCGCCCACCTCCCTGGTAATCCTCCCCTGTGTGTTGCAATGCCTCTGATTTGTTTGCCAGACTGAATGCTGGACAGTGTTCCTCACCGGAGTATAAACACATTAAAGGTAACACTTATGGTCATGACCCATTTCCTCGCCTCAGGCGGTGGCAAGCCATGCTCTGACACGCGCTGAGGGCACAGCCTGCTGGGGAAGCCAGTGCCCAGCCTGAATATCAGCTTTTCACAGATATGCCCAGAATCGCAACTTACTGTAGCGTCATGATATATGAGTTGGAAGGTGAAACCGGGGGTCCTTATGACTTTGATTAAAACTAGTATTAAATCCTAGAAATTCTCTCTCTCCCCTGTCTTCCTCTCCGCCCCCCACCCCCCGCAAGAAATCTAGCCTTTCCCCCTGATAATCAGTAGCTGAGGACAGTAGCCCGGACCTGACTAATGGTCACACGGTGGGGACCTCTGGTGGGATAAAGATAACATATTGCCTTAAGTTATGGTTCGGCGCCTGAGCCCTGAGGTGGAACGACCCCGTGGCTACTTTCCCATGAGACCGGGTAAAGGGACACCAGAGAAGACCTCAGAGCTGGCCTCGAGACCTGAAGAAATGATTCCTTACTCTCACCTCACCTCCAGCCAAACAGCTCCCAGCACGACCCCGACCCCCTAACCCACAGTGTCTCGTTTGCCCCGTAGACTCTGTACCCTACACGCCATCGAAAAGGAAAGACCGTTTGTTTTGAGCACAAGCTCCCCATCTCCGAATTGGCCAATTCAATATTAAACTATTTTTTCTTTCTATATTGCAAAGCATTGCTCGTGCATTTCTTTGGGCCAGTGCATACAGGCAGGTGGACCCAAGGAAAAATATTGGGGTTGTGGTGGCAAAGGGATGTCAGCGTTTACTCCAGAGAGTTTCTGCGTTTCATGGAGACTTAGGGATTCTACCAAGTACCCACAAGACCTGGACAAGACGCTGGCCCTGACCCCGTTTCCATCGGCAGCCTGGATATGTGCATTCTCTGTGCCAGGTCTCTGCAATATGCTTTTGTTTGAGGAAGGGCTTCTGGGAGTTAGGAATGGAGACAAAACAAATCTAGCTCCACATCACCAGCTGTTTCACAGATACAGCAACTAAATGCAGAGAGTGAAGGCATTTATTCGAAGTCACAAGACAAAAGGCACACGAGGACCATTGGTTTTGCTGACCCTATTTGCCTCTCTGCTGGCAGGAGGACCTGGCCTCCCCCGCCTGCCTCGGGTGGACGGCGCTGCCCGGACTGTCCCCACAGCCGCCTTCCGCCCTTGAGCTTGGCCTTGTTTCCCAGAAGCTCAGAACCTGAGCAGACACGGGACTCTCCGCGGTCCTTGATTTATGGGGACCTGTTTTTGTTTCTTAAGACCGTGAACCATACCTGCCCGTTGCTAAACGCCTACTGAGTTGAGTTTGAGTGTTAAGAGTGTTGAAAGAAAGGCAACTGGAAGATTTCCAGAAACCCCGGGATGATTCACTGATCCGATTCCTTCTGGGTGTGGCATGAAGGGCCTGCTAGACCCTAAAGAGGTCAAACCAGTTTTGTGCGGGCACCTATCAATTTCCATCAGCAATCCCCCCAAGTCGCTTCCTGTTGTCACCAGCCCCTCCCATGGCTGATTTGTTCAGCGACTTTCCAGAAACGAGGCTCTCTAATGATACCAGGAGTCTGGAAGTGTCATCTAGAGCTGGGAAAATCTGAGCTGCAGCCGGAAGGAGGCAGGGTGGCCTGGCGGGAACCCGGGGTAAAGGGGTGAGAGGCCAGAGCTGGCTCAGGCCTCAGGTGCCCCTGGTGGGGTCGCATCTCAGACAGGTTACGGGCTACCTGCCACCCTCAGCTTCCCATCTAGGGAAGGAACAGGGTGAATTTCATGGGTTTTTTTGAAAGGACCAGCGTCCAAACTGGGCAGCCCATCGAAATCACCTGGGGCACCTTTACAGAGCAGCCCCTGAATGAGGATTGCCAAGGGTGAGGCACCAGGATGTCTTACTAACATCCCTCCCCCACCTCCTTACTCACCCCCCTTTGCCCCCCCACCAAGTGACCACGACTCTCATAATGCCATGTGCTCTGAGCTCTAACACATCTTGTGTATTTCTTAGATTCATCAACATACACTTTTTCATTTTAGCGTTTTGAGGTGGGGGGGATGAATCTTAAACTTGACCATTAATAACAATAATATAAATGATAAATTATAATAACGATAATTAATGTGGTCATCCCCTCACCCTGGAAAAGTGAATAAAGGATTGTGACTCATGCATTCAGTGGTATTTTTAAATTAAGGAAAGACCTCACCTCATTTCCGTTTCTATAGCAGCCTTAGGAAGTAGGCCTTTGGATAATCATTTACCCTTCTTCACAGAAGAAGCAGGCTTGAGCGGGTAAGGCAGGTCATTCTTTGCTTTATTTGTTTAACCGATATCAATACTAAGCATCTTCCCTATGAGAGGTGCTGGGCTTGGTTTGGGGGTGCAAAGGGAAATAGGGGCCTGGTTGCTGTGCTCAAGGAGCTCACAGGCTCATGGGGGGCAAAGCTGGGCTGCAGCTGCAACTGGATTTCATGGTGGCACCAGAAGCGCCCTGGTATGGCTGCAGGGAAAGTGAGCAGCTCTGATTGGGGCCTGAGGAGTGGGCCTGGCCCCCCTTCCCACCTTTGTTCTATATCCCAACCCCACACACATCCTAGGACTCAGCAGAGTCAACGCCATGAAGAGAGAAGGTGTTAGACTCTGGGGTATGGTCTGCACGTCACCACTTCATTCATCCAGCAATACGCTTGGAAGACTTCCCATTAATGCTGAGCCTGACGCTCCCCACAACACCCCCAGATGGACAAGATGGACATGAGCTCTTGTTCTTAGCGTGGCATGCGAATATTAAATAATTCTGCCAAGTGTTCAGTTCTCTGGAAGAGGAGCACGCGCAGAAGCGTTCGTGTGAGAGAAGAGCCCACAGCCTCACTTGGGTGCAAGGTTAGTCCCTTCATGGCTTGGGATTTTGAGGCTGAGATTTACAGGATGAGCAGAAGTAGTTCAGCCAAAGAAGTGGCTGAGCGTGTTCTAAGCAGAGGGAGCAGAGCCATTTCAGGTAGCCCATTTCAGGGACAGACGGAAATACATCACAGCTGGAGCTGGACGATGACAGGTGTCTGGGCAGAGATGAGTGTAGAGGTCAGAAGGGCCCTGTCTCCATACCCGGGAGCCCTGTCAAGAATTTGGAACCTTCCTCCAGAGACAATGGGAAAGCACTGAAAGGTTTTTTGTTATTGTTGTTTGGTTTTGTTTACATATATATTGTAGCAAATGATATATAACATGAATCCACCATTTTAACCAATGACACAGTGGATGCTCAAAAGGACGTGCAGCAGCTCACTGTGCATTCAGGGCTGGTAGGTTGGGTAGTTGCTGCCGGAGTTCAGGCGCGCTCCTAGCAGCATAAGGTGACTTTTTTGACCTTTGGCTGACTCTCTGGTGTCCCTGTTCCATGGCAAGCCAACAACAAAAGAGTTTCGAGGAGTTGACAAATACTGTCCTCAACACCTGTGCTCAGGAATTTGAGGGATGGGGATTGGAAGTGAGTATGGGGACCAGCCTCTGCTGCTGCGGAGAAGGGTCACAGGTACGCTGAGTCACACTCTGGTGTTTGGTTTCCGGGAAAGCAGTGGCAGGAGAGAGGAGACCTGGACCCTGGCCTCAGCTCTGTGGGTGGCCGGTTGTGTGGCCTTGACAAGCCACTGCTTCCCACCTTGGGAGTTTCTGATCTGTGAGATGGCGTCTTCTCCATCTAGATCATTCTGGAATGCAGTTCCTCATTGCAGGTGTGTTTGTGTCATAAAGCCATCCCTACCAGAAAATGTTGTGATCCCTTAGACAGAAAGAGGCTTCTCCAAGCCAAGTACTTACATAGCTATTGTCACAGTTAATTCACAAAACAACACAACTCTGCCATCTGGGTCCTTCTACTCCACTTAACAGAGGATGACACCTAGGTTTCAGGGACTAAGGACTTGCCTAAGTGGGAGAGAGCGTGTTTGTACCAGGAAGAAGTGAGTCACTTTTGGGCCGGGAGTCATGAATTTAAACCCTAATCGAGCAGCCTGGAAGAACCCTGAATACTTTTTCCTGTCCTGAGAGAAATAGAAAATCCTCAGTTCACATGTGGAGACATCCACTCTTTGGATCGAATCGAATTTCCCTGGTTTATCTCCCATTTCTCCCCATATTCCCATTTGTATCTATGCCCTGGGCTCCCTGTCCCCCTCCACCCCCCAGTTGTGCTTCTCCTGCTGTTTATACCTTTGAGCTACTTACTTGGCCTAGAGAGCCTTTCCTCAGACACATGGTGAAATTCTGCCTGTCTGGGAAGCCCGTGAACCTTTCTTGACCCCCAATAGCTGTGACATTTTCCTCCTTTTGGATCTTTGTTGTAGTTTTTACTCCTCTCTGCTTTGAATGATAATTATTTGTCTTTTTATCACCTTCATAGTAGAAGAGTCCAGCCTTGAGTTTTGTACAAAGCCCATGACAATAATTGGCCCATAATAATAAAAGCCCAGGAGCTGCTTGTTGGTTTGAAATGCATCTGCCCTTAACTGGTCTGGGATTTGCTCACTCATCCATCCGGGAGCTGATTTTAGGGTCTGTGTGAGGTCTCCTGCAGGGTGGAGTGTTACAACAGTGAATTCTAGCTTGGAGGAAAACATCCCACTAAGCAGCCACTCATTTCTTCTGGATGCACCTAACAGCCTTCGGTCATCCCGGCTTCTAGTGCGCGGTCCACCCAGGCTCTCATTTGATATCATCTGAGCCCCGTGAGACCCATTACGCCCACGCCCCCACTTTCTCTGCATTTACATATGTGAATGTGCAAACACATTTATATATATTTTTTTCTTTTCCTCACTCAAAGGTGCTCACACAACACCTTATTCAATGAATGGCTTTTGTCGCTTGACGTAGGTTGTGGAGAGTTTTCTCGTCACTAGGCCGTGGGCTGCATGCACCATAGATATACTCACTGAACAACCCACCTAGTGGTTGTGTCATTCTTTCCCATGATTCTTCAAGGTCCCCTCCCAACACCTGAGGACAGAGCCTGGTGAGCCCTCCCTCCAGTACCTGCCGTGGCCACAGCCCCTGCAGCATCCCATGGCAGGTGCTGGGTAGGGCCTGGTGTCTCTGCAGGGAGGCTGGCTCAAGGGAGGAGAAACGCTAGTGCCCGCTATGCCTTGTATTGCACATTACAATGTTCACAGGACCTTCTACATCAATCCCTGTACCTGTGCTGCAGGAAGGACAGGCTCCAGCACAATTTCCACTTTCTAAATCAGCGGTTCTCAACCTTCCTAATGCCGCGACCCCTTAATACAGTTCCTCATGTTGTGGTGACTCCCAACCATAAAATTATTTTCGTTGCTACTCTATAACTGTAATTTTGCTACTGTTATGAATCGTAATGTAAATATCTTTTTGTTTTCCGATGGTCTTAGGCGACCCCTGTGAAAGGGTCATTCGACCCCCAAAGGGGTCGCGACCCACAGGTTGAGAACCGCTGTTCTAAATGAACAAATGGAGGCGAGAGGGCTGGAGTGACCCTCATCCACCTGAGAAGCTGTGTTTCAGCCCTTTCCCTGGGAGAATCTAGGCGTGTGTTTTTTTTTTCCTGCTCAAGTGGGTTGAGTTTGCTGTGACTTTTAGTCCTCATGTTTTCTTTTCGTCTTCAGAGTTTGTGCTTCCAGAAGAAGCTAGAAAGAGTGGTTGGACTCCACTTTCTAGTGTTGTCCTTGTCACCTCTAACTATGCAAGCCCACACACCCCGGCCAGACCACACCTGTGTTGGCGCCATCAGTTGAGGGAATGGACAGAGAGGAACATGCCCAAAGAAATCTCTTGTGCTAACGAAGAGACTTAAAGCCTTTCGCCCTGAGGCATTTTCACGCCCTTAGCACATTTGACATTTTGGGCCTGGAGAATGAACTAAAAAGAACCTGGGCCATGGACGCCAACTGGCCTGGAAGACGGGCGCCAGGAGGGTGGGTCATGTTTGATGATCTGGATCATGGATGTCTGGTAGTCTGGACATGGTATTCCTTCAGTGGTAACCAGCAGGTCCTCTGGAGGCCTGATGTATGTCACACACCAATCTGATGGTTGGTTCAAAACTCTAAGTTCCCAGGTTAGTTCCCAGAAGAATGGAATCATTTCCTTGTGCCTCCGCCTTCATAATGTTAATAATTTTAACAGCTTGGTTAAAGCAAGTCCATTTTGTATATTCCCTGTCTTCACTCTTTCCTCACTTTTCCCTTTGATCAGGATTTTTCTCTCAGAAAATATCATAGATCAAACAAAACATTTCAAACTCCCTCGTTGCCAGGGTGGCAACACCTTTCCTGGGTCCCTCATGTCCCTCGGAGGGGGGATATGGGTTAGAGACATGCTTGCCATCTAGGGGTCTTATCACCAGCTCAATATTTGTGCTAATTTTTAGGTTGAAGTATTAGGGAAGGATCAATGAAGGCGTTATTATTATATATCAGTTTTAGATAACCAGTCTCAGTCTTGAGAAGAGGTCAGCTCAGTTAAATCACTGTTTCTCAATTCAAGAGGCAATGACGCTGGTAGCCCCCAAGGTTGAGCCCATGGTTCGAGCAGTCAGGCATTTACCAAGAGGCATTGCTATGGAAACAACAGTGGTTAATGACAGAAGCAGACCATAGCCCCAGTTTCCGAGTTCTGAAGACAGCCGGTCAAGGAGATTTCTAGATGTCTAGACGCGAAGCATCTTAAGATGGAATGAAAAAAGGCAGTGATGATACGATATATTTCCAATATACGATATATATATACGATATACGATATATATGGTTTGCAATGTGAATGTCTCTTGTTACTTTTTTTCTGCAACGGGTATAAATATTGTCCATCATAAGCTGTTGTGAAGTTTAATATCAAGTTGTTTATATCAAGTTGTCAAACTTTAGCTTGCGTGGTTTTGGGAAAAGGGCAGTTTTAGTTCTTAATAGTTCCAAGTCAAAGGATGGGAGAAAAAGTGGAAATGTTAGTTTGGACAGTCATAGCCAGATATTGGGGGAAACTAGAATTCAGAGTCTGGTCCAGTTTACAGGTAGGAACAAAACCTCAAAGGAAAATGAACACCACTAGAATCTAATATCCATAAAAGTGTATTACTGAAGCATAATTTTTCTCTCTAAAATAACCCTCATTTTTACCAAAGATAGCCAAATTAAGACTCATTTGTTTGCAAAATAAGTCTAGATTCAGTAAACTTGGCCTATTATTTACATGGGAAAAGCAAAAACAATAATTAACCATATAGGTTCTTTTAAATCTGCTTTGCTGGAATTTTTCATAAGGAATCTTCAGACTGAAATTTTAAAAGGCCTCTCAAGACCAGAAAAACCAAGGCAAGGGCTTGTCTTAGACTGCACCTGTAATACCTATTGATTTGGGTGAATTCCTCTCTTCTCGAAGTCCCCTGCTACTGCCAGAAAAGACTTTCCTTGCTCACCTGGTAAGGCTGCTGGGAACCCTGTGAGCAAGGTGCCAGGCCAATAGTTCCAAAGGTTTTACTGGTCTCCATAAGTCAATCTTAATTCTTCAAAGCTTCAAAGTCATATCTGAGTCTATTCATGTCTTTCTCAAGCATGACATTCCAGTCAAAGCCTTGGTCCTATAACCAGCTTCCAATCATGTCCTGTTACAAGGAGAACAGACCCAACTAACAATATTGCCATGAAAATAAGAATACTCACTGAGAGCTTCTTAATCCTGGAGGCATCAAGGAGGGAGAAAAAGATGAATGCCTCCCATCTGCTCACAACCGTGTCATTTACCAAATTGCTCTAAGTCATAGGTAGCGAAGGAAAACAGGTTTCCTTCTATGGGGAAAACAAAAAATCAGAGAACCAGCAATATTTCAAATAAAAGTCATTAAACTTATAATTATCCTTCTCAGTTCATTCAGTCCCATGTTGTTTATCCCTGTTGGTCTTGATTTTTGGTAGCAGTCTTATGAATCCAGTTTTTCCTAATTCTGCTAATGCCCAGTTTACTGGTATAATCTGAAAGTTTATCAGAAACCTGTATTTTACAGTGTCAGAGTCCTCTTCAAGAATTTCTCTGAATAGGAAACATATTTGCAAAATGTATCAGAAGAAGATAATGACTACAAATGACAAAGACTTAAGATGACACTTAAAGATTTTATTACAACACACAACTGACAAAAAAAATTGCTTTTCTTTGCAGCACACAGCATTTTAAGATAACGGCTAGAATTAAAAATGAAAACAATATATCAGGACATTGCAGGTTCTTAGAAATTTTATATAATTTCTAGAATATTTATTTTATCACAATAATATATGCATGCAAATGCAACATAATTATTTCTTATTTGACAATATTTCCTATGTAAATTTAACATAACAAATAGGCCTGATTAGTTTAATTCCCCCTTCTTATAAAGACAGAGCTACATCTTTTGAAATGTTTCAGGGGTCCTTCTGAAAATATCTCAAAATTATTTTCAGGTTAAGAAAAATTATTTAATTTTTGAATTCTGGGAAGTTTGTCAAGCAAATAAAAATGTTTTAAAACACTTGGTCCTGTTGGACCATAGTTCTCTGTGAAGTAAGACTTAGCTGTCCACTTAATCATGGTGACAAAGTCTTTGCAGGCAGGTACCGGAAGTTAAATAATTATAAGCAAAATTTTGTCTTTTAATATTAAGACTTGGTTTACCTAAGCAATCAAAGAGCAGATAATAAAGACCACAAGAAATAATTTTAATAAAACACAAAACCTTTGCTTTCCCTTTATAATCTCTTCTTAAGAGCACACCAATAATATAGGTAAACTTTATCCTTTTAACAGAAAGGAAAACCAAATTCTAATTTTGTATCAGTGTATTTTTGATATTTAAATTAACTTACTTACTTAAATTCCTTTTAATCTCCTTTAGTTTGACCACACATAAAATTTTCTTTCTCCAGATTCCTTTTCACAAACCTCCTAAAACTTTCCTTGTCCAATTTAGTTTGTCTCTTCTTATTCAGAAATAACCAACTTATTAGGACAAACCATTTTCCTTTAATTCTCTCAAAAAAATGCCTTTCCACTCCTTATACCTTCTTTCACCAAAAACATATATTATTTCCTTCCATAGTTATTAGAATTTCTAACTCTTATAAACCTTAATTTCTAATGACAAATAAAAAAATAAGCAATTATCATTCTTTAGATTGGCAAATTTATGAATACATTTCATAACTTAGAAACATAGGTTCTTTTACAGGCAAAAGTATTTTATAATTTTTAGAAACATTTGCTTCCTCAACACAACACAAAATGTATTCATTAACAGATTCAAATTTATCTTTAATTTCTCTGTAATAAAAAGTCAAAAGTAGATAGACTTACTTAACAATGTTTCAGAACTTTATCTTACTTGGAAATAATCTAAATAGTCAATGAATTTAATGAGACTCATTATTTAACTTGGCAAAATTCTAAGGTTTCAAGTTATCAAAATATTTTGGGAAACTGTTTAAGTATACATACTTTCAAACATAAATATTGCTGAAAATTTCACCTACAACTTTTTATCTCATCTGTATCTATTTATTTTACAATTATGTTTAGGTTACTTATATAATTTCATCATACCAAGTTATTTTTCTTGTTGACAAATTTTGCAACAGGTGTAGTATGAACTTACTTGACTAATAAATCCAGGTAGAGTGAAAATAATGTACTTAATTCTAATAACTCTACATACGTCCCTATTTAACCAAACCAAACTCAAACCAGCTTTGATGTAAAATATTTTATCAGATCACATGATCCTGAAAAGCATTTGTGTTAGTTTCTATTACATTTTTGAGAATTTTTATGTAAGTGCTTTAAGCCAATTAAACAGAGCTCTTTACAAACCAATTCTAATATCTTACAGAGGTAAACATACATAATATACATACATAATAAACACAACCAGAGACCTGATAGTTTTAAAAATTTCAGCCACAAGACAGGTACAAAAGGGCAAAAATCCACTAATTTTTAACCGTTGTGATAAGTTAAGTTTATCGGTTCATATGGCTAAGGCTTTTGCAATTGCATATTAATATTTGTGGGGAAGACAATTAAGATTTCTGTTTGTCCTTAGCAAGGAGCTTTGGAGCCCGAGCAGCAGTTTGTGATGTAGAATACAAACAAACAAACAAACAAACAAACAAACAAACAAACAAACCTGTTTCCTTGTTTTTTCTTCAGTCTTAGGAATTGAGGATGGTAAAGACAGGTGGACTTCAAACTGCTTTTAGAGTTGCATTTCTAGTTTCCCAAAGGTTTGTAAGATGAAAATAGTTGCTGTTAATTCCCGGAAGAATTGGGTTGTAACTTAAGTGACATCATCGGTTGATCTGCCCATCCAACTGTCCAACTGCATTTTCCTAATTTGCTTCTTCCTCTCTGGGTACATAGTTTTGTTTTAGCTTAGAGGAGGAGTTGTTGAGAAAAATTCCTATCAGGCTCTGAATCTGTAACTTCCAATATGGCCAAATTTCTGACCAATAGTTATTAAATCCTTTCAATTATCTTGTCAGGTTTCAGCTGGGACAGACAGTGAATATTTCTGGCAGTATTAAACAATTCCACAGACTCAAGAGGGTGCAAACCTTCCAGAGCCATTCTCTCCAAGGACCAAAAGAAAGAACTGACAGCCTGTGTGTCCCTGGCAAGGAGAAAGTCAAGACAAGCCCTTAGGACAGAGGCAGTAGGTACCGCTGGGAGACAAAGTATAAATGTATAAATAACCAACTGGTCTTGCAGTCTTCTGTTTAAGGCACCACTTACACTCTAATTTTTCATTAGGCTATTATAGTAGGATACTCTTGCTATTATTTATCAGCTCAGATGACCAGAATTTCCTTTAGAATCCTTTTAGAGCTGTTTTTTTTTAAAGTCATTTTGTCTTTTAGAAGCTTCTGCATATCAATCAAAGAATGTGTTCCATGATCCTCAAAGGGTTTGGAATCCTCTTTAAGGGAACGCCCTTGAGATGGACTTGAAATAAAGATTTTCCCGAATAATTTAGAATTCTAAATTATTTTGGCTAAGTTGGTCCATGTTATAAGAAAAGGCACAAGAGGAGGGACCAAAATATTTGTATATGTAACTAGCCACAAACTTGGGAACATTGAGAGAGTGAAAATCCCATGTGAATGACACATTCCCTGGACAGATGTCACAGTCAGGCAAGAAAGGCAAGGAGATGTTTCTTGAAAGCCCCAGGTAGTTTGTTTAAATAGATGCCAGTCTGGTGAAATCCACAATGCATCAGTTTGTTGGGGGGCGGGGTGAGGGCAGGGTGGACAGCAGGTTTATAGGGTTTATGCTGTGTCCTCTCCGATGAAAGCTTTCTTATTAATTGGCTGAGGAAGTTTCAGAAAGACTCAAGTTTGTCCATTCATCCATCAATGGGCACTTGGGTTGCTTCTACCTCTTGACTCTGGTGAATAATGCTGCTACGAACATAAGTGTCTAAATATCTACGCATATTTGTGATCCTGCTTTCAATTCTTTTGGATATACTTGCATATCCAGAAGTGGTATTGCTGGGTCATATGGTAATCCTATGTGTAGTTTTTCTGAGGAACCTCCACACTGTTTTCCATAGTGGCTGCACCATGTTACATTCCCACAAACAGTGCAAAGGGGTTCAATTTCTCCACATCCTCGCCAATACCATGCCACATGCTTTTGCAAACCTCTTAGTTCCTCCTAACAACAACACAACAAAGTGGGTTATACATATAATAATTATATATACAATGCCCAATTATACCTTTGTGGTTCAGAGCTATGAAACCGTATTTCCAGGGCCAGCTCTGGGGTCTCTCCCAGTGCCCTTCTGTCCGGTCTCATGGGAAAGTAGCCAGGGGGAAGTTGTTCCCCCTCAGGGCACAGGAGCTCAACCATAACTTAGGGCAAGATGTTATCTTTATCTCACCAGAGGTCCCTATCATGAGACCAGGTCCGGGCTACCTGTTCTCTGCTGCCTCTGGGTTACTGATTATCCAAGGAAAGGCTAGATCTCTGAGGGATATATATGTATATGTATATATATATATATATATATATATATAGAGAGAGAGAGAGAGAGAGAGAGAGAGAGAGAGAGAGAGAGAGATGATTTCTAGAGTTAGGACTTAAAACTAACTTTAACCAAAGTCATAGGACCCTTGGTTTCACGGGCTGCCCCAGCGTCCTCACCCTGAAGGTGAGAAACGTTGATGGCGCCCACATTACGGAGTCCCGCGCTGATGCCCGCAGGGTGCTTTCAGGGGTGGGATGCACTGAGCTCTCGAGGAATTTGGCTCTGCTTGTCCTCTATCTAGGAAGCTCAAAGTTGCTACCACGTATATCCTGCAGGACAGGCACTTTATAGATCAGCTTTTGAAGTCCCATTTATATACATTTACTCTAACTTCTCATACTGAGCTAGCACAGTGGTTTTCAACTGGCGGCCATTTTGCCTCCCAGGGGACACTTGGCAATTTCTAGTGACATTTTTGTCAAAACTCCGGGGACGGTGTTACTGGCATCTAGCACTCAGAGCCCAAGGATGCTGTGAAGTGTCTGGCAGTGCACCACAGAACAGCCCTGACGACAAAGGACAGTCAGCCCCAACGTGTCACTAGTGCCAGGTGACAAGGCGGGCTCTGCCTGTTGTATATTTGGATATAGTTAACTTTCCCGTGTCAGTGTGTGCTATGACCGTGCCAGCTGCCATCTGCGCCGCAGCAGGCCTTGGTTCCAGACACGTGTGTTCTTTGTACAATCAGCAGAGACAGCGGGGTGTGTTGTGGTCCTGATCTTATCAGAGATGACTAGCAGTGGAGCTGACTGTGCTCAGATTTCTTTCCTCTTACTCACTCAGCAAACAGTTGCGGGGCCCCGGGCCAGTACCAGGCTGTGCCGTGGCTCAGCTGTCACGTGAAAGGGGCAGCCTTCCCTGGCACAGCTGAAACTTGCAGGCTGCAGGGGCGGTAAACAGGATCGGGTCACCGCCACCGCCACCGAGTGAGATAAGGACGAAGGGGATAAGGACCAGGGAGGCAAAGTAGGGGGGTGAAGGGCGCGCGGACCCCTCTACTTCTGAAGTTAAGATCAACAAGCAGATTCCACAAAACAACCCCACGGGGAGTCATACATATTGAAACAGACCGTGGTGCCAGCAAGCTTTTCTGTTTTAATAATTATGCCATGCATGATTCTTAGAAAGCCAGACACAATTTTTGATGATTGGAAATCATATTCTTTTAATTTCCTAGTGCATTTGAATCCGTCTAAATGTCACTGGCTCCTCATGAGTTGGCCCATTCATTCAAAGATACTGATTGATTGCTCTCTGTGTGCCTGGCACCCTTCTTGGCTAGGGGACCGCCATGAGCATGAGGGGCTGGGCTGCCCGTGGCCCCTGGCACCGCCACGCCTGCTCCCTTCATGTGTGGGCCAACATGGGGAACTCATGTGAGGTTTGGGAAACGTCAGAGATGTGGAGGCCATGACTCAGGGAGACCGGGTGGGGGGGCTCTCAGATTCCGGGCAGCGAGGCCTTCCCACCCTCCAGGGCTCAGACTGGGCAGTGAGGGACAGGCCTGTGTTCCGGGCTGAGTCACATTGCGTCCACCCCCCCAGCTCCCTCCCTGTTTGCACCACCCAGTCTGAGTGATTCCTGCCTCATTTTCTGATCCAACTCAGATGGACTCAAGGACAGCCAGGGTTCCTTGCCTCGCAGGACGCACATGGGGTTGTTCTTCCCGTGTGCGCCTGTGCAGCCTCCCTAGATCCCCCGCAGTGCTGGCTGCAATTCCTGCAGATGGGATAAATGAGGGTGTCATTGTCTGAATGTCTGTAATGTGTGCAAAGCCCCCAGGTGTGCTCCAGACCAGGAGGAGTGTGAGGAGAGCCTGGAGTTGCCGGAGCAGGTGGGGTCTAGGGCTTCACCTCCCGAGTGAGGGGAAGAATGACTTTGCGGGGGGGTCATTGTGCCACCCATCCACTGCCTCTCCTGCCATGTGGTCAGGCTCGTGGCTGCAGCAGCAAGAATTCCAGGCTTTGGCGTCTGAGACAGTGAGTTCCAGACCTGACTTGCTAATTATTAGATGTGTGACCTCGAGCGCATAACTTATGTGCCCCACTCTCATTCCCTTTACCTGTAGAACAGTACCTGTCCTGCTAAGACCAGATGGCAAAACATGTAGGAAAGTGCTTTCCTAAATGCACATTTGGTGGTCAGCTCCACGGCCGGGCACAGGGCAGCTGTAACGGGGTACACTGCACATGTCTCCCTTACAGAGGATGTCCTCCTGGAGCTGGTAATTCTGAAGGCTGGGTCAGGGGAGGCCACCTTCCTAGGTGGTGGGGTCAACTGCCTCAGAGAGGACTGGAGTCCCAGACATTGCGAGGCCCCAAGGCCCATTTGGGGCCCCCAGCAGCCCTCACTCACCAGCTCATTAAGATCTATGGTGGGTGCTGCCAGGATGACGCCATGTGTGTGTTTTCTGTTTTAGGTGCAGGAAGTAGGTATGGGAAAGGCCCTTCACTTTTCATTCAGCTCTAGGAATTTCTTGAAGTCAATAGATTTTGAGCAGGTTGCTCCCAAACATGACTATATTTTACAGTAAACCAGGCCTGGGGAGCCGACGGGCTGAGATTCAAACCCCAGCTGTACCACTTTCAAGACACGTGATCATGGGCGATTTGCTTAACCTTTCTTCTGGGTCACATTTTCCCCCTTCTATAAATAGCCTTAGCAATAGAATTGTTCTGAGGAATGAATGGGATATTATGTGTGATGCATTAACTGAAACTTGGCACAAATGAGCGCTTACTAAAGGTTAGGGGTCATCACTTCTATTACAATTCGAGAAGAAAATGGAAAGAGACAAGGCCTGTCAGGGAGCTGGATGTCCCACTGTGGGAGCTGTGGTCTGGGACCATTGACACGCCTGGGCGGCCTGTTCACTGGTGCTGATGGTTTAACCAGGAATGCCAAGGGTCATGGGCCAGCTGAATGGGGACAGAGCCATGGCCAATTTGGTAGAAAATTCAGGGTCAAACCCCAGGTGATAGGTGTGAAAGTCGACCGTATATGTAAGGGCTGACGGCGGTTGTCTGAATGAGAATTCAAGTGACCAGGGGAGGAGTCCTCTCTAGTTAAGCCTTTTCAGTCTTCAGGTAACCAAACATGTGTAAGAGGGGTCCCAGCGTAGTAGGCTGGACGTGGCCACTCTGTAGATTGAGACGTGTCACGGAGTGGGGGTGGGTGCTAGAGGGTCTGCCTTGCTTCACAGGAAAGAACCCATGTTACTTGAAGAGATAGTTGAAGACCACAAGCTTGGACCAAACATGTGGATCAGTGTGGCATTGGACGCAGATGATCAGCCCCCACCTTGCTTCTCTGTTCTACCCGGAGCCCCCAGTTTGTACCCTTCCCCAGGGGATCTGTGCTGAAGCCTGGGGAGGGGAAGCAGAAATCCCAAACAGAGAAGGGCAGTCACTGAATTTCAAATTTCACCATTTTCAGCTGTTTTTTATTTTAAAACTGTGGATACATAATTTAGCTCTGGATGATTTACCACCTGGTATTATTTTGCCATTGTTGATATGAATGTGCCTTATTTTCCCCAGCGAGCCCGTAAATTTGAGGGAGAGGCCATGCCTTAGAATCATGGAACTTTCCAGTCAGAGAGTACCGAGAAAAAAGAAGTGAGTGAGGCTGGGAGAAGTGTAATCAGACAAGTACTAACCAGCGCTTTGTGTGTTAAACAAATTATGGTTTCTTTTGGGGCCTTGTCCATAAATGTGCCTTAGGACGCCTCCAGATGGAGTAGGGTGGCCTTCTGTTGAGGCACAGAATTTTAAATTCCTCCCAACGAGACCTGTGCACAGCAAATGCAGATTCAGATCCAAGTCTTTCATGGAAAGATCATTCGAATTAAACCATCACTTGCTGGGACTGAGGAAGGGCTGAAGACAAAATCTACAAACACAGACTCACTTTCCTCATTTGTATAAAAGTTAAAGAAGAAGTTTCTGAGTTTGCTGATGGGTTGGCTTGTTTTTGACATTTCTTCTTTCATCCCTGTGGATATCCATGTGAGACTATTTTGTCTTATAAGTGTTATGGAAAGAAAATGTAGAAATAGTTTTGATACGTAGTATTCCCTGCCTGTAATATCATCATCAATCTGACATGGACACTTAACAAGCAAAAAGCAAACTTTAACTCTGGAGGAAGATAGTGTTCATTCAAACTGTTCACAGGCCTTTAATATGGCTAATCACTATTTTGCTCATATTTTGGTTTAATCCTAATTGAGGAAGGGCAGAAAGTTCCAAACACAACAGTGACTGTCCCTATCCAATGCCTAATAAACACACTTCCAACGAGCAATGCGGGCAGAGATTCTTTTTTGTTTTATTCTGTTATGTTTGCTCTCATTATATTTATTTCAATGTAATTTTATGTTTGTTGAACCTAATAATAAAAATAAGACTATATGTATGTTTTTTTAAAAAAAAACTATTGATAGGTTGGCAAGCATATGCTTGCATGTACACACACACACACACACACACACACACACACCGTTTTTCATCAGAGAATGTTGGGGAATCATTGCTCGGAAGGATACAGTCGCCAGGATGGGGGGTGGTGGGCAGAGAACCCAGGGCCTGTTGGCAAGGGAGATAGACGGGGGTGGGGGGTTGGTGGCCGGTCCACATGGTAGCACCTTTTGTCCAGTTTCTTCCCCTAAGGGCTTCCATTCCCTTGTTTTCTCTGAAACTGTTCTACCTTTAGTGGGGACAGTTGTAAAAAACCTGGAACTCCTGGCATGGTGCATAGAAAGGACCATTTCCACAGCAAGCAAGCTGTCCTAGCCAGACTGTGGCATGCTGTCGCCCTCTGGTGGTCGGACGGAGATCTGTCCTCACTCCACCACGCAGCGC
>NW_017733239.1:38187-45590 GCF_001890085.2 Hipposideros armiger
CCTCACGCTCTTTGTTCTCCAGCCTTTAAAACCTCAACGTCCCATTTCGTTGAAATGACACCTCCACACTCACGTCTTCCCCTCTTTGCCCTCTCCCGCGGAGAGATTCCTAGGGGCGCCTGTTTGGGGAATCACTGAATTTGCTGCAGATTTTCATCAGCTAAGATTTGGTCCAATCTTTCTTGAAGCTTGTAAGCAACATTGTTTTTGCTTTTTGTTTTTGTTTTTTTCCATTTGTCAAATATACGTTGACTCTGCCCATGTAAACAGTTGCGCCCACCTCTGGAAGAGTCTCACTCCCTTAGGGGTACACGCGTTTCTATTTGCCGGTCATTACTTTAGCTCACGCTGAAGAGGCGCGACGTTGTCTTACTAGTTTAAATTGCGTGCTTGCCAGGCGCAGTGATGTGGGCTCCAGGTGCCTCCCCTTCCCTCCCCTCCCCTCCTTCTCACCCCTCTCTCTGCATCTTCTCCTCAGCCTGTCTTGTCTTGTGGAGGAAAAATGAAATGAACAGTGAGAATCCAGCACTGCTCTCGTGGACCCTGGTTCCAGGCAAGTTCCTTGTGTCGCCTCGGCCGTTTCACCTGTCCACCTTGGGCAGGAGGTCAGTGTTTGGAGAAGGCAGGTGTGTTCACTCTGCTCAGGTGAGCTGGGGGGATGGGGCTTTCTGATGATGGATCCTGGGAGCGAAGGGAGCACAGAGAACCACGCAGCTTCTGGCCGCCAGGCTTCAGGGTGACTCTGACATTCACCGCCTGACCCCACCGTCTCCTCAGGAGCGTGTGGGGGCTCTGCCCCCAGTCCCTCTGCAGTGCCTCATGGGCTCGCCCTCAGCCCTCTGCCAACTCCCTCCCCCATGGCCACCCCGGCTTCCTGACCCAGCATGGGTCACCAGCGTCTCGCGGCGTATTTCGTAGCTTCTGTACATTTCTCCTGTCTGGCTTGTCTCTGTGTCTGTGGTTTTGTCAGTTATGTACAAGGTTCCAGGCCATGTGATCCATGTCATGCTGCCTCACTCTCAGCTACAGCCTGCCTGTGGGTGAATTTTGGGGACGGGGCTGGGTGGTGTGAGAGGCTTCTGAGACTGTCTTGCATGGGGGCCCTGTCAGAAGGTCCAGGAGCCCAGGTAAAGGTACTCCAGGGCCCGTCCCGTGGGGCTGTGTGGGGTGTACAACCTCCTCCCCATCACTTGCTCAGATTCGGGTGCATACCAGTCAGCATTCTCCAGAGAAACAGAGCCCATAAAGGATCTTAAGGACTGGGTCACATGGCTGTGGAGGCTTGGTTGGCAAGGCCAAGGTCCCAGGGGGTAGGCCAGAAGGCTGGGGACTCACGGAAAAGCCGATGGTGCATTTCAAACCCAAAGGCCAACTGCAGGCAGGTTCTTTCTTGCTTTGGGAGGTCAGTCTTTGTTCTATTCAGGCCTTCAACTGATTGGATGGGGCCCACCCACATTATGGAGGACAATCTGCTTTACTCAAAGTTCACTGATAATAATGTTATTCTCATCCAAAAAAAACACCTCGTAGGAACAATTGGAATCATGTTTAAGCAAATAGCTGGGCACCAAGGCCCAGCCAAGTTGACACACAAAATTAACCATCACAGGATGTTTCTCAGGTGTTGGGGTTCCTTGTTGTCTGAACTTTAAAGCTACCCTCTCCTTTTCCTTAAAGTATGGGTTTCCAGCAATCAGGAGCTTTGAGATGGATGGCATTTGAGGTCTCTTAGAAATGTCAGCCACACCCTGGGCTCTGTCATCCTGGGGGGTCTGGTCCCAAGCCTGGACACACACGTTCTCCTCCACTCCTGTTCCTCGGGAGTTCCTGTTGGTTGGGAGCTGCACCAGGTCCTCCCCCAGACACGGCCCCACCGGCGAGCTGTGTTCATGCCCCAGGTGAACAAGAAGTGGCACCAGCTGGATGGTCCTTCGCCTCATGTGAGACCCAGCCAAGCAGGCTGAAGCAAAGATGCCACTACAGCCCCAGCTTCACGTGGGCAGTTTTGCAGCCACAGGTGTGTCCTGTCAGGCAAAGCGAAAGCAGTAATAGACTTCACATTGATAGTACACTTCAGAATGTTATGTAATTTTTGAAAGAATTAGGTGAAAAGTCAAACAGAGATCATCTCAACTTGCTCCTCCCCCATCTGGTCCACTTATTTATTCATTTTTACTTTCTAGACCTAATGGACTTTTTAAAAAGCTGACACTTTGTACTCGACACTTTTTTATTGAAGTGTAGTTTGCATAGTATGAAAAGCACAAATCTTGAGGGTCCAAGATCTGCGTCTTGGATGAGTTCTGACACATGCGCTTGCCTGCATAGCCCACTTCCCCATCAAAATATGGGATGCTTCCATCCAGCCCTGTAGTTACCTGTCCCCCCTCCCCACTTCCTCTCCCAGCCTCTTCAGCCCTTTCCCCACCTGGCACAACTCTGCTCAGAATCTGGATGGTGAGGTCGTGACACATTCCTGGCAGGACAAGGACCCAGGCTTTGTATTCCAATAGCTCTGACACAGTCCCATGTGTTTATACCAGCAGTTCTGAACTGTCAACTCACATGGCTTTTCATTGGCGTTCCTTTGAAAGTCGTATTTCCCCGTGCTCTTCGGCTGACCAGTGGGCATTTGCCATTGGGACATTCGCCCTTGGGAGGATGGAGTGCTTTTGGCTGGCTGCTCACAGACCTTACCTGTGCTTGGCCCAGAGCAGAGACTCAGTACGTTCTGCTGAATCAGAGGACATAGGAGAGCTGCATCATTTCCAGGGCTCAGAGCGTGCGTGTGGCCGCTGGCAGGGAGCCCAGAGTCCGGGCCTTGCCTGGCTGGCAGGCAGAGGTCCAGGGATGTTGTAAACCAGGCGCATGGCATCTGGGGCTGAGAGGAGGCTGTGGGCTGCACAAGGCAGAGGGCAGCTCAGAAGGCAGCGTCTCCTGCCCTTAAATGGGAGAAGCATGCTTTTCCACGTTGCGTTTGAGCTAGACCATAATCATCATTCTTTCTAATTTCTGCCTGTTGACACTTTGCCGTCTGGGGCCTTGCTGACCCTGGAAGGACTGGCCCTCCCAGGGTTAGCCAATTCCTAGAGATAGTAAACAAAGCTCATTTTTTTCTTACTGTAGCAAAGCGCATATCTGTGCCTCAATGTCAATTGCTGGAGCAAACTGAAGACAATCCCCCCCCCCTCCACCCCCTGTCATTTTGTGAACAAGTTATTTTGTGTACCCAGCACATCATAGAAGAACAGCCCTCTTCCATCCTAAGTCTGCTGGGCCTGACTCAGCCACCAGAGGGTGTGACTGTGCTCATGACACAAGATGGTTTGAGCCTATGGTCAAACGTATTGCTTCAGGGAGGGACCCAAGTCCTAATCAGCCTGAGCCTGCTCTTAGTATTTTGATGAAATTTCATAAAAGAGGCTGGCTGTTTTCTCTCAGATCATTAGCAATTAGAGCTAAGCAGGCCCAGGAATGCCAACTCAATCATATAGGGTGAGAACGAACAACACAGAAATAATGCAGGCAGAGCTAAAGCATGGGGCAAATAGACTTGATCGATGTCTTGTTTGAGCTTTTGACTCACGTTGTGCCTGAGTTCGGGGCCATTCCTGGAAACTCTCACACACAGGAATTTGTATTTTGAAGTAAGACTTTGGCTTTTATTATTTGCATCAGGAGAGTCCTGACACATCAAATATCAAAATAGCACAAATGCAGAGAACTGGTTACAAGGACTGCACGTGGGATGAGGAACGGAAACGGAGGGCAAGGGGCAAGATGCTGTAAGAGCTCCCTTCTAGGTCTTCAAAGCAAATTGTGAACTCTCTTCTGTGTTTTCGACGTTCAGCGGCAAAGATGACGGCAAAAACCGTTGAGGGGTGCAGGTCCCATAGGCACGTGGTCCCAGATGACAGGTGCTACCTGTGCAATGGCAGGTTCTGTCTCTCATTAGGCCTGGGGACCCCGAGGAGCATCAGGCAGGGGCCCTGGTTCAGTGGTGGGCGGTGAGAGAGAACCCTGGAGAAGCTGTGTGCCGGATGTGATTGCATGCTGGCTGCGTGACAGCTGGCAGCAATGATCACTCCCCATTAATTAGAATCAACGTAAACAGCAAATGCCGGTCTCATCCAAGACTAGAGACCCGCTCCTTCACTGTTTCCTTCACTGTCAAGTTCAAGTGCTCCTGCTCGGTCATGCACACATCTGAACTCGCCCTTCAGGCCTATCTTGTTTCTCAAAGCCCCTTGAATAGACAAACGAAAACTCTGCCCTTTAAATTAGGCTCTCTTGTTTGATGCAGGAAAGTTTCCTTGATGTTTTTCTTCATAGCATATTATAACACAAGCATAAAATTAGGGCATTTCACAGACATGTGACAGAAGTAAAAAACTTTGAGAAAGACTGTCCCTTGGATGGCACCTGGTTCTCCTCTCAGTTCAGAGGTGAGGAAACTGAGGTGCAGGGAGGAAGTCTGTGGGAGACGAGCTCCCACAGGTCCAGAGGAATCCCTTTGGTGGAGATGGCATCGGCGAGGAAAAAAGAAAAACGTGTGGAGACACGGAAGCGCTTTTTCAAGAAGAGAAGTGTCTCATTTTATTGTTACAGCATGTCCCTTTTTATACCGGGCAGTTGACCATTACATCATTGAGTTCTTTTTTTCAGAGACAAACTTTTACCCATTTGTCTTCTACATAGTTTCATTATTTTTTCTTTCCAAGGTCTATTCTCCTAAGGGATGGCGGTTACAATTTTTGCTAGTAAGCCGTTTCCCCCCCCCCCCCCGGGGCGGGGAGTGGAGTTTGAGGGAGTGGGAAAGCAAATGTTCCCACCGCGAGACAAAGTATAGACAGAGCGCCCCAGACATCCAGCGGCTCCCGGCAGAAGTCACCTGAAGAGACATCGCCAATTATTGGTAGAACTGATTCCAGACAGGGCTTCCTCTCCAGAATCTGTAGTCCTACTATGTTTGTGTCTCACGCGGGCGTTTATCCCTGCAAAGGAGAAGGCCATGTCCTGGTCCTCAGCCCCTGGCTGGTCCTGGGCGGGAACCTCGGAGGGGCTCAGCCTGGGCCTGGAAGGCCACGAGAAGGGCAGTGAGGAGGATGGGGATCCTCATGGCTGAGAGTCACCTGGAGGTCGGGGTCTAGATCAGAGAGCAGGAACCAAGTGGGTGGGAGGGCAGAGTCAGCCGTGTTTACAGTCGGACGGGAGGAGGCTCAGAGACACGCAGCACAGTGAGAGAAGCTGCGCCTTTGGCTGGGATGGGCCACGGCCCCCACTGCCCTCAAGGCCTCTTTGATGCTCTTCTGTTCCAGCAGCTTTCATCAGCACGAGTCTGTATTTAGTGTCCACACTGGTTTCAAGTTGATAATAATGATAAGGACCCTGGTGTATTTTCTGTTTCCCATCTGCTCAAATATTTACCTTTTTACGTTCAAAAAAGAGAAGAAACAGTGCTTTCACTCAGTAAGTTCAGGGAGCCGACGTCTCTTGTTTTTGAAGAGGAGCCCTGCTAATCTCGGGGGGCGTAGATCCTGGGACCAGACCTGTTGTCCAAAGGAGCCATGCAGGACTCAGCAGCATTTCCACCCTGGGAGGGAGCCTTTGAAGCTCTGGGGTGGGTAGGCTCCTGCAAGGACAGTGTGGACAGGACAACGACTTAGGCTCAGGTGAAATGAGCACCGTGGGACACAAGGGACAGAGCTGGTCAAACTAAAGCCACAGGACAACTCTGTTTCAAGAAGCCAGTATGATCTAAACGCATCACACAAAACATTTACCAGTTCCATCTCTCCAGTTGGAGACTTATTAAAAACAGTGATGTTTCCTCACCGCCCCTTAGGAATCTTTGATTTTTTTTTGAATTAAAAAAGAATTAATTCATGCACCAGGAACAAAATTCAAAAGAAGAGTAATGAGTGAAAAATAGCAATCTCTCATATCCCTGTCCTTTCTGTAGGAGACGCCAGTGTCGCCATCTAACCCTGGGACTTGCTTTAGTCACTGCATGCTTCAGCTTGAACATTCTTATATCAAGGCACGTAGAACTGCGTCGTTATTTTTAATAGCTTTATTATACTATCCCCCTGTTTATATGTCACCACTTAACTATTTCCTTACTGGTAAGGCATTGTTAAATTGTTTCCATTTGGTTATTTCTAACCATTTGCAGTGACAATCTTTTTATGTGTACCATCTTGCTCATAAGTAACTACATCTTTTAGATAAATTTCTAGAAGTAGAATTGCTGGGTCAAAGAACATGACTTTTACATTTTACAGACATTCCTTCAGCACTCACAAAAATATATAAGACATCTGCTCCCCATGCACAACGCAGTGTGTGACAAGGCCCTGTGATCCCCCAGTTTCCGTCACCCCTTCCTCCTGCCTGTGAGCTGGGCAGTGAGGGCTCCTCTGAGAACACTTGATGTCCCAGACTCTCTTGCAGCTCAGGGTGGCCAATAAACTAGTTCTGACCAATAAAATATAAGCCCTGGGAAGGGCACCCTTTTTAAACCGTACAATATGCTCTTGTTATTGCCTCCCGTTTTTTGTCATGATATTATTTTTATTCTTGTACCCCTCTTTTTGCACGGATGGTGGGAGCAGCTGGACTCGCAGTGGCTGTGTCTTGACCACAAAGAGGAACATACTCTATAGGATCGACGGAGCAGGAAGATGAGAGAAGCTGCTCCTTGAGGCCATCGCTGAGCCACATCAGCCTCCTCCTGGACCACCCACATTCAGATGGACGTGACTTGGGAAAAACAGGCTCCTAGCTTTTAACAGCCGCTGTTGGCTGGGGTTTCTGGTGTTTGGCTGCAAGCAGCCTGATACCAGGATAGGCCTGGTTCTGTTTCTCTCATGAATCAGGGTCAGTGTGTTTTCATGTCTTAGAACTACCTGCGTTTATTTTCTCTGAAAGGTCCTTTCTTTTGGGGCCCGTTTTGGGAAATGGATCTGTTGGTCAATTTATTTCTATTGATCTGTAGGGGCCAGTTGTAAATTTAGGAATGTAGCTCTTTGTCCCAAGGACTGCAAATCATTTCCAGAGTATGTCATTTCTCTTTTGGCTTTTTCTTTTTGTTTTTCCATGCAGATACTTTGGATTTTTATGTACTCTAATTTTTTTTTTGTAATTTCTGAGTTTTGTGTCTTTCTCACTAAACTTTGTAAAGCTCAGTGTTCCACATGGTGGTAATTTTTTTTTAAAAAAGATTTTTTTATTGGGTAATTGGGGGGATGGGAGCAGTACTAGGGAATTAGGGGAAGGGGAACAGACAAGTTGCTGTCGTTTTGTTCTTCAGTCTAGTTGTGGAGGACACTGCTTCACTGGCCCAAGTTGGCACCATCATTTCGCTCTTCCCTGGCGAGGCAGATCAGTCGCCGGCTTTTGGA
>NW_017733239.1:47910-48855 GCF_001890085.2 Hipposideros armiger
ATTAGTTAGACAGACAGATGAATCGACAATAAATAAACAGCTAGATAGATAGATAATGGACAGATTGGTAGATAGATATCTTAATAAATGGATATAGATAGAAGATAGATTGATACATAAATAGATAATAGATAGATTCATATATAAATAGATATAGATAGATAGATAGATAGATAGATAGATAGATAGATAGATAGATAGATGATAGATAGTTAATGAATGGATGAATGGGTGATGGCTGTCTGTCTGTCTGTCTGGATAGATAAATGGATGGATGACC
This sequence comes from Hipposideros armiger, assembly GCF_001890085.2. Lineage (NCBI taxonomy): Eukaryota > Metazoa > Chordata > Mammalia > Chiroptera > Hipposideridae > Hipposideros > Hipposideros armiger. The sequence continues at coordinate 48,191 of NW_017733239.1, forward strand.
AGAGAGTGAGACAGACAGAGAAAGAGAGAGAGAGAGAGAGAGAGAGAGAGAGAGAGAGAGAGAGAGAGAGAGAGAGAGAAAGAGAGAAACTGTGGTTCATGATCATTTGTGTATTCATAGAATCTTGTCTCTGAGGCCAGTATTAATCTTTGAATTCCCCAAGTTATGGGGACAGCATTTTGATTAAGAGACTTTTTGTTAGAAATCTATTGCTGGCATTTAGATTAGTCCCATCTGATACACATATCCGACATTGATAAAGGTGAAACAGAAAGCTGTTGAAGGATTTTACTTGGGACAAGAAAAAGACCCCCAGGGCAAGACAGAAGGAAACCACTGCTCCTTCCAGGTCCTCACACAGAATCTTAAATTCCTTCCCTGTCGGTTGAAGAAGTTGTGAGACAGTGACGCCTGTGAGGAATCCACTGGGAGTGCAGGGCCCTGAGAGGAGCTCTCGGGACAGGCAGGGACCTTCCTGCAGCAGGAACACCTGCTTATCCAGCATGGAGGATCAGGGAGCGTCAGTCATGTGTCCTGGTGGGAAATAAAGGGAGATCCCAGCCAATTAAAATTTGCCACAGAGCAGGCACGTCAGTGGGTGAAACGGGAGCTGGCAGCAATGCTCTTTGCCATGAGGACAGATGAGTTCTGCCTGGACGATGCCC
>NW_017733239.1:49591-53714 GCF_001890085.2 Hipposideros armiger
GGTTGAGCTGTTGTTCAGCATCTTAGCTGTGGAGGGCAGTGTCACTGGCCCTCATATGTGGGATCCGAACCGGGGCCCTCTGGCGTCCCAAGCGAGTTCTTAACCATCGCGCCACTCGGCCAGCCCAACATGGTGGTACTTTTATGGCCTGGTGGTAGTAGCTGAGAGGGGCTCATGGAGATTGTTAGTAAAGGTTAAAAATGAAACTTTTTCTCATTCTCGGCCTTTTCAGGCAAAACGTTCTCAAAATAGAAGTGGCCACAGGGCCGAGATCAAACGGAATTTACTCCCAGTACAGCATAGGTTCAGGGTAGGCCTCAAGGCCGTGGCTGGAGGGACGTTTGTGATAACCTTGAAAAAGGTAAAGGCTGGACATAGAGATGTGGTCTTCCAGAAATAAGGCTCCTGTGACTCTCAGTGACTTCACTGCACCCTAACTTTCAGCTCAGAAGTGAAGAACCTGTCCCTGAAAGATGGGCGACTTTTGTCTAATAGAGTTGATCATCATTTACACCAGGAAGAAGCCTGCAGTGTTTTTAAAGAAATTATATAAAATTGGACTGAGGTAGACGGAACAGTACAAAATGCCGAGAGAGGCCTTTGAATGCCCAACGTCCTACAGGTAGAACCTAGATGAGCAGGTTAACTGGGTGCAAACTCAGGTCTTTTTTTTTTTTTTTTTAAATGAAGACAAAGGGAACTGGAGCCAACAGGAGTGTTTTAGACAACATGAGTTTTTATGCCAGTTTCGGCAACTTTAGAGTCACTGAGGAGGATGAAAGTGCCAATATTTATTTGAGGGTTTCCAGAATGCCTTGTTTATGTAATCAGTCCAATTCATTTTAATTTAATAACTATAGCTTACTCAATTGACTTCTTACCCTATATTTCCAGATGACAATACAGAACATATGATTGTGTAAGTGCCATATGCTTATCATATCTCTGGGGACACCCTCACCCCCATGTAATTAAAGGGTTCCATGGGACTGATTTAACCTGGGGGCTTCAAAGGAAAATGTGTGATTGGGAGCTATTCTATTAAAATTAGTAGGGTTTTATTATAATTAGTAGACTCAATCTTTTTCAAGAGAGAGTCGAGACCAACTCCTTCATTGGACTTCGGACTAATAAACCTTTTGGGACTCAAAGGAGACCATTTCTTTCACTGATCATGGGGCCTCACTGATCACCCTTACTGACCAGCGTCTGGGCTCCTCTTCTGTCTGGTCATATCTGAGACCACTGAGTATATTCTCCTCTTGGTATAGTTTTTAGTTTTCCCTTGTTCATGGCACATTGAAATATTAGTTCACTCTGTCTTGTTGATACAGCTATGAAAAATATATGTATAGCTAACATGCCTGCTTACAATAAGAAATATATCTCCATAGATCAATGCCCTCCCACTTCTGAAAATTAAATAACACATAACATAGACAATTGGACCAATCTTTCCTTTGAGTGAACAACATGTTTTGGAACACTCCATAGAAACTGCCCTCTTTTGAGCAGCATGATGAATGGATTGAATTTTATAGATTAAAATTGTTGCAGTTGACAGTTACTTTCATTTGCTGCTTGTTTTATTGCTGGGTGATGCCCTAATTATGCATTACTGGATGCAAAGGCCAGTTAACTTAAAATAGATCATTCCGCACATGTGAACTACACCCATAGGCCATGTGAAAAAGCAAAAAAAAAAATAAATAAAGACCTGAACAATGAGTTTAATGCTTGAAGTTTATTTTGAAGAGAGAAACAAGAAAAGGTACAAGGCTGAAAATATAAATGCTTTTCCAGGTCATCAAGGGGAACCTCGCACTGCTTGGGTCACAGTCTGCAAAGCTCAGCGACAGCAAAGGTTGTATATGATGCCATTAAAGAAACATCTCCCATAGTAATACTCAGATGAAAGGCAGGTCGGGAATCTGCAGTAGCAGACACTTACTCTCTGAAGGCCTGCGGAAGGAAGAGGAGAGTCAGGCAGAGTGGGGAGGAGAGCAGCAGGACAGGCAGAGCTGCCTCACGGACACCTTCTAGAGGCCACAGGTCGTCTGACAGGTGGCAATGTAGCCATGTCAGGGTGGAAAGGACCCACGTTTTGGTCGTAAATCACAAGAAATCTTACTGGCCATTGGTTGGGCTTGCAGGGTCATAATTTTTCTCTGATCCTGGTTTATCATGTACATGCTTATTTCCTGCACCCACACCAACAACCCACCTCTCAAACTCAGGGCTACCTACTCCTCACCCCACCTCATCCACACACCCAACTCTGACCCACACTCCAGACCCCTCTAACAAGCCCCTCAAATGGGCTGCAGACCCCAACAGCACGTTGGCTGGTCTCTCACCTGAGGCGTCTCGAGCGAGGCGGTCATCTCCTCCAAAGGAGATGGCCATGTCCTGGCCTGTGGCTCCAGGCTGTTCCTGGTCCTCAGCCTCGGGCAGGTCTTGGGCGGGAGCCTGGTCAACTGTCTCTCGGAGGAGCCCGGCCTGGGCCTGGAGGGCCAAGAGGAGAAGGGCAGCGAGGAGGGCGAGGGTCCTCATGGCTGAGAGTCACCTGGAGGTCAAGGTCTGGTGGAGAGCAGGCGCTGGGTGATTGGGGGGTACAGGGAGTCAGCCCGTATTTATAGAAGGACTGGAGGAGAGGGCACTGCCCTCAGTGTGTGAGTAGGTGAGGGCGGGTGGCCTGTCCCAGATCCCCCTGTTGCCCGGATTCACTTTGATGTTCCTCTGATGTAGCTGCTCCCTTCTCATAGCGTGCGTGTGTTTGCTTGGTGTCGTGTTTGTTCTTTGTATGTGATGATTGATGCCCATTAGGAACATGATAAGCTTCCCTGTTTCTCATCTGCATGAATATTTACTAGTGAAAATGTATAACTGTTTGTCCTAGGGCATCTAAGACATGAAGAGATGCTTGTAAAACTACTAAAAAAGTGGTTAACAAAGAGTGATAATCAGATGGGCATGAAATTTCTCACTTGCAACACTGGAAACCAGATAACATTTTTCACCTTTGAGGGCAAATAACTTAAATGTAGAGTTCTATGTTTAGGTAATATATAATTCACATTTGTAGGAACAAATGGTGTGCATTTGGATGTTCACAGATGCAGGAAATTTGCTATATATGAATCCATTTTGAAAAATGTTGCTCAAGGACACACTCCAATAAAATAAAAAAGGAATCCAAATGAGAAGACATGAGAGTAAGAGAGAGGCTTTTAAAAAAGACTAAATACAAAATATTTATAGTTTTAAAAATATTTTTCCACGAATGGTCGATAAGAGTCATTGAGGAACGTTTTTTCAGGTTTTAACCTTTCCCCTTGGAATTGCCATGAGCTTGATCACCCAGGGTCCTTGCTTATTGGAGAAAATTTTTCTTCAGCCTTTCTTCATTCTTCCCCAGTTCAAAATTAATTGTGTGAGTGGAATTCTGGAAAAAGATATGGATGGTTTCAAAATTCACCGTGTGGGCCCCGGTGGCACAGGCAGAGCTTAGCTTTCCCGTGAAGCAGAACGTGCTGGGAGCCCATTTGTCTCCTGGCTTCCAGGACCCACACAACCAGGTAGCTGCTCAGCCTGGCACACTGGGTGCCCCTGCCGCTGAGTCTCCTTTTGCCTCTACTTCCTTCTGGGAGAACTGTTTCTAGAAAATTCTACTGACAATGGAAAATTATTGTAGTTTTCAGGTGTGTTTTTGTATAATTATTTATAAAAAAATCTTTCTTTTGTACTTTATTTTTACTCTATCAGGTTATCCGTTATCTATTATCATCTTGACTTCTTATTGCATAAGTGTCATATGCTTATCATATCTTTGGGGACACCTTCACCCCATGTTAATTAAAGAGTTCTGTGGGACCGATGTAACCCCAGGGCTTCGGAGGAAGATGTGTGATTGGGAACTACTCATGAAGAGCACTGCCACACTGTGGGAAACGGGGTGGGGTTTCCATGAGAAGGAGGGTGTTAGGATCATACGATCATGGAGCTCACAGTGATTATTACAGGTGCTAATACAAAGAAGTGTCTTCCTGAGAGTCAAGTCAAATTTAATAAAAGCAGAGCTCAACAATTAGTTAGACAGACAGATGAATCGACAATAAATAAA
>NW_017733239.1:54619-58023 GCF_001890085.2 Hipposideros armiger
CCAGAGAGGCCCTTATCTATCTGAGCTCCGAGCTGTGACACACACGGCCTCCTTGCCCCACACCCATAGAGTCATTCCCACACTGGCACTGCTGGCCTTTTGCTCTGCCTCCAAAGTGTCCCAGACCTGACTTATTTCTGGTCTGGGGTCAGGAAGCTATGGCGCATGGACGATGTGGGTTCTCCGACTCTTTCTGTAAAGTTCTATTGGAACTCAGCCAGGGTCATCATCTCGTACTGTCTACGGCTGCTTCCCGTCCTCAGGGACCTTCCCACATGTCATGAAGTCAAAGCCTATGCGATAAGATGACCTTTACGGACAGGTGAGGCTATTATTTCCATTTCCAGATCAGAAAACAGTGGCCCTGGGAGGTTAAATGAGGAACCCAAGGGGCCATGATTGGTTGTCAGTCCTGAAGCCAGAGCACAGACTCTGGGTTCCTCCTTATGACACCGATGCTGACGTCTCTCACCTGAAACCTCTGGGGCAGACTGTTTATCTTCCACAGAAGAGATGGCAGCACCTTTTGGACAGGGACTCAACCTCACCAGCTTTCTCTGTAATAGATTTTACACAGTTTGGAGGGGGTGGTGTCTAGAGCTTGAGACCATGGGCTTTGGAATCAATAAGCCCGAGATCAAAAACCAGGTCACCATCTGCCCGTCTCCCTTCTTCACCTCTCAAAGCTACATGCTCGTCTCTCTCCTACCTCAGGGCAGGCACGTGAGGCAGGTAGTGTGATGCCTGACACAATGAAGCAATTAATGGTGTTAATGGGGATTGCCATTTTTTCTTGATTCTAAGATGGCATGAATCACATCATTGTACAAGTTCATCAGAATAATACAACACAAAGGGAAACCACGATCACATGACACTATATGTACATAGAAGACAGATTTAAAGTTTCAGAAACATGAAATGTGGAAAAAAGGGTGACAGAGAATAAGGTGGAACAAAGATATTATTACTGCCTCTCTGAAGAATGCAAACAAAGTCAGACTGGGAAGAGTTAGAGGATTGCCCAATAAAATTGAAGACCCACTGTGAGGGTTAACTTGATGTATCCACGTGGCTAGGTCACAGTGTCCAGATACATGATGAAATTATTCTGGATGCTTCTATAGGATGTTTCCTGAATGAGATTAATATGTAAATCAGTAGAGTGGAAAGCAGATTGTCCTCTATGCAGTGGGTGGGTCTCATCCAATCAGGTTAAGGTCCAAATGGAAGGAACAATGACCTCCCTGTGGGCAAGATGAAATTCTGCCAGCAGTCTGCCTTCAGGTGAACTGTAATATTGGCTCTTCTCTGAGTCTCCAGGTTGATGACTCAGCCTAAATATTTGGGAAGTGCCAGCCTCGGTAATCACCATCCCTTAAAATAAGTGTCTTTAAATAGACACATTGTTTTGGTTCTGTTTCTCTGGAGAACCCTGACTCGCACATCCAGTTTAGATAGACACTAATCATTTGTGTGGTTGTCTGAATTTTCTTCAGCAGTTCAGGTCTGGGTGTGAAACAGCTGACTCTTGACCAGGAAAAGGCCCTTGTGTGTCTCCAAGGTCATTCACAGCTGGGTCAGTGGTTTTTTTGATAAAAATGGTTAGTCTTATGTCGTAATGCTTTTATGATTTTTATTGGGAAATTGGGGGAAGGGGTGTCGTAATGCTTTTAAATAACTGTCTTTATAGAAATTTTGATTTTAGAGACCTGCCTTTCTGACACAAAAGGTGTTAAGTTTTTGCATAACAGTAAGTACACAAGCAGTTGTATCATCATTACGATGTATTGACTCGGTTCCCTGGCATTATTAAGAATATGTTATTTCTTGCTAGAAATCTATAAAAATAAGTAAGGTTTATTATAATTGGTAGGCTCAGCCTCTTTAAAGAGAGAGAGTTGAGACCAACTCCTTTATTGGACAACGATTAATTGACCTTTTGGGGCAAAAAAGGGTTTGTGTTTCACTGGTCATTGAGCGTCATGCCACCCTTACTGACCAGCTTCTGGGCTCCCCTTCCATCTGGTCATTATCTGGAGCCACCCATACCAGTGAGTATATTCTGTCCTAGGTGTAGGTTTTACTTTTCCCTTGTTTGTGGTATGCTGAAGCATTAGTTCACCGTATCTTGTTGGTAAAGGTAGGGAAAAAAATGTGTACCTAAATGCCTGCTCAGAATAAGAAATATGCAGATATTAATGCCTTCCCACTTCTTCATATTAGACAACAAGTAACATAACTTATTGGAGCCATCTTTTTTGTAGTCAAGACCACTTTTTGATATTCCATAGAAACTGCCCTCTTTTGAGCAGCATCATGAATGGATTGCATTTTATAGGTTAAAATTGTGTCAGTAGAAGGGCCAGCTGAGTGGCTCAGTTGGTTAAGAGCTCGCTCAAGAGTTTGACTCTGAGTAACAGCGGTTCGAGTCCCGGCCCGAGCTGAGCAGCCACTGAGCTGCCAACAGGTGGCAGGATGGCTCAGCTAAAAAAAAAAAATTGTGTCAGTTGAAAGTTACTTTCATTTTGCTGCTTGTGTTACTGCTGTGTGATACCCTAATTGTGCATCACTGGATGCAAAGGCCAGTTAGCTTAAAGTAGACCATTCAGGACAGAATTCTCTATGCACTTGGACCACAGTCATAAGCCACATAAAAGGTAAGAAAAAAAAGGCAAACACAATGTTTAATGCTTAAAGTTTATTTTGGAGACAGAAACAAGAAAAGGTACAAGGCTGAAAGTGTAAATGCTTTCCCACTTTCAATGGAGCCTCGCACTGCTTCAGGTCTCAGTTCGCAAAGCTCAGCGACAGCAACGCCTGTATTTGACGCCATTTATGAAACACCTCCCAATGGGTTGCTCATTAAGACGGCAGAACAAGCCCCTTCTGCAGTGGCAGAGAGCTAATCTCTGAAGGTCTGTGGAAGGAGAGGAGGGTGAGGCAGAGCTGCCTCATGGGCACCTTCTAGAGGCCATGGGTCGTCGGACAGGCGACAATGCCAGCCATGTTAGGGTAGAAAGAACTCACGTTTTTGTCATACATCAGAAGAAAACTGCTGGTGATGGGTTGCGCTTCAGGGTCATAATTTTTCTCTGATCCTAGTTCATCGTGTACATGCATATCTCCAGCACCCACCCCAAAAATCCACCTCTCAAACTCAGGGGTACCTACTCCTCACCCACCTCATCAACACACCCAACTCTGACCCGCACTCCAGACCCCTCTAACAAGCCCCTCAAATGGGCTGCAGACCCCGACAGCACGTTGGCTGGTCTCTCACCTGAGGCGTCTCGAGCGAGGCGATCATCTCCTCCAAAGGAGATGGCCATGTCCTGGCCTGTGGCTCCAGGCTGGTCCTGGTCCTCGGCCTCGGGCAGGTCTTGGGCGGGAGCCTGGTCAGC
>NW_017733239.1:59603-64765 GCF_001890085.2 Hipposideros armiger
TAGGATCATATGATTATGGAACTCACAATGATTAGTATACAAAGAAGTCAAATTTAATAAACACAGAGTTAAATCATTAGTTAGACAGACAGATGGATGGGTCGATAATAGATAAAGAGGTAGATAGATAGATGGATAGATACTAGATCAACTGATAGGTAATAAATAGATATATATAGATGATAGAATGATAGCTAGATAGTGGATGGATGGATAGATAGATAATTGATAGGTGGATGAGAGAGAGAGAGAGAGAGAGAGAGAGAGAGAGAGAGAGAGGGTCCTTCAGGATCATTGGTACATTCATACAATTTTGTGTCTGAGGCCAGTATTCTGTTTGAATTCCCCAACTTTTGGGACTAATTTTGTTGAAGAGACATATAGTCAGAAATCTTTGGTTGGCATTTATATTAATCCAAATTGATACACGTATCAAATATCAAAACATCAGAACAGAAAGCTTGTTGGAGAATTTTACTTGGACAAGAAAAAGACCCCAAGGACAAGACAAAAGGAAACCACTGCTCCCTTGTAGGTCCTCACACAGAATCTTAAATTCTTTCCCTGTCGATGAAGAAGTTGAGAGACAGTGACGCCTGTGAGGAATCCACTGGGAGTGCAGGGCCCTGAGAGGAGCTCTCGGGACAGGCAGGGACCTTCCTGCAGCAGGAAGACCTGCTTATCCAGCATGGAGGATCAGGGAGCGTCAGTCATGTGTCCTGGTAGGAAATAAAGGGAGATCCCAGCCAATTAAAATTTGCCACAGAGCAGGCACGTCAGTGGGTGAAACGGGAGCTGGCAGCAATGCTCTTTGCATGAGGACACATGAGTTCTGCCTGGATGATGCCCACCAGAGAGGCCCTTATCTATCTGAGCTCCGAGCTGTGACACACACGGCCTCCTTGCCCCACACCCATAGGCTCATTCGCACACTGGCACTGCTGGCCTTTTGCTCTGCCTCCACATGTGTCCTGAAAGACACTAATTTCTGGTCTGGGGTCAGGAAGCTATGGCGCATGGACCACGTGGGTGCTCCGGCTCTTTCTGTAAAGTTCTATTGGAACTCAGCCAGGGTCATCATTTCTTACTGCCTACGGCTGTTTCCGGCCTCAGGGACTTTCCCACATGTCATCAAGTCAAAGCCTATGCGATAAGATGACCCTTACAGACATGTGAGTTGATTATTTCTATTTCCAGATCAGAAAACAGTGGACCTGGGAGGTTAAATGAGGAACCCAAGGGGCCATGATTGGTTGTCAGTCCTGAAACCAGAACACAGACTCTGGGTTCCTCCTTATTACACCGATGCTGACGTCTCTCACCTGAAGCCCCTTGAGCACAGTTCTTATCTTCCCCAGAGGACATGGCAGCACTTTGTTCCTCTGTCCAGGTCCCTCTGAACAGGGTCTCAAGCTCACCAACTGTCTCTGTAATAGATTTTACAGCTCAGAGAGGGTGGTGTCTAGAGCTTGAGACCATGGACTTTGGAGGCAATAGACCCGAGACTGAAGACCAGGTCACCATCTGCCCATCTCCCTTCTTCACCTCTCAAAGCTGGATGCTCGTCTCTCTCCTACCTCAGGGCGGGCACGTGAGGCAGGTAGTGTGATGCCTGACACAATGAAGCAATTAATGATATTAATGGGGACTGTCATTTCTTCTTGATTCTAAGATGTTCTGAATCTCATCATTCTACAAGTTCATCAAAATAATATAATACAAAGGAAAACCATTATCTCGTGACACTACATGTAGATACAAGACAAATTTAAAGTTTCAGATACCTGAGACGTGGGGAAAAAAGTGACAGAGAATAAAGTGGAAAACAGATATTACTACTGCCCCTCTGAAGAATGCAAACAAGGTCATACTGGGAAGAGTTAGAAGATTGCCCAGTAAATTTGAAGACCCAGCTTGATGCTTACCTTGGTATGTCAGCTTGGCTAGGTCACACTGCCCAGATACATGAGGAAATCTTTCTGGAATTTTTGCATGGTGTTTCTTGAAAGAGATTAATATGTAAATCAGTAGATAGACAAGCAGATTCTCCTGTGCTGTGGGTGGGTCTCATGCAATCAGTAGACAGTCCAAGTAGAAGAAACAGTGACCTCCCTGTGGGCAAGAGAGAATTCGGCCAGCAGACTGCCTTCAGGTAAACAGTAACATTGGCTCTTCTCTGGGTCTCCAGGCTGATGACCCGGCCTGAATATATTGGACACGCCAGCCTCCATAGTCACCATTCCTTAAAATCAATCTCTTAAATAGACACATCCTTTTGGTTCTATTTCTCTGGAGAACCCTGACTCACACATCGAGTTTATAGACACTATCGTTTTGTATGTTTGTCTGAATTTTCTTCAGCAGTTCAGGTCTGCGTGTGAAACAGCTTACTTTTGACCAGGAAAAGGCCCTTGTGTGTCTCCAAGGTCATTCACACCTGAGTCCGTGGTTTTTGTAATAAAAATCACTTCTCTTATCACATCATAGTGCTCTTTAATATCTGCCCTTTGTAGAAATTTTGATTTTAGAGACCTGCCTTTCTGACACAAAATGTTTTAGGATTTACACAACAGCAAGTGTACAAACAGTTGTCTCATCATTACAATGTATTGCCTCAGTCCACAGGCATTATTAAAAACATACTAGTTTTTACTAGAAATATAACAAAATTAGTAGGATTTATTATAATTACTATACTCAGTCACTTTCAAGAGAGAGTGTTGAGAGCAACCTCTTCCTCAAAAGTGGACTAATTGACATTTTGGGGCTCAAAGGGGTATTTATTTCATTGGCCATTGGTCTTCATGATCACCCTTACTGACCAGCTTCTGGGCTCCCCTTCTCTGGTCATTATCTGAGACCACTGGTACTGGTTACATGTTCTGTTCTTGGTGTAGTTCTTACTTTTTCCCTTGTATGTGGTATGCTGAAGCATTAGTTCACCGTATCTTGTTGGTACAGGTATGAAAAAAATATATGTATACCTAGCATGCCTGCTTAGAATAAGAGACTCATGTCCAAATATTAATGTCCTCCCACTTCTTAATATTACAAAACAAGTAACACAGCCCATTAGATACATCATTCCTTTGAGTCTAGACATTTTATTGGTACACTCCATAGAAACTGCCCTCTTTTGAGCAGCATCATGAATGGATTGAATTTTGTAGGTGAAAATTGTTGCAGTTGACAGTTATGTTCATTTTGTTGCTTGTGTTATTGCTGTGAGATGCCCTATTTGTGCATCACTGGATGCAAAGGCCAGTTAACTTAATGTAGACCATTCAGGACAGAANGGTGGAGAGCGGGCGCTGGGTGATTGGGGGGTACAGGGAGTCAGCCTGTATTTATAGAAGGACTGGAGGAGAGGGCACTGCCCTCAGTGTGTGAGTAGGTGAGGACGGGTGGCCTGTCCCAGATCCCCCTGTCGCCCAGCATCACTTTGATGTTCCTCTGATGTAGCTTCTCCCCTCTCATAGCATGCGTGTGTTTGCTTGGTGCCCGTGTTTGTTCTTCGTATGTGATGATTGACGGCTGTTAGGAGCATGATAAGCTTCCCTGTTTCTCATCTGCCTGAATATTTACCAGTGAAAACATATAACTGTGTGTCCCAGGGCATCTAAGCCATCAAGAGATGCTTGTAAAACTCCTAAAACTGTGGTGGAGAAAGCGTGATAATTACATGGACATAAGCTTTCTTACAAGCAACACTGGATACCAGGTGGCTTTTTTCACACCTCTGGGGGCAAATAACTTGAATATAGAATTCAGTACTGAAGTAATAAATAATTCATGTTCGTAGGGACAAATGGTATATTTTTGGATGTTCACTGACTCAGGTAATTTGCTATATATTCATGCCTTTAAAAAATATTGCTTTAGGATACACTCCAATAAAATGAAAAAAGGATCCAAATAAGAAGACATGTGAGTAAAGAGACAGACTTTAAAAGAAGACTCAATAGAAAATAGCCATAGTTTTCAAATTCATTTTCCTTAAATGGTTCATAAGAGCAACTGAGGAAAGTTTTGTTCCAGTTTTAACATCGCCGCATCGAGTCTGCCATGTGCTTGACCATTCCGGGTCCTCATTCATTGGACAAAAAGTTATCTTCAGCCTCTCTTCATCCTTCCCCAGTTCAAAATTACTTGGGTGAGTGGAATATCTGGAAAATGATATGGATGCTTTCAAAACCCACCATCTGGGCCCCAGTGGCACAGGCAGAGCTTAGCTTTCCCGTGAAGCAGAATGTGCTGGGAGCCCATTTGTCTGCTGGCTTCCAGGACCCACTCAGCCAGCTAGCTGCTCAGCCTGTCACCCTGGGTGTCCCTGCCGCTGAGTACTCTTTGCCTCTACTTTCTCCTGGGAAATCTATTTCTAGAAAATTCTACTGACATTATGAGAAATGATTGTAGTTTCCCAATGTGTTTTTACACAATAATTTATAGTAAAATACCTTTCATTTTTCTTTTTTCTTTCTTTTTTTTTACTGTGGCCAGTCATCTGCTCTCTATTATCATCTTGACTTGTCATTCCATAAATGTCATATGCTTATCATATCTTTGGGGACACCCCCACCCCTGTTAAATAAAGGGTTTCGTGGGACTGATGTAACCCCAGGACTTCGGAGGAAGATGTGTGATTGGGAACTACTGACAAAGAGCACTGCCACACTGTGGGAAAGGGGCAGAGGTTTTCCCACGAGAAGGAGGGTGTTAGGATCATATGATTATGGAACTCACAATGATTAGTATACAAAGAAGTCAAATTTAATAAACACAGAGTTAAATCATTAGTTAGACAGACAGATGGATGGGTCGATAATAGATAAAGAGGTAGATAGATAGATGGATAGATACTAGATCAACTGATAGGTAATAAATAGATATATATAGATGATAGAATGATAGCTAGATAGTGGATGGATGGATAGATAGATAATTGATAGGTGGATGAGAGAGAGAGAGAGAGAGAGAGAGAGAGAGAGAGAGAGAGGGTCCTTCAGGATCATTGGTACATTCATACAATTTTGTGTCTGAGGCCAGTATTCTGTTTGAATTCCCCAACTTTTGGGACTAATTTTGTTGAAGAGACATATAGTCAGAAATCTTTGGTTGGCATTTATATTAATCCAAATTGATACACGTATCAAATATCAAAA
>NW_017733239.1:71010-71942 GCF_001890085.2 Hipposideros armiger
GAGTCAGCCCGTATTTATAGAAGGACTGGAGGAGAGGGCACTGCCCTCAGTGTGTGAGTAGGTGAGGGCGGGTGGCCTGTCCCAGATCCCCCTGTCGCCCAGCATCACTTTGATGTCCCTCTGATGTAGCTGCTCCCCTCTCATAGCATGCGTGTGTTTGTTTGGTGTCCGTGTTTGTTCTTCGTATGTGATGATTGATGCCCGTTAGGAACATGATAAGCTTCCCTGTTTCTCATCTGCCTGAATATTTACCAGTAAAATGTGTGCATGTGTGTCCTAGTGCATTTAAGCCATGAAGAGATGCTTGTAAAACTCCTAAAACAGTGGTTAACAAAGAGTGATAATCAGATGGGCATAAACTTTCTCACTTGAAACACTGGATACCAGATGGCTTTTTTCATACCTCTGGGGGCAAATAACTTGAATGTAGAATTCAGTACTGAAGTAATATATAATTCACATTGTAGGGAGAAATGGTGTTTTTGGATGTTCACAAACTCAGGAAATTTGCTATACATTAATTTTTAAAAAATAAATATTGCTCAATTATGCACTCCAATAAAATAAAAAAGAATCCAAGTAAGAAGTCATGAAAGGGCCGGCGGAGTGGCGCATTGGTTAAGCGATGGCTTGGGATGCCAGCTCTGAGTAGCAGGGTCCCGGTTAGAATCCCACACGAGGGCCAATGATGCTGTGCCCTCTATAGCTAAGATGGTGAAGAACAGCTTGACCTGGAGCTGGGCTGCTGTGAGTTGCCGGCAATAGCGTAGGCTGCAGTGAGGCTGCAGTGGGCTTCCAGAAGCTACCGTGAGTGGCCAGCAGCCAGCGTGAGCTGCCAAGAGCCGCCATGGGCGGCCATCCAATGGCCGGCGAGTGACTGTCTCACCCAGGAAGAGCGCAATGATAATACCAACATGGGCCACTGAAGCAAC
>NW_017733239.1:76722-77404 GCF_001890085.2 Hipposideros armiger
CAGGGAGTCAGCCCGTATTTATAGAAGGACTGGAGGAGAGGGCACTGCCCTCAGTGTGTGAGTAGGTGAGGGCGGGTGGCCTGTCCCAGATCCCCCTGTCGCCCAGCATCACTTTGATGTTCCTCTGATGTAGCTGCTCCCCTCTCATAGCGTGCGTGTGTTTGTTTGGTGTCCATGTTTGTTCTTCGTATGTGATGATTGATGCCCATTAGGAACATGATAAGCTTCCCTGTTTCTTATCTGACTGAATATTTACCAGTAAAAATGTGTGCATGTGTGTCCTAGGGCATCTAAGCCATGAAGAGATGCTTGTAAAACTCCTAAAACAGTGACTAATAAAGGGAGATGAATAGATGGGCATAAACTTTCTCACTTGCAACACTGGATACCAGATGGCTTTTTTCACACTTCTGAGGGCAAATAACTTCAATGTAGGATTCAGTACTGAAGGAATATAAAATTCACATTTGTAGGGACAAATGGTGTATTTTTGGTTGTTCACAGACTGAAGAAATTTGCTGTATATGAGTGCATTTTGAAAAATATTGATCAAGGACTTGCGCCAATAAAATTGAAAAAAAGATTCAAATAAGAAGACATGAGAGTAAAGGGACAGAATTTTTAAAAAAGACTCAGTACAAAATAGTCATAGTTTTCAAATTAATTTTCTATGAATGGTTCA
>NW_017731539.1:0-18466 GCF_001890085.2 Hipposideros armiger
ATTAAAAATACAAGAACTAAAAAACATAGGTATGCTTCCTTATATAAAATACTGTGGTTTCATTACTCTTCAGTTTTTCTAAAAGTCTGCACAGCATATATGATAAATGAGTGAAAGAGAATGAGGGGAGGAGCCTGGGGCCCTAGAACTGCTCTCTCGGACCCTGATGAGCATAAGAATCACCTGGGGAATCTTGTTAAAATGGAGATTCTGGGGCCGGCCGAGTGGCGCGTTGGTTAAGAGCTGGCTTGGGACGCCAGCTCTATGCAGCAGGGCCCCGGTTCGGGTCCCACATGAGGGCCAGTGACACTGTCCTCTACAGCTAAGATGTTGAACAACAGCTCGACCTGGAGCTGGGCTGCCTGAGTCACTGGCGACAGCGAAGGCTGCAGCCCCTGCTGCAGTGGGCTGCCATAAGCTACTGTGTGTGGCCAGCAAACAGCATGAGCGGCCAGCAGCCGGTGTGAGCTGCCGGGAGCTACTGTGAGCGGCTGTCCAGAGGCCGGTGACCAATCGGCCTCACCCGGGAAGAGCGCAATGATAATACCAACATGGACCAGTGAAGCAATGTCCTCCACAACTAGACTAAAGAACCAAAGAACAGCAACTTGTCTGCTCCCCTTCCCCGATTTCCCAACACTGTTCCCCTCTCCCAATTCCCCAATAAAATCTTTAAAAAAAAAGGAGATTCTGACCCAGCTTCCAGTGCTGTTGCTGGTCCCTGATCCACACTTGTAGCAGTGGCAGATAAGAACCCCCTACTCCCATCCTGGGGTTGCTGGTGGAATAGTAGATGGAAGTCAGGACCCTGGGAGGGGAGAAGGGGGGACTCCTGGAAGCTTATTGGGTGGATTCTTGGGGGACTTATGGTTGGATGTGATGGGGACTAGAGGGCTGTTTGCTCTGCCTTCTGGACTGCATTGGATTTGGACTGTCTGATGGTCAGATCCCTTTTCTGTGAATGCACTGGACTGAAATCCCTTTGCCCCACACAGAGGTAACCTTAGCAATGTCATTCTTCCTATTCAGGTGGCGGAGGGAATGCTGTGGGCCAAGCCCAGTTAACGTCCTGCCCATCACCCACTCATCCCCTTGTTCCCTCTCAGACTCTCAGAGGTGGGCAAGCCAGCCCCGCCCCACTTAGGAGGCCCTGCCCTCCCTGGGACCTGCCCCAAGGAGGGTTCTCTCTGGTGGCCTGGCCACATTGGAGAGGAGGCAGGTCAGGCCCTGGGGGTCCCAGAATCCTCAGAGTAAAAGGAAGGGTCCTCTGTTCTTGGCTGGAGTGCTTCCCCAGCTCACAGCAGAACAGGGTGCAAGCTCAGCTCCAACTGCCTGGGACCCTATCACATGGCACACACTCGACTCCAACTGGCTTCTTTCCTCTAAGCCAGCGGTTCTCAACCTGTGGGTCAAGCGACCCCTTTGGCGGTCGAACGACCCTTTCACAGGGGTCGCCTAAGACCATCGGAAAACAAAAAGATACTTACATTACGATTCATAACAGTAGCAAAATTACAGTTATAGAGTAGCAACGAAAATAATTTTATGGTTGGGGGTCACCACANTCTATCTATTTATCTAACATCATCTATCTATCTATCATCTATCTGTACTGGGGGTGCCAAAAAATGTATGCATATTTTAAGAGATGTTACCTAAAATGTATGTGCAATTTTTTGGCACCCTCCATTCATGAATATCCATTCATTTACCAGTGGACACTTGGGTTTTTTTCATGTCTTGGCTATTGTGAATAATGCTGCAATAGACATGGGGGTAGGTATCTGTTCAAGAGAGTAATTTAATTTCCTTTCAATATATACTCAGAAGGGGAATTGCAGGATCATATGGTAGTTCTAGTTATAATTTTTTGAGGAAACTCCAAATTGTTTTCCATTCTCACCAACAGAGCAAAAAGGTCCCCTTTTCTTCACATCCTCAAAAACACTAGATATCACTTGTCTGTTAGATACTAGTCGTTCAAACAGGTTTGAGGTGATATCTCAGTGTGGTTTTGATTTGCCAGACTTTGTCATAATTTTTATGCAGACAGAGACTTTCCAAAAATATTGCTTCTGTCCCAACTCCAAGGCCCAGACTGTAGGGTCCTGGGGACAGGATTTTCCTGAATGGAGACAATGCTGCTATGCTACTGCCTTGAAGAAAAACCACTTTGAATCGAATATGCTTGGACATCTAATCTCCTGCAAACACATATTAACAGCTGCAAATATATGATTTTATATATATATATATATATCGATATACCTATATATACACACATATACATATGTATCTATATATGTATATATNTTTTTTTCTGAAGAGAAAGTAATAATTACATACATAAACAGGAGATACTGACTCATCATAGGTTAACCCAGCCCTTAAGAGTGACTCACTCTGATTTATGAGACTGGGGGAAATAGCCAAGTGGGCAGGTCATCTGCTAATGTGTGGTTCTGACATGACTAGATTTAGAGCAAATTGATTCTGATTTGGGGAAAGTATAAACTTGATTTTCCAGGTCATTAGAAGGCATCTTCTGTTTCCTTTTATTTACAATCAAGAGGGCATAAGATCCTGGGATGTGATTAGAAATGAGCAAATAAATGCAATTTGTATGAAGTCATTCAGTCACGCAGAGCGGGATTGGGGTAGAAGGTAAGGGGAGGTGCTAGGACACATGCGGAAAGGTTAGAGGCATGAGGAACTACTGGGTCCTGCTTAGTCACCTCCTCCTCCCTTTCATGGGCACTGTGGTGGGGATGGATGTTTGGGAATAGCCGGGAAGGACCTGAGTCTCAAAGATTAGTGTCAACATTTGTTATAGCTTTGATCCTCTGTGGCTTAAGAGCTTTGGGGACAGTTGAAAGGGCCCCATGTAATAACTTCTCTTTTCTCCTCTATGAAACTATGGCCAAGGATTAGATGGAATCGAAGGAACATTTCTGATTCCATGAATCTTCAACAAAGTGCCTCTCTACCTTATCAGCGTTCACCAGAGAAGGGACTCCAGGTGAATTAAAGCAGTGGGAGAGGGGAACAGTGAGGGGGTTAAAGCAAGGGAGTAAAACTTACAGGGATGGTAGAGGGTGTTTAGGCCAAATGTCATCAGTTCCATGTTACAGATTTCACTCAGCTCATTGGTGACCCCTGTTTGCCCGAAGCACCCCCCTTCTCCACATTTATGTAGGTCCTCTGCTTGTGGTCTCCTATTTATTAACTGTCAAGTTTATGTTCACCAGAACCTTCTATCGAACTTTAAAATANAGCTAAGCTGCTCCTGAATTCCTGACTCATCGAATCTGTAAAAATAAATGTTTGTTGAGTTGAACCATTAAGTTCTGTGTAATTTATAATGTCACAGATAATTAATACAGAAGTAGAAGTGATTGTAGAGTAAAGAAATGGAAGGAGACTAATTTTTATTTTTCTATTTTTCTGTACTGTTTGCATTTTCCTGCTATTTGAATAAATGAATTTTATGATAAAAATAATATTTTATGAATATTCATCACTTTAAGGGTTCACTGTCCACTAAACCAATGCTAACTATAACAATTGGGCAAAATAATCCATGCTAATTTGACTCTTTTGAGATATTAAGTTTTTCTTTCCCAGATAAGTAGCTAATAATAACTAATAACTATTTAGGATTTACTATGTACCTGGACTGGGCCAATGTATTTATTTAATCCTTGCAGCAGCTCTAAACAGTGGGTTTATTATTATTTCCATTTTATAGATGAAAAAGGTAGTTGATAGTGTTGTTCAGATCATCTATGTCTCCTGAAGTTTTATCTTAGCTTTTCTAACAAATGCTGAGAGAGAAGTGCTAAAATTTCCAAAACTCTATAATAATCTATGGTTGTAGAATTGTCTAATTCCTTTTTTAGTTCTATCAATGTTTGCTTCATGTATCCTGAAGCTGTGTACACATATTGGATTGAATGTTTCTCTCACTGACCCTTTTAGCATCATAAAATGCCTCTCTTGATCTTGTCTTGAATTATCTGTTTAAAAATTTTTTTTACATGGTATATACTTCTGCTTCTATTAACTTTTAACCAATCTGTATCTTTATATTTAAAGCGTGTCTCTGATTCACAGCATATATAGGTCTTACTTTTGTTTTTAATTAATTTTGGCAATATCTGTCTTTTTATTGGAGTGTTTTGTTGATTAATATTTACTGTAATTATTGATATAGTTGTATTTAGACATATCATTTTATTATTTGTTTTTTGTTTGTCCCCTCTGATTTTTATTCTTGTTTATTTTTTCCTATCTTAAAAAAATAAGCTCTTGATTTTTGAATAATTTTAGACTTACAAAAAACTTGCAAAGATAATACCGAAAGTTCCTGTGTATCCCTCACCTAGTTCCCTTTAATATTAACATCTTTCATTACCATGGAACATTTGTAAAAACTAAGAAACTAACATTGGTACATTACTATTAACTAAGCACCAGACTTTATTTGTATTTCACTTGTTTCTGCACAAATATATTTTTTTCTGTTTCAGGAGCCAACCCAGGATACCACATTGCATTTAGTGCCTTTTAAAAATTATTATTTGAATATCATTTTAGAATTCCATTTTAATTTATATGTTGCTATTTTTGCTGTATATCATTGCATTTCCCCCTGACCCCTCCCCCAGTGACTGCTCTAAGAATTATGATATACATTCTTAGCTTTTCAGTCTAATTAGAGTTAATATCATCCCACCTCACATAAAATAGAAACCTTGCAATCATATAGGTTCAATTATTCCCCCATTTCCTTTATATGGCATCTGACATACAACATTTCCTGTATAAGGCATATGACATCTACATGTTATAAATACAAGACAGCATTATAATAATTTTTGCTTTGAATAGTCATATATGTTTGAATAAAATTAAGATGGAAAAAGTCTTTTATATTTAACAGATATTTACCATTTTTGATGTTCCTTATTTCTTCCTAAATATCCATGTTTTCATCTGGTATCATTTCTCTTTAGACTAATGAATTCCCTTTAGCATGTCTTGTGGTGCAGGTCTGCTGGGGACAAATTGTTATAATTTTCTTTTACCTAAAAAAATCTTTATTTTGCCATCATACTTGATGAATATTTTTTGTTGGATATACAATTCTGGGCTGACAGGGTTTTTTCCACTACCACCACTATTTTCTATCCTTCATTGTTTCTGACATGAGGAAGCAGAAGTCTTTTGAATCATTATTGATCTCTTTGTAATATATTGCTTTTCTCTGCATGTTTTTAAGATTTTCCCTTTATCATTGGTCTTTGGCAGTTTGATTTTAATGTACCTAAGTAAGGTTTTCTTTTATGTAAACTGCTTGAGGTTTGCTGAGCTTCTTAGGTCTGTAAATTGTTGGGAGCCATGCAGGCTGACATTACTGATTGCATAACTTGTTTTACTTCTTGTTTTACTTGCACCTGGAGGGTTTTTGCTTAATCTTGAGGTATGTGGAGAGAATGGCCAGTGCCTTGGGAGACACAATAAAGATAAATGGCTATCTGGGATTATGGAAGAAATTGTCCCCACTGACCTTTAAGTTTTAAGTAGATAATCAATGAATTACTCTGGAATGAGGTAATGCATATTTGNAACGCGCCACTCGGCCGGCCCTATTTTTAATTTTTTGAGGATCCTCCATACTGTTTTCCACTCTTTTCTAACTTAAAATTGCCAGAGAGGCCAGGCAATATTTTTCCAGGCACTATGATTTTAGCAGAACGTCACTTCTTCTGGAGGCCCCGCCCTCATCCCCATCCCCCAGCTTGCTGCATCTGGGTTTATGATGTCTCTTAGGGAAAGGAATTCCAAGCCTTTGATCTGGCTGTGTGTGTATGTGTGTGTGTATTTCTAGCCTGAGTGCACTTCTGTCTTTCCATTGAACTCTCACTGACATGCCAGGCCTACTCAGCTGAATAGGTTTCTAGACGCGTACTTTTATACTCTTCTCGGTGCTACTTCCCGTTCCTCTTGCTTGGGAGTGTTATGATCACAGTCTTTTGAGTGGAACAGATCTGGGTTTAAATACTGTTTTTGGCGCTTAATTATGTGACCCCGAGCAAGTTACTTAGGCTTTTGGATCTGTTCTTGCTCATTTGAGGAATGGGGATAAGTTAACCTGATAGAGCCAGAGCTGGGTTTCTATGACAGAGGTGATAACGCTCAGTTATCTCAGGAATCCCAGGGAGGAACCCCCCCACACCCACACCCCATCATAAACACCATCACAAACATTCCAGCCTCTCCTGTGCCCTGGAGACTGAAAGAAATTTTGCGGAGGATAAATTTTTTCTTGTTTTCTACTGGAACCAGAGATAAGAGATTCTAGCCCCTAGGCGCTACCCTAGGCTGAGGGCTCAGTGACTGATAGCAGATCTTATGAAAACATTTTGATAAGGAGTAAAGGAACAAGAGAGACAGAGTTCTTATGGGCAGTGAGGCCTGAAAACAGAGTGGGAGTGGGAAAATCTAGAATAGGGCAGGCTATCGACAGTGTCCTGGCTTTGGATGCTCTGATGGTTGTTTAACTTCCCTGGCGGTCTGATTATGTCAGTAATTTTGTACCCTAAGCGATACATTGTTTTGCATGGAAATTTGTTGTCTTATATTGTAGGCCTGTAATTCTTAGGAATTACTCACTTAAATCTGTCCAAACAAGAGTCTAGTAGGCATCCCAGGTATGGTAAAGTTTGAAACACAAAATCATAAATTATAATATAATAAGTAATTATAAAAAATAATATAATTTTATTCAATAATGTAATCAAATAAAAAACACTGCAATTTGTCATCGGCCGGCGTTCTCGTCGGCCATCACAGGAGGACACCGCAGGATCGCAGGGAGCAGGTAAGGGACTTCTCTGGGACACTGCATTGTAATCCCGAGTGGGGTTAACACTTCTGGCAGGGAAAATTAACCCCGAGTGTGGCTCGGGATTACCACCAGGGCACACTCGGGTTTACTGTGGCAGTGGGCCCTGGACAAAGGCCTTTCCAGAATATGTGGTCACTAAGGATTTTGCGCGGGCTTCAGACAAAGACATTCCTGGACTATGTGGTCAGCAAGACCTCCGTGTTTAATATTTCCAAATTCCTACCTCACCCAGGAGCCAGTCAGGAGCTGGCACAATGACCACATGTTCTAATAATAAATCTTAGCTGCCAACCTAAAAACTTCAGGGTATATAACCCTGAGTCCCGCCTGAATCAGGGCTCAACCTCTGGATATGAATCCGCTGAGCCAGTGACGGCATTAGTAAAAGTTGCTTCCCACACCTTGGTGTCCTGTCTTTTTGTTTGGGTTCCCTGCAACATAATCGCTTCTGGCAGTGAAAATTAACCCCGAGCCACACTCGGGATTACTGTCAGGGTAGTTAATCCTTTGCCACTTCCTGAATGTGTTGTTTATTGAGCTGATTTGTTGTCCTGAGCAGTTTCACTGGCTACTCTTGGTACACAATAAAAATGGGTGGTATTGANGTATATATTGAGTATTACAATTTTAATAGTTTTTCCCTGTCTTAAAATGTGTATAAATTTTTTTGGCACCATATATATATATATATATATATATATATATATATATATATATACATTTTTTAATTTTTTAAATTTTTTTCCCCTTTTTTCTTTCTACTTTTTTTTTAACATTTTATTGGGAATTGGGGGAGGGAACAGCATTGGGGAGTCAGGGAAGGGGAGCAGACAAGTTGTTGTCCTTTTGTTCTTCAGTCTAGTTGTGGAGGACATCACTTCACTGGCCCATGTTGGTATTGTGATCATTGCGCTTTTCCTGGGTGAGGCAGTCACTTGCTGGCCATTGGATAGCCACTCACGGTGGCTCACAGCAGCGCACTGCAACAGGGGCTGTAGCCTATGCCGTTGTTGGCAACTCACAGCAGCCTAGCTCCAAGTGGAGCTGTTGTTCACCCTCTTAGCTATAGAGGGCACAGTGTCGCTGGCCCATGTGGGATCTGAACCAGTGGCTCTGCTGCTCAGAGCTCGCGCTCCTATGCCAACTCTTAACCAACGAGCCACTCATCCGGCCCCCCCTTTTTTCTTTTTTGGTTTGGAACTGGTTGCTGTGAGCTTGGTCTACAGCTGTTAACTTGATAGCTGCCTTCACAATTATCTAGCAGTTTCCCTTCACCAGTTTCCTGCATTCCATGTTTTCATCTTTCTTGCATCAATCTTTTGTGCTCTTGGTTTACATCTGTCAGCAGCTATTGAGAAAGGGTGCACAAAGGGTAAATTATTTTAAAACTTCGAATATGGAAATACCTTTACCTTCACACTTAGTTAATATAACTGAAAAGAGAATTCGAGTCATTTTTTTTTCATAATTATGAAGGCATTCCTCCAATATCTTACATCTTCTAGCGGAGAATCCTGATGTCATTTTGATTGTTGGCACTTTGTAAGTAACCTGTTTCACACCGTCCCACTCCCACCCCATGTGTCTTTTCTTTGTCTTCAGTGTCCTGAAATTTGTGCCCTATTGTGAATCTATTATCATGTATTACTTTGAGTGTTTGGTAGACCCATTCAGTCTGGAAACTATATCCTTCAATTCTGGGAAATTTTCTTGAATTATTTAATTGATAACTTTCTGTTTTCTTGTTTTGGAATTCCTGTAATACAGATGTTGGACTTCCTAAGCTCATCTCCTAATTTTAGTATCTTTCTCTTTTGTATTCCATCTTTGTCATTTTGCTTTACTTTCTGGGAGAGTTCTTTAACAATATCTCCCAAATTTTATATTCAAATTTTCAGTTCTACAATCATACTTTTTTTTTTTTAATTGGGGAACTGGGGGGATGGGGACAGTGCTGGGGAATTGGGGGAAGGGGAACAGANTAGTGTATAAAATAGAATTATTGTGATGTATCTATCAGAAGGGGTGTAAGATCTTCATCCTACTGGGGGGCATCCAAAGGGGAATTTGAATTCTTTAAGATATAAAGTAGTATCTGTTTCTCAGTCAGAGCTTCAGAATTTGTCACAATTGCAGTGTTTGGCCATGTCAGATACTGAGGCGCAGACGGCTCCCGGCATTCCATGAGGGTCTGCTTTCCTCAGGGTCTGCTAGCATGAGGCACAGAACAGAACAAGCTACTTGAATGGGGTCATTCTGATGAAGCTATTTGACTGTGGCTATACAGAGTTTAATGTGGTGATTATTGATGAAAGACCAATTGTCTCCAAAATGTAGTCATCATTGACAATGGTTACATTTCTAAGTGACATAAATGAGAAATAGTAAAATTTCTCATATAGTAAAATAAAGCAAATCAATGTAGACAAGCAAAATGCTCAGAACACCAAATGCCTGATTGAAATATTCTGCTACAAGAGCAGAATCTTAGTACCTGTTGCAAGAAGATCGTCAGAAAGCTGGACAGAACAGCTACCAGGTAAGGGGCTGGCAAGATGAGCCAATCGTTGGATAGAGGGAGGTGTTGTAGTTAGGATAAAGGCTAAGCTGTTGACAGAGAGAGAGAGAGAGAGAGAGAGAGAGAGAGAGAGAGGAAAAATACAATGGATTAAAAACTAGAATGTGATTTCTTTTTCATATGCGTCCCAAGGTGAGATAAGTTGGCAGGTGGCCTTGCTTCTCCTGGTCATTCACGGATCCAGCTTTCTTCATATTGTTACTGTGCCATCACCCCCCCTTTACCCCCGGGGCATTGTTAATGCCTTTAAGGCTGAAGTTGGGTATCACTATGGTCCTCTTTTTAAGCCTGGAATCTGGGAAGCACAAGCCTCCCGTAAAGAAACCAGGCTTGGGAGTCAGATAGTCCATCCAGAAATCTGTGTTTCAACCAGGTTCTTGGTGATTCTGATGTAAGCTTAACTGTGAGAGCCACTAGTTTAAGGAGGAAATGAGGTGAGGCCCATAGATCTCTAAGTCCAGAGGCTGGCAGGTTGAGGAGGGTCTAACACTCAATAATGAGCATTATATGTATATGGAAATATATGTACACACACATATACACATGTAACACACACATATATTATATATGCATACATATATAAAAGTAACATATATATATATATATATATATATATTTACTTATGTATATTACATAGCGTCTGCTCAATTAAAGGGTTCTTAGTGTTTATGTTTGTGATATTGGATGATAAGCTGGTGCTGCCTTCTCCCAGTCTCTCTGGGCTGGTCCATTTGTGGCTTATAAGTAGGATGATTGTACAATTTACTATCCAAACTAGGACACTTTTGTCTGGGACAAATACTAAACTGTTGGGATGACCAGTACACTGGTCATAAACTGGGGCTGTCCTGGGCAAACCAGACATATGGTCATTCTAGAAATACCCCACATTATGAATTTCCTGGCAAAACGGTGTAACAGCTTCATGGATCTACATATGGATACTGGGGAATGGGTCAGTGGAAGATGGGGGAAGGCCTTGGTAGTCGCAGGTGTCGAAGGCAGGATTTGGTCCTTTCCCTCGGAGTTCCTGTACCTCGGTTTTCTCGGGAGTTGTTACAAGGAGTAGGTCTCTGAGGGTGAGCTGTAAGTTGATGCTGGCATCCTCATAGCTGAGCACACAGCGAGAGTATGCGGTCACCCTGTATGAATGCCTGGGGGAAGGTAAAGAAGGGTTGGAACATGAAACCAGGATTGTTTCTGGTGAGCGTTAGGGCCCCTCTCTGCGCCTGTCACTCATAGTCAGGTTTAATCTGGTGAACATAAACTCCTCCTCAGCTGGCCTAGGTCAGTGGAACCAGGCTGTAAACCTTAGGAGCGGCAGTGGGTGGGAATAGAGCAGCAAGGAGAAATGGCAGAAGGATCCTGTGGGAATTTCCAATTAGAGGGTACAGGGTTACAGGCTGATATGGTTTTCTTGTTCCTTAGCACCTGTTGATGCCCTGCCTACCTCCAACTGGGTTAAGGTGATGCCCCAATTCAAAAGGCCCCAGGGCCAGGGCCAGCTGCAAGGTTTGTGTGACCAGGAAGCCAGGGAGGTCAAATCATGTCTCTGCTTAGAGGCTTCCAGGGCGTTTCCTGACACAGGACACGAGGAGCTTCAGCATGGGCGTGGGCCAGTGGGACACCAGCTCGCACTACACCTAGGCTGGGACGAGGGACAGAAAGCCTGGGTTTCCTAAGTCATTCCGTCAGGGTCAATGAGGCCACGTCCTCTTTCTAGCTCTGAATGCAGGTGAAGGCTGGTCGTTCTTTTCCATTTCCTCTTCTCTGGGAAACCCAGCTATTTTCAGCTTTCTGTGTCATTTCCCCCACCTCTACCCTTGTGGTCACACAGGAAAGGTGGCGTGGTATCCTGGCAAGGGCACAGCTTCTGCAGTCCCAGCTTTGTCACTAACTGTAGCGTGACTTTGGGCAACTACTTATTTTCTACGTAAAATGTGGATAATCATGGCCTCCTCGTGCTGTTGCTTCAAGGACAACAGGGATTGGTTTATGAGGGATAAGGGTCAGTACCCGGAAATGAGTAAGAATTCAAATGATCTTCAGAAAGGTGTGGTATCATCTTTTTATTTTGGGGGTCTCACTTGTGTAGAATACGTCCAGATTCAGATTCTGATTAAAAAAACCAGTATGAGTTCAAGAGCTGGATGGAAGGTAATAGCAGAAAACAGATGCCTATGAGAGGTCAAAATGATTTCAAGCACTTGAGAAACATTTGGTGAGCCAATTAACAAAACACATCTTCTGTTAATTAAAGCAGGTCCTCTGAGGGCTTGGATAAGTGTTCATGATGAGTTTTCGTTGTTCTGGGAAACAACACAATTGCTTATAGAAATACCATTGTGTAATTGAGATATCTATCTCTTTTCTGCATGCTCAGTGTACCCCAGATCCTCACCCCTCCTCCTGCCCTCCCTTCCCAGCTGCTCAGACAGCCCCTCCACCCCCCATTGTGTCCCACAGCTGCCTGGTGTGAGGACACTCAAGCAGCACTATGGAAAGGCCCATGTGGTAAAGAACTGAGCCCACATGCTAACAGCCAGTGACAACCCAAGGCTCCAGCCAAGAGCCATGCGAGCAAAACAACTCAGGAGCCTTTATCCCCAGTCATGCCTTCGGATGACTGCGACCCTGGATAAATCTTAGCTGCAGCCTCATGAAAGATCCAGAGCCNTCATAACAGTAGCAAAATTACAGTTATAGAGTAGCAACGAAAATAATTTTATGGTTGGGGGTCACCACAACATGAGGAACTGTATTAAGGGGTCGCAACATTAGGAAGGTTGAGAACCGCTGCAAGCATTGAATCAGAGGCATCCTTTCAGGAGATGCGGACCTATCTCATTGTTTCAAATGGCTCCACAGTATCCCACAGCATCTTTTTTTATGGAGCATAATTTATTGGGTTGTCAGAAAAGTCATGACGCATTTTTGCAATGAAAAACATGGAAAAAATACGTCATGACTTTTCCGACAACCCGATATTTAATCACCCTGTTCATGGCTGTTGAAATTATAAGCAAAGCTGCAGGAGGAATCTGGGCACATGTGTCTTTGTATTCTAGTACTTACGTTTTCATCGGATAACTCCCAGAAGTGGTATCTCTGGGTCATAGGGTATGCAGATTTTGCATTTTAATTATTATGCTCCGATTACGCTCCTAAGAGATTGCAGTAGTAATTGGTTACAGTTTCTCCAATAGCAGGTGAGAGCCCCTGTTTCCCCAAGTTCACTCATAAGAGCCAGGAAACTCGAACCTTCCCGAACTGACCTTAAGTGACAGTGACTTGGCCAAGTCGCTTCCCTCTGGACCCCATTTGCCTGTCTCTGAGATGTCCTTTGGTGCACAGATTCTTGCTCCAAACCTGAGTTCCCAGGATGATGAACTTTGGGAAATCTGCAGCCTTGGTTTGGAAGGCCAACCCGGGATGCTGCTTGAGGCCTGGGCCTGGGGAAGTGGGGGTGGGGATAGAAAGCCTTGAAGGTGGACCTTCTGCCCCTAGGCTGCTCCATCTCTTAGGAATCACCGCCTTCAGCCCCCTGGGCTTCTCTTATAACAATAGATAACAAACTATTTGTCAAGTGAAAGCATCCCTCCCAGGCTCTGGAACTGAGAGGGCCCTTGGGGACCAGGAAGCTCAGAGCACAAGCTGAGTTCTGGTTTACAAGCAGTCTTGAGGGTGTCATTCATAAATAAATGCAGTAGAAGTTTTTTACGTGGCAGGCTAAGCAGCTCACCAGGGTCTGTTGTTCCCAAAGTTTGGGCTGGGTCCCCAGTGCCTGATCAAGGGTACACAGGGCATATATTTGTATGTTGAGAAGTTGACCCAGCTCTGGAGCAGTTTCTTGGCCACTTTTTCCCTACTATCTACCTACCGGACCTATTGCCTGTTTGTCCCCCACCTAGCAATGGGTGTCCTCATAGTCTCCTGAACACGTATCTCCAACTCAGCTATGAGTTATCAAGAGCCAGACCTCTTTGTTCAGCTGCCTACAGACTCTTCTGCCTCAACAATTCCACAAAGCCCATCATCACACTCCCTTTGCCTCCTCTTGTTCTAGGTCCCATGATTCAGTGGTGGATCCTTCTCAAACATGGCAGGGCGAGATGCTCAGAGCGTAGGTAGATCCACACTGGCATCGCTTTTTGCTCTGGTGGATGTTTCACCCCATTCAGATCCTGCCTATGGACCCAGCTCTGAGCCTGGGACAGGCTGCACCTGTAGACATTCTTTCTGCCTTTCAGGGCCCTGCCTGGGAATCTGCTATCCCTGCGGCAGAAAGCACCATCCTATGGGGATTCTGAAGACCCTTGTTGAGTTTGGGTCATCACGCACTGTTCTTCTCAAACTCCCTTTAGCTCCTTGGCATTGTATGATTCCAGGCTACACAGGTTTCACCCTCCCTCCTGCCTTACATGTTTCAGTCTTACCAATTTATCTGAAGCTTGTCACCAGCTGTTAAAACAGGTTTCACCCTTTGGTGAAGCTTTGCACCCTCACTGTAGCAGATACTCTCACTGCCCCACTTGTATCCCCTTGACAAGAATCTGTGGCCCTTTTCTGGGGAGCTTGCTCTGGTCATCAGAGCCCTCTCTGCTCAAGTGTAGAGCGGCCTGGAAGTTTATAGAGTTAATGTCCCCCAAGAATAGCTCTCAACCAAGGATCCACAGAGGTGATCAGTTGTTACTCCATTTTCCATGGCCCCCGCTTTTGCTTCTAGGCGTCACCTCCCAAATAAACTACCTGTACTCAAATTGTTTCCTCAGGGTATACTTCCATTGTGGGAGACCAGCTCCCGCAGGGTCCAGGGGTTCCCTCATGTGGAGGCGGAGTCGGCGAGGAAAAAGAAGAAAGACACGCGGAGACACAGGAGGCGCTTTTTCAAGAAGAGAAGTGTCTCACTTTATTCTACAGCATGCCCCTTTTTATAGTGGGCAGTTGACCATTATCTCATCAGTAAAAAGTTCTTTTACATAGTTTAGATCAGGGTTTTACTTCCTTGTAATTCTTATGCTCCAGGGTACAGCTTGACTTTTNATGTGGGATCTGAACCGGAGCGCTCTGGTGTCCCAAGCCAGCTCTTAACCAACGCGCCACTCGGCCGGCCCAGGTATGAGTGTTTTTGATACCTGCTACCTTGGTGGTTTCCACAGTGCCGACTAGCTGAGTGCTGGGCTCACAGAAGGTTCAATTAACATTTATTATTTGATCATGTTTTCATTTTAAAGTCAGAGATGATTTTGCTTTGAGGCTGGGTCCTGGCATTTAAAATCTCCCTACGTTGGTTAAGAGTGCTTCATTTACAAATTATAGAAAACCTAATCACAAATAGTGGTCTATTTTCTTTACCTAAGAAGACAGCTATGCCAGGGTCAGTGGCAGAGATTTTCTGGGCCTTTCCTTCCTGCATGTCTCCATGGGACAGCTGCTCCAACCCCAGGGAGCACATCCATATTTAAGTGTGGAATCAGTACCGGCCCCACCTGTCTCTTTTATCAGGGGAAAAAGCTTTCTCAGTACCCTCCCACCAAACTTCTGATTACAACTCTTGGCCAGAACTGGATCACAAGACCACTCTAAGATGCAAAGGGACTGGGGAAGTGACGATTTAGCTGTTCTAGCCTTTATAGTGGAAAGGACAAAGGGAAAGGGGGTGCAGGGTAGATGCCATGCTGGTCAAGCAGCAGGCTCTGCCCCACCCCTATTCAGCAAAGGCTCTAGCACCTTCCCTGGAAGGCAGGCAGCCAGCCAGAGGCCACACACAGGGCCCAGGACCTTGAATGACTGGTGCTTCTCCCTCAGCCATGCAGCCTTGAGTCCCTGAGCTCACCCACTGCCCGAGCATGCCCTGGGGTGTCTCTCTGAGAGCAGGACAATGGTTCCATGCTCTTGGAGTGGGGTTAATCTCGCTGTGGCTTAGGTTTTCCTTTCCTCTTGGCAGATTTTGCACTTGCCATTGAAGGCTCCTCAACAAGGAAGCAATTAAGTAAATTAGACAATGCTGCCTGTTTTTGAAACCCAATGGATTTAAGTGGGATTAGAAGTACTGATTTGGGCATTAACCCAATAAATTCTTTGATCCTTTATGCGGGCTAGATCAAGGGAAGAAAACCAATTAAAAGAATGTTTTTCTTCTGTTCGTACCTCTCTACTGACCTCTGCAACAGCCCCTCAAACAATCTATACACAACTTTCTGATTAACCTTTCTGCTCACATCCCTCTACTGCTCAAAAATTCTGATCCTCATGACTATGCAGAGTGCACATCAGACTTCTGCTTCTGGTAGAGGTACACTAGGTGACACATTCTGTGACCTCTCTCTTAAGAATCCTACCCTCTCAGTGCTCTGCTTTCAGCCATCTATAAGGGAAAGAAACAGATTGACCCAAATTTATACTAAAATTCATTTTCAAGAAGGTCCCTAAAGAAGGCAACATTTTTTTTTCTTTTTTAATTTTATTGAGGAAAGGGGGATAGGAACAGTGCTGGGGAATTGAGGGAAGGGGAACAGACAAGTTGCTGTCGTTTTGTTCTTCAGTCTAGTTGTGGAGGACGTTGCTTCACTGGCCCAAGTNACTCTTGGTACACAATAAAAATGGGTGGTATTGAGGCCTGGGAAGCAATTCGATTTCAAGATGTCTCCCATCAGGATATGCATAAAATGATTTGCAGTGGACCTGGGCCACAGGGCATTGATCATTTACTTGGAGGAGTCCTCCAGAAGAGGGTGGGACTCTCTGGGGCCTGAGGTTTCCTTCTGGGGACATGTTGGTCATTGGAGAACTTACAAGTGTGATAGCTAGGAGGTTGGGCAGAGCTGCTGGGAGACACAAAGGGCTGACAGCACCTGTACCTGCCTGCTCAGGGAGGGTAAGGGCTGGTACCATCTCTTAATTCCTGAGACTCTGCACGATGACACCAGATCGCAGGTTTGGTGAGTATTAAGAGCACTCTGGGTGTAAGACTGTAAGTGAATTTGGAAGGATGAGTAAGTGGTAAGGGAAGCTACTTTGTCTGAAGGTTTGGGATGAGGAAGAAGAGGGGGCAGGAAAAATCAGGAAAAGAAGTATCAACTGGGCTAACTTCTTTCTATATGCTGAGCAGAGGTCTTTGCTGTCAAAGAGCCAGGGTAGAATTCAAGGATGACCAGGGTTCATTCACTTACCCATCTGGCAGCTACTGATGTGTGTTGGGGATACAGAGAAGACCGCCTGTGTTCTGAAGGACCTCATCGTTCATTTCTACTTCTGTGCATTTGCTCACACCATTCCCTCTGCCTGGCCTCTGTCCCCGTTCTTTCCGTCTATTCCAGGGTTTCTCAGCTTCAGCATGATTGACATTTGGGGCTGGATAATTCTTTGTTGTGGGGGACTGTCCTGTGTATAGAACTTTTAGCAACACCCTTGACTTCTACCCACTAGATGCCATCCTGAGCTGTGACATCCAAAAACGTCTCTAGACATTGCCAAATGGGGGGCAATGGAACCACAAGTTCATTTTGAGTTCATCCAAATTTCACAACCTCACTCAAGTCCCAACTCCTCTGTGAAGCTTGCTTTGGCTACTTCTCGTATCGGTTTCTGCTTTCTTTGGTCTCCTGTGCTGATCACTGCTGCCACAGTGCAATTTACCATTCAGTCTTCTACTCCCCTCACTTGACCTCTAGGAGAAGATGGTCCTGAAAATGGTCCTGGTGATGTGGACTTCATTCAGGCACCATGGCAAACCTATTACATTTCTGAGAGCAAGCCGCTTCCATTCTACCAGGGAGACCCCAGTTTCCTCAATTGTCAAATTAAACATGGTGCAAAATCAGAAATTTTTGACCATGTACCATAAAAGATATGGAAGGTACCAATTGGGCAGGTTTTTAGGTTCCAATTCTCCTTAAAATGAAGCAGGTTTTTTTGCATGTGTCAGTCCAATTTTCCCAGCACCATTTATTAAATAGGCTATCCTTACCACAGTGTAACTTCTTGCTTCCCTTGTCATAGACTAACTGCCTGTATATGCCTGGATTTACTTCTGGGCTTTCTATTCTGTTCCATTGATCTATATGCCTATTTTTATGCCAATACCATATTGTTTNATAAAAAAATAAAAATCCAGAAATGGTCAAGAGAGAAAAATAATAAAATAATGTAAAATAATAAAATAATATAATCCCGCATCCAAAGATAAATGTTAATATTTTTGTATGTGATATATATATATAACATACACATGAAATATATATCCATGTTATTTTAAAATATTTTGAAACCCCTTTAACTGCCTCCCAAGGTTTCTGTCACTTTCATGTCTTGGCTAGTTCTTTCTTTCTGCTTAGATATAACTTCTTCTTGTTACTGCCTTCCTTTCTCCTTCCTTTCTCCTTCCTGCCTTCCTTCCTTCCTTCCTTCCTTCCTTCCTTTCTTCCTTCCTTTCTTCCTTCCTTCCTTCCTTCCTTCCTTCCTTCCTTCCTTCCTTCCTTCCTCTCTCTCTCCCTCTCTCTCTCTCTCTCCCTTCACCATGATCTACATTACATCCTTAGTACTTATTTATCTTATAACTGGAAGTCTAGCTATATTAAGCATAAATCTGATATCTTAGTTAGAGGTTTTCTTGTTTTTTCTTCTTTTTTTAGATTTCACATATACTCATAAGTGAGATTATACAGTATTTATCTTTCTCTGTCTCACTTATTTCATATAGCATAATACCTTCAAGGTCCATCCATGTTGTCACAAATGGTAGGATTTCCTCATTTTCCATGGCTGAATAATATTCCATTGTATATATGTATCACATCTTCTTTATCCATTGATCCATCTAGGTTGTTTCCATGTCTTGGCTATTGTAAATAATGCTGCAATGAACATGGGGGTGCAGATATCTTTTTAAGTTAGTGTTTCATTTCCTTGGATATATTCCCAGAAGTAGAAGTAGAACTATCGTGGATCACATGATAGTTTAATTTTTAATTTTTTTT
>NW_017731539.1:25266-50873 GCF_001890085.2 Hipposideros armiger
TGCTTCACTGGCCCAAGTTGGCACCATCATTGCGCTCTTCCCGGGTGAGGCAGATCAGTCGCCGGCTTCTGGACGGCCGCTCACTGCAGCTGCTGGCCGTGCACGCTGGCTGCTGGCCGCTCACTACATACGGTAGTCCATGGCAACCCACTGCAGCAGGGGCTGCAGCCTATGCCATCGCCAGCGACTCATGGCAGCCCAGCTCCAGGTTGAGCTGTTGTTCAGCATCTTAGCTGTGGAGGACAGTGCCACTGGCCCTCACATGTGGGATCCGAACCGGGGCCCTCTGGTGTCCCAGGCCAGTTCTTAACCATCACGCCACTCAGCCGGCCCAAGAAGGCAACATTTTAACCTAAGAGAATGCATCCTTAATAGCAGATTTTTTTCAGAAGCACTTCCTGATCTCCAAGCAGGAAGGTATCTTGCTCCATGTGGGGAGGCACAAAGATGGAGCAGATGCAGTCCCTGTTCTGAAACAGCTTAGTGAGACAAATCCTACACCACAGATGGATAATATAACAATGTATGGTAGCTGTGATAAGTGCAGGCTCAGTACAGGAGCTTAGCAGAGGGGAGGTACTGCGATCCTAGCAGACTCTGTGCCAGGTGAGCATGTTTCAGATGGATGAGTAGAAGAAGAGGACATTCCAGGATGCACAGAAAGCAAATGAGATGAGGGGGAAACTGAAGGGATGTAGTGGGGGTGTCAAGTAAGGTTCTTGTGGGGCAGAAGGGTTAGCTAAGCCTGGAAGGGGAGCGGGACAGGCTGGAATTTCTGAAATTCCATCCTAAGCCCTTTATCCCGGTCACCAGTTGTTTTTAATAGTTTTCTTCTGATATATTCTAAACACGAGCTGGTTGGAATTTAAAGGGGCAACCACAAGCAAGACATTTCATGGAAGGCTCATGTTTTCTCTCAGAAATTCATGTGATTTTTGTGTTCTACTCAACAATATTCCCATATTTATTTTTAATACAAAAATCACCTTTAAATGACTGTTCTTTGAGTAAAAGGGAAGGACCTGGTGTGTTATCCTTCAGTTTTCCCTCCTTTAAGCATATCGCCTCACGCTGCTGACGCTGGTGTTTGAGAAGGCATAGACTGGAATGAGAGCAATGCTCACAGCAACCTGATGTGGGGGTGTGGAGACCAGGTAGCAGCTGCTGGGGGAGAGGGCCTGAGAGCCTGAGATGAAGGCCCACTGGAAGGGGTGAGAGCAGACACCTCAACATCTGCAGACCTACGTTCAAATCCAGATGCTGTCACTTACTGCCTGTGTGAACTGGTGAAGGTGTAACCTTTCTGAACCTCAGGGCCCTTTGTCATCAGGACAATGAATCTCTAACAGTGCCTATCTTAGAGGGTTGGTGGGATTTGATTCAAGGAGATAAAGCACACAAAGTGTCTACAGTTCCTCACTGCACAGAGATTTAAGGAGCATGAGTCTTCCTTCCCAGTTCCCTTTTCCTTCTTTCTCTCCATTCCTCCCTTCCTCTCGCTTCTAGCATATGGAGTGGCAGTGGAAGTAAAGGGAAAGAGGGATGGCTGTGTTTCCTTTTCTGAACCCTAGCAACGATTCCCCCTTGTACTTCTAATGGTCATTTAGCTCAAGCTCCAGTTCTCTCATCTGCAGAAAGGGAAAACTTTCTTATGAGGTTATTAAAAGGTTCAAATGAGATCATATATGGGTACTCAATAAAATCTAAGACATTTCAACTATCCCATGTAGTTCCCATCTTTAAAATAATCACCTTCCATCTTCATCCAGCTCTGGTTGTTGCCTCCTTTTTTTTTTTAACTCTTTACGAATTAGCAAAGGTTTTCCAACTCACTATCTCCACTTCCTACTTCCCATTCTCTCCTAAATCCAAGACTCTCCAGCTTTTCCCCCACCACACCGAGCTCTGCCTCCCAGCATCACCAGGGACCTTCTCATTATGGCATTGCAAAGAAAACTTTCCGGAAGCAGTAAGCACTATGAGCCTTCCTTCTTCTCAAAATTCGTGCTTCCTTTGCATTCCATAGTTCCCGCTCTCCTGGTTTTCCTCTCACCGCTCCGGCTACTTCAGCTCAGATTTTTATTCTATTGCAGTTTAAAGGCTGATTTTCTCCAGGATCCCCTGTTCATCTTCTTCTCTTTTCCTTTGCTCTCCTGGATCATTTTATTGGCTTGCAGTCATACTTTATTTTAATTGATTCAATTTTCTATTTTTCTTTTGAAATACAAACTGTTGAAAATAAAGCTCAATAAAATTTAGTTGGTTGGCAAGGATATACAAACAGAATGAGAAAGTATTGTAAAGAGCCATGATTTAAGAAAGTTCAGGGCCAGCCGAGTGGCGCGATGGTTAAGAACTGGCTTGGGACGCCAGAGGGCCCCAGTTCGGATCCCACATATGAGGGCCAGTGACACTGCCCTCTACAGCTAAGATGCTGAACAACCGCTCAACCTGGAGCTGGGCTGCTGTGAGTCGCCAGGGACGGTGTAGGCTGCAGCTCCTGCTGCAGTGGGTTGCCATGGGCTACCGTGTGTAGCCAGCAGCCAGCGTAAACGGCCAGGAGCTGCTGTGAGCAGCTGTCCAGAAGCCGGTGACTGATCTGCCTCACCCGGGAAGAGCGCAATGATGGTGTCAACTTGAGCCAGTCCTTCACAACTAGACTGAAGAACAAGAGGACAGCAACTTGTCTGTTCCCCTTCCCCAATTCCCCAGCGCTGTTCCCATCCTCCAATTCCCCAATAAAATCTTTAAAAAAAAAAAAAAAAGAAAGTTCAACTCAGGGGCGGCTTGTTAGCTCAGTTGGTTAGAGAGCAGTACTCACAACACTAAGGTTGCCGGCTCGATTCCCACATGGGCCGCTGAGCTGCACCCTCCACAACTAGAGTGAAACACCTACTTGACTTGGAGCTGATGGGTCCTGGAAAAACACACTGTTCCCCAATGAAAATGAAAAAAAAAAAGAAAGTTCAACTCAAATGTGCAAGGTTGGTTGATCAGTTGAGGGAATCTTAGGTGAAAGAGACCGCTTTACTTTTTTTTTTTCTTTTCTCTTTTTTATTAGTTTCAGGTGAAGAACCATGCTACAGTTATCCTTTAAACCCCTCACAAAGTAACAATCCCCCTCCCCCATCCACTGCCCTCCCACCCCCAATATCATGCTTATCTATTACAATTCCATTGACTCCGTTCCCACTCTCTACTCCACGTCCCGTGACTATATGTATACATAATTATAGTTGACATGCAATATTACTCAACATCAAGAGACCTCTTTGCTTTCTATACTAGCTTAAAAAGAAAGATGAGGATGCTCACAATATTGAAAAGTGAAGAAGGCACACAAGAATCAGGGAACTGATGGGGACCTCAGGTATTGGTACCAGAGCCTTGAGCCTTTTAGAACATTCTCTCTCTTTCTCAGTTGCCTTGTTCTCTCTTATTCTGGATGGTCTTTCCCAACACAGTGGGGAACAGGGCCGCTGACAGCCTTCGACTCACATTTTCTTGTGTCACCAAGAAAGAAAGGAGTTCTTTTCCACCAGCTTCAGCAAGAAAACTTGAGATTGACAGCTGCTGTCATGTGACATTCCTGACTCAATCACTGGTAAAGTGCAGTGGTTGTTCTAACCCGGCTCATGAGCCTCTCTCTGCAGTCAGGCATTCAAGGTCTGTGAAGGTTGGGGGGTGGGCACAGACTGGACAAAGGGTGAGGGATGGGAGGTGGGCACAGACTGGGCAAAGACAACAGCCACTTTGCTGCCCAGAGCACACACCCCCTCTCCCCCCACACAACCATATACACAATTTAAAAAATGTCCCTGTTTAAGATAAAACCACATTGCTCCTGACTCCATCTCCTTGGGAGATAAGCAGAAGTTTATCGCATGCTTCTCCCCCTTAGATCTGGCTGTGCTCCTGATGACCTTGAAAGGGGTAAGTGTGCCACCCCAACACACCTAATATATAACCATGTGGGGGAGGGTCAAGATAGCAACAAAAATTGCTATTTGAAAAAGAGGAAAGGCAACAGGAGATGACAGCTACTAGCCCAAAGGATGGCCTGTCTTGCTGGTCAGGAACAGTGAGTAAGCAGGCAGACATGTTTGTTGCCTCGCTGTCCCAGCCATGGGTGAGTCCACTGTTGGCCACTGTGGCTTCCTTGTGCTCTGCTTGCCGGAGCCTCCACTCAGGGTTCGCCTTGGGCACACCTGAGGGGCCCTGGGCAGGATTTTGCTGTTGGGCTGGGTCTTGAGACCCACTCCCTCCTGGCATGGGCTCTGGGGCCTGGGTTTGCCTTGGACTTGACAATCAGAAGCTCCTGCTTGTCCAGCCTAAAGTGTCTTTGGCGATAAAGCTTAATAAAACTCTCACTGATCACGGTAAGTCATGATGTTTAAATCTGGACTTGAGACTTACAGTTCTATCTCCTAGATCATGTCCCCAGATCTCAGCTTAATGGCTTTGTCTGACCGTCACCTTAGATCCAGGGACGAGAGCTGATTTGCTTTCTGTCAGGCCCTCCCCTAACATTTATGGGGCTCAGGCAAGAGCACAAAGAGGTCCCCGGTCCATCCCCCTCCTTTTCTTCCCACTCGGCCCTGTCCTGCATGATGGGGCCTCATACACGCATATGGACAACTCAGTGATACTTACAGTGCGTGAAGCTTTGCTCACCCTCACATCCATCAGCCGTGTCTTAGCAGCACCATGGTGTGTAACCTGAAGCACAGCATCCGCTCAGAACAATGATTCAGGGTCCTCCTTTCGGAGGCAGGCTCTGGGCCATCTGGGCAGGGCATCCCGGGGTCTTGGGTGTTTAAAGTGTTGTCTAGAAAGGGGCCCCAGGCTTTAGGTGGGCATAACCCCTAGGACCTAGGGCTCCTGACCCCATGGGGATGGCCACAGGAAGGTCAGATTAGGACGTTTTAAAGCTGAGGGGCACGAGAAAGGGCCCTTCCTGCCTGGGTTAAAAGCCAGTACTGCCTCCATCCTGAGCTGTTCCCCAGTAAGTGACTCAGAATCATGGCCAGGAATTGCTAATCTTTTTTGGCAAGGAGGGAACTTATAATATTTGGTTGTCAGAAAGGTCATGACACATTTTTGCAACGAAAAACATAGAAAAAATATGTCACGATTTTCCGACAACCCAATAGAATGTGTTTGGGAAAGGTCTGGTGATCAGACTTGCCCATTTCTCTTCATTCTCGCAGCTTGCTACTTCTTAGTCAGGTCATTAATTTTAGTGCAGGGACAAAACTCATCTGAGGAAAGGACCTGTGAGGGACCATGGTGGGTCAGGTTATGGGAGAGCAACTAGACACCGGATACTACTGCTGAAAGCGGCAAATCCTTCTCCCCTCATTCTGTCTCACAGCTCCCTCCTGTCCACCCTCTTAGCAAAAGCCAACAGGCAAAGGAGAAATGTGGGTTGTATAGTCCCAGCCCCAGCACCATGGAGCAGAGTACAGAAGGATACATTTAGAGCTGGGAGACAACAGCTTAATAGCTGCACAGGCAGAGTGCACAGTTATTCAACCCCCCAGGGGTCTGTTGCATTTGCCACAGGCAGAAAGAGAATTGCAACATACATCCTGCTTTAATGCAAGCAAAACAACAACAACAACAACAAAAAGTAGCCAGAGCAGTCCAACATTATCCTGCCAAGACTTTTCTAAAGTTTTAGCCATGGGGATACATGAGTTGGAGCATAATATACATCAGTTAACAGTATATAGTTTAACCTCATGTAGCAAGGACTATCAGATTCCCAGCCTGGGAAGGTGGGGGTCCTCCCTTAGTTCCCCACCTCATCTTGACTCAGACTATACTATGTATGTCACTTGCAATATTCTGTATCAGTTTTAGTTATTGGTTGCAACAGAAAGATTCTGACTCATTTAAATACCAGTTGAGTTTATTGGAAAGATATGGGGATAGTTCACTACATGAAAGTAATAGTAACCTAGCCTTGGGGGAAGCAAGGAAGTCTTTGAGTATTGCATGGCCTTCCTCCAAATCACTGTTGTCAGACCCAGCTCAGTTTCCTTTTATTCTGGGAAGTCTGCTCAGATTTCAAATTCCTGCAGGGCAAAATCTGATAGGCTCAGTGTGGGTCACATGGGTATTCTTTGGGCCAATCCCTGTGGCCAGGGAATTGGAGTACTGTGATTGGCCGGGTCTGAGCCACTTGATCTGTTGTGCCTGGGAGTGGGTATTGAGGCTGGTAGCCCCACGAGAACCCTGTGGATGGGGAAGGGGCAGATCCCTTAAGGAAAGGGATGTGCTGTTACCAGAAGAGGTTGGGAAGTATGTTGGAAAGATGAAACAAAAAACAAGTGGCCATTAGGGCAGGCAAGCTGGAATTTCAAGATTATGGGAAGAGGAAGTAATCACATTCTAAATGGCACGAAGGAGGGAAGCTGCTGCTTAACCTACATAGACCCACAGGACTGCCCTGATGACGCAGGCACATATCTGATTAGACTCTTTGATTCTGGTCTCCTGGATTCTCTCTCCTGATGGGCTCAGCAGGAAATGTGTTTTAATCATGCATTGTGCTCGGTTTTCAGTTTTCTCTTGCTGTCCTTCCTCCTTCTCTTTCCTGTCCTTTGCATGACTATTGCCCTAGTTCTGGATGACTGCTTTCCTTGGATTTGCCCATCAAAACTAACCTTTCTAGAGTCCCTTTTCTATAGGATTTGCTCTTGCCAACTGTCAGGCGGGAAGAGACCAGGTAAGGTAGTTCCACCAGGGTTTTAATATCTGAGATCTTAATGAGGTTGCTGTTGTCATCGCATAATGTTCTTTTACTGAGAGTTCAAGGGAGAAATTGTAGGGGCTGCTGGTGAAGACATCTTAGGGCCTTGGTACCTCTCAGATTATGCAGGTGTCATTGGCCTGATCTGGTCCAATCCTGACTGTGGCAATCCTGAAGCCAAGGTGCATACACACCCCTTATGCACCTAACACTGTGTCCTGGGTCCTGAGACCCTACCTTACAACCTGGAAAGAAATAATGCTTTGCATTAAATTACAACCAGCTTTAGGCATGTAAAATCTGCCTGTATTGTATCGTTTGACCAAATGTACATCAGGATGACATTCTAAAACTTTAACAATTGGCCTGGCAAGGGTACTGACCAATCAGATCCAGGATGCTGAGGAAGGGGCTCCTCAGGCTACCATGGGCCGGTGTCTTGGAGCCTTTGAGGGCCGTGATGGGCATTGAGGGACAGGGCTGGAGTTGACAGGAGACTGTCCA
This sequence comes from Hipposideros armiger, assembly GCF_001890085.2. NCBI lineage: Eukaryota > Metazoa > Chordata > Mammalia > Chiroptera > Hipposideridae > Hipposideros > Hipposideros armiger. The sequence continues at coordinate 32,528 of NW_017731539.1, forward strand.
TGAGGAATGTGAAGGTCAGAGCGGGGACAAATGGGACAGGTGTAGACATTGCAGGAAGTTCCGAGGAGCAGCATGTAGAAGGGCCTCTCTGTTGGATTGGCTACTCCTGTGGCCTGCCTGTGTGTGCTCTTCTCCCAAGATACACTGGGTCGTGGGTCACTGACTCATGTCCTAGCTGCCATTGTTTCTTGTAGTCTGAGGAACTTAACTTCAGCCAGGTTTCCTGGCACGATGCCAGCTTTCCTCTGCGCTTCATTTCATCCCTTTCAAGTCCTTGCATGTCACTGTGATATAATTGAAATCCGTTATGGGCTAGAATCCAATGGACCTAGCCCAAACAGGAAACTGGCTTTCTCATTGTTTATTTGGAACCATGAAGCAGAAAGTGTTGGACACTTGTTTTTACTTTTACTGCATCACTCAGCTAGTACTAAATTGAAACTCAACTATTTCCATTGGGGCCTTCCAACGTGGACCGATTTAGAGGCTTCAAGTATTAGATCAAGAGGACTAATTAGAACATGAATTGACCCTAAGCTTCCCTTGCTCTGATCATTATCACTGGCTGTATCACCCTTTGCTTAGAATCTCGTTAGTCAGAGGCTATCAAACCTTGTATGAGGTTGGGGTATTCTAAAGTACTCCGGGAATGGTCCAGCAAGTACTCCACAAAGTATTTCTGTGTAAAAGGTCTTCGTCTAGGTCTGTCCCAACCTTCTTTGTGAATCTCAAAATAGACAGTCTTGTCTGTCACTACATGGCGCTGTCCATTGTGGTCTGGGCACATAGGTACTGCACAGTGTATGGTGGTACTGTATACCACTGTGCAGACATGTTAGCTGATTGCCCGATGGCCATTTATCTTGCTTTTGCTACAATATGGCAGAGCTCACCTGCTACAATAGAGGCTGACAATACCAGATGCATGCTTTCTCAGACTCCTTTGCAGCCAGGAATGGCCATATGACCCAGTTCTGCTGAAAAGACATAAATGAAAGTGTTCTTGGAGATCTGTTTCTTAGAAAGAAGAAGTCACTGGAATACTCTTCCTTCAGTCTTGTTGCCTGGCTACCTTTCACTCATCCTCATCACCACACTATTCCATTACTCCTTGACCTGTCAGTTCACCTCATAAAGTTTTGGTGAGAGCAGAGTCCATGACTTCTTCTTCACTATTGCAGTCCCAGTTCCCATCATGTAATAAATAGTCATTCAACAAATATTTGCTAATTAATGAATCAATGGGGACTATCAAGGAGGTAGAATCCCTAGAAGGGGACTATTGCCAAGAAGTGAGAGAATGAAGTCAAGGACGGCACACTATTTTTGGCTTATGTGGTTGGTTAGAGGGTGCTACCTTTCCTCATGAGTCAACATGAGAGGGAGAACAGAATAGTTGAAGATGAAATTTTTTCTGGATGTGTTGAAATTGAGGAGGTGCTTTTGGAATAGTCCCTGTAGACAGTTGAACATAGGGTCTGGATTGAAGCTTGAGAAAGATGGACTTGGTCAGGAAGAATGTGTAACATGAGAAGTGACTCTTCAGTGCTCCCATTCATTGTGTGGCACCACCTACCTTATTGCCCAAGCTAGAAACCAGAAAACCATCCTTGACACTTCCTCCTCCCTGACTTCCTACATCAATCCATCCCCAAGGACTAAGGGTTCCACTTCCTGTCTCCCACACCCATAAACTTCCCTCCAACCCTCTTGCCATCACTGGAGTCCACGCCAACCACCTCTCTCCCACAGTACTGCAGTGGCCTTCTAATTGGTCTCTCAAGTCCATGTCATTGCTCATCACTCACCATATTCCAGCCACATCCATCTTCTCTTGCTCCTTGAAAGCACCAATCTCCTTCTTGTCTCAAGGCCTTTATCCATGAGGTTTCCTCCACCAAGAACACTGCTTCCTCCATCCTTCCTCTTTTTCCATCTGCCCATCCCTGGTCTATTCTTTAGGTCTCAGCCTAAATGTCAGGTTCTCAGGAAGGCTTTCTTTAACTACTCCCGACCCACCCACCTTTGTAGCCTCAGAAATTTAACTTTGTTAGAAAAAACCATGGGGTGATTAGGCTTTTAGTGACATATGTAGGTGAATAAAACTTTACAAGACATAATGTATCAAAATTAAAATATTAATTAAAATGAGAAATGTAACTACTGAGGATCAGAAACTCATGAGTATGGACAAGTACATTTTTTCCCATAGGAGGCAAATCTATACCAAAAGCTGCAGGCATAGCTTGTGAGTATAGGACTAGACAAGGGGCATGAGCTGCTTGGTCTAAATGATTAACTTTGCTAAACCATGATACCCCAGCACACCCATTTCTACCACAGAGATCTCTGCTGACACCTGTTCCTGGGCCACCACCCCAGTGCTGAAACCCCACCCCCACCACCAATGCTTGCTCCCAAATCCTAAGCTTCAGTGGTTGATCTGCTGCCCCATCAGACCTAACACTTGCTTTAGATATGTTAACATCCACCTGGTTAATACTTAATAAGCTTAAGGTCAGAGCTGGGAAAAATCTTTTCTTTTAGATGACTTTGCAAGGATCTGCTTTGATCTATTGTATGTATTTTATAAATAGTTCAATTTTAAGAGCTATGAAAGCAGACTCTTATAGGACTTACATTCACTCTTTGAAAGTCTATTATTTACTATATTTGTTTAGATTCCTTCAGTATCTGCATTGCTGATGGTTTGAGCAAATACAACTCTGTAGCCTGGAAGCTACAAACCTTCTAATGGTCTTCTGGGTTGTAAATGCAGATTCAAGAAGGTGATTTAACTCTAAAGATTAAAGCCTTTTGGAAGGAAGTTGTTAGATAAGGGGGAAGGCTGAAACATTGATATGCACAAAATCTAGCTCTATACTTAACAACCACAGAAAGATTTCTTGCAAGTTTGTCTGTAAGAAGTCCCCTTGGAAATTCTTCATCTTCCATGGAACTTAACCTTCTACCTCAATGTATTCCACACTAATCAGGTGTCCTGGGAAACAAGCAAATCAGCGCCCGTTACTCCTAGAGGTAAACAATGTCTGGAGTTTTTAGCAGAAGAGCTTCAAAACATTCTGTTTTCTGCCTCAGACCAAAGGGGACTATAATGGCCAGATCATCCTTGTAAATTTATCTTGAAACAATAGGTAGGAGAGGCTTTGTTTTGACAGAGGGCACTACAATGGGACCGATCCATTGTGGCCTCCTTTTGTTTCTGGTTTGGTCTGCTTTTGAAACTTGGAGTAAATTTCCATTCTTACCATGTTTTCTTTCAAGTATACTAACCATGGATGAAAGGAAGTAATAGAGAAGTGCTTGGGTGTCAGAGGCAAGCACCGGCCATGTGGCTTGTCCTAGAGAGCTGACCCCTGAGGCCTGCCATGGCCCAGTGTCAGCCCTGATGGGGTGCCCAGGGCCTGTCTGGGAATGCATAGAATCTGGATATCAGGATATTCATCTCTAGGGTTAGGAGCATGCCCTGAACATCTGTAACTATCCTCAGTAACCCATTCTCATCCCTGAGTAAGGAGAACAATGATAGTTGAGAGGATTCCCCAGGGGATGGACCTGTAAATATGAAATTGAACAGGCTTTGCTCAAATACACCTGGTACTATTACCAAGTAAGAAAGGAGTAGGATTCTAGCACCTTAAGATACAAGCAATATACACTTACGTATGTGATTGTTAATATACACAATAGCCATTAAAAGCATATATGACTTCTAAACAAAATTTACACAAAACTTTGCTGTGAGAATAATTTATTTGTATTCTTACATAGAAATTTGTTATAGAGACAATAGAAAAAAATATAAATGCTCCCTAAGAAAATTCATAAAAATACTCAATTTTAGGATAATGCTTAGTAACAAAAATAGCTTGAGAAAATTAATACCATTTAAATTAGACAATGTTCAAGGCTTTCAAATGTTCCTATTTACAACTCTGTGTGAGCGCAGGGGAATGGAAGATACATAATTAACTCCATTCCGAAGATCAACTTGGAGACATTTTAGAGGCCTCTGGTTCACTCAACCGCCGCCGAGTTTCTTCATGCCTGGTTATCTTTGGTAATGCTTGCTTTTTAGTTTCCCTTGAAATCTTATTTCACAAATTGCCTAACCAGGGAGATTTCAGATCAAAGACTGAAGATTTAGTTTTTCCACATGAATATACACATGCCTCCATGACAGTTGCAAGTTCATGGTTTCAAAAGGCTTTGGTCACGGGGTTTTAAAATTGGAAAAACGTTTGTTTGTTTTCCTGAGAAAAGGAAGAAATGAGCTTCTCCCTAAAATATTTGTAGGTTTTCTTCCCTTTTTATGTTTATTCACTCAGTAAATTGTATATTCTGCACTGAGCACTGTGAAGCCAAAGAGGAAAAAAATGTTTAGGATTCCACAGTTTCACTTTTTACATCCTCCAGAATATTGAATCGATACATACTGAAGCGGAAGGTGATTGGCAGGACTTTCCACTGGTACCCTCAGCGTGTTTGGTTATAGAATCCTTATAGAACTGATAAATTTTAAATGAAAAAAAGAGAATCCTTTATCTATATATTTTCTGGTGGCTCAAATACCATTGGTTTCTGAGCGAAAATATTATGAATGTTCAGAAAATAATGACTTTTTTTTTAAAGTCAGCAATTGAACAACTTCTAAACACCCAGAAGCAATCTGACCTTAACTTTCAGTCTTTATAACATATAAGACATCCTCAAATGAACTGACAATGTAACTTTAAAGGGCCCTCGAGTGTTGGCTTAACTCTAATGCATTTGTGGCATTTACGAAATCAATTTAAGGATTAAAGTAAAAATAGCTATGTTGAGTATTGTATAAAAACGTAAATTTTCTTTAATATCTAGGACCTGGTTAAGCCAGGAACTTCTCTTATTTTAACTCATTGAAGACAAATCCATTCTCATAAGAACAAGATAGTAAACTGTATCTAAAAAATCCTTTGCAACTTCCAAGAGAAGTTAACAATACAGAATAGCTTTGACTGACAAAAATCTTTTCTACCTAATGCAGCTCTGCCAATCTGAAAAAAACCCAACTATCTCCTGTAAGTGAATGTCACTCACACAGTGACAGGATTGAGGCCGTCCTACTGAGGACATAGGAACAAACTCAGTGATCAGCCTGCAGTCCTGTGGTGCTGATCAAGCTGTAATGTGTGACTTGCATTGATTTTCATAAGCCAAACTGCTTATCTGAGGATTCTGGGTTGACTTCGATTTTGTGACAGTGAATTCCATTCCCTTAAGGCCTAACTGGCATATAAAGCTTAATTTTTAATACTGTTAACATCATTTAGCCAACCAAACACCAAAAAAATCAATAAATACCAATAATTAGCTCTAGTCTCACTTCCTCTTTCTGCTGGAACATTTTGGCTTTATAAATGTATTATAGTCTTAGTGCCAATGCCCCATGAGGGTTTACAATTCCATAGCCAGAGCGCATCGTCTGGATGTGTCTGTCACATGTTTAGGGATGTTGCTGAAGTTTAAAAGAAAACTACAAAATGACATAGGAACACATTGCTGATGGGTTAGTATAAAAGGGGTTACTAGTGAAAAACAACAGTTTGCCGAGACCTTGGAAGTCAATGGGGGCAGTTAGTCAGAAATGACTTGTGACCATGGCTGTGGTGGGCGTTGCTCTCACAGAGGGCTTTCAACCATCCTTTTCCTGGCTTGTAGGTAGAAGATGCGGTTTTCTTCAGGATAAGTGACTTTACTGAGGGGCATTTTGTAGATGTTGGGGTTTTTCGTGGTCAGCAAGAGGAACAGTAGTGTGGCCAAACAGAAGGGCCAGGTAGCACATGGCAATCCGACCTGAGGAAGAAGAGACAAGCCACACTGCCCTTTGAGATCATGCCGGAAAGCTAGTCTGCACAAATCATTACCCTTCAACTCTAGTCTCACTCTGCCCAGGGGGATGAACCACTGGGGGCATTGCTCTGGACTCTGCTTATTCCCACGGAGACTGAGTCTAAGACCTCAGGGCATTTAGCAATTGAAATGTCATTATCCATTCTTTAGGTGGTCAGTTTTATTTCTATCTTGTATATCTTTTCCTTCCCCCATACATCCAGATTTCCTACACCAGGTGTGCAAAGATGACACTTGGCATACAGAGAGGACACTTAGCAAACTGCCAATGGCTCCTGACCACTAATCACACTCACAAGGCCTTCTTTGATTAGTTTAGCCCATGGTGACCTCTCCCCACTTGACTTCCACCCACACTAGGTCTTGGGCTTCACTTGCTTTACTTCTTTTCACTCTGTTTCCCAAATAGACTCTAAGCTCCTTGTGGTTAAGTCTTTCTTCTGTGCTATTCACGGAAACTCATTAATTCTGAGCTTATATCATGCACGTGGTGACGTCTGGCTCTATGGATGGACACCCTGAATGTGATGGCACCCAAACTTGACTGTACATCAGACTCAACTGATGGGAGGGTTAAAAAACACAGATGCCCACATACCATAGCAGATCCACTGTATCAGAAATGCCAAAGAACAGGGCCTAAGGATCTGTGTGCTTCAAAATCTCCCTAGCTGACTCTAATGTGTAGCTTGCCCAATTCTGGTCCATGGATATATGTCTGTGACTCTTTGTTGGGATGCGAAGGGCCCCCCAATGTTCAAATGTACTCCCCACCATGCCTGTTATGGTGCTTTGACTTTCCACCAGAAAGATATCATTTCCAGAGGACCCTCCCAGATAAACTCTCTATGTTGCTGTAGAGAGAGCTAGGTCCTATCTTGACCCATTAGCAGCCTTGGCCATATCAGCATGGATTGAGCTATTAGAAACTGGCCCTGCATCACTTGAAATGGTGGGTGTAGAAGAGAGAAAAACATTCAGGGCGCTGGGAGGTAGGGATCCTGGAACAGTCGGCGGATACTGGGCTCCTGGGGGGGGGGGGGGGAAAAAGAAGGTCAAAGGGCAGGACGGTGCTAAAAAGGAAAGTGGGAGCGCCCGCTGAGTGACTCAGTTGGTTAAGAGCTCGCTCAAGAGTTTGAGCTCTGAGCAACAGTGGTTCGATTCCCAGCCCGAGCTGAGTAGCCGCTGAGCTGCCAACAGGAGGCAGGATGGCTCAGCTAAAAAAAAAAAAAACAAAAAAAAATGGAAAGAGCGAGTGGCAGGACGTCTTTAATGGGTAATATAAAGATGGGTAATACAAAAATACCCATTTTGTCTATTAAACAAGTCAGCCAGGACATGGATCTGAGTAAGTCTTACTGATGACTGATGGAAGATTTAAATAAAGACAATGGATATGAAAAACTATTGACTTGATTTAAAACAAATCTGGGTCTTTAGCCAATTATCCTTTTCCTCTCTTTCCTGCTTTCTCAACTATTACATAGTCCTGGCTTTCTGGTTAAGTAAAAGATATTCTAAAATTAACTTCTTAATACTCAGATTTAGAGTATGAATTTGATAATATGTTATACAACCTAAGTTTCACTTCTTTAAATCGAGCAATCTGATATTCTTAACAAGTCTGGTGATTGTAGCCTGGGCTAAAATTTACTGTGATGCTGGAAGGTGAGCGAGGACAAGCAGGTGCAGGAGAAGGGAAAGTGCTGGTTGTCACCGTCGTGGATCCTGCCATGGGACACCACCCATGTGGACTTCAAGGGGGTTCCCATATCGCTGAAAACTGATCAATCATGCTGATGATAAAGCAAGATCAAAGCAAACTCACCACAGCCATCAGGTGTGCCATGCTGCCTCCAAGGTAGGCAGTGAACAGGGCTACAAAAAAAGAAAGAACAATGCTTGGTAGGTTTCATTTCATTACAGGAAAGACTCTCTTCTGGTATAAATCCCCTGGAATGTAAACTTCTACATTTTGCCAGGTAGCCCAGCACCCTGGTTATAAGTATGAGCTTAGAGTCAGCAGCTCTGGGTTCAAATCCAGACTCCATCACTTAGGAGCTTGGTGACCTCTGTTCTAATCCTCCATTTATTCACTTGTACAATGGAGGTAATAGAAATATTTCCCTCACTAGCTGGTGTGAGCATGAAAGGAGATAATGTTTGGGCTTAGTACACAGCAAGTACTCAATAAAGGTGGCTCTTGTGTGGTTACTATTTTGTTGCTGCTATTGCTGATACTTAAGGAAAAAGCCCTCCTTGGCCAATAAAGTTCCCTGTTATTTTATTCAAGTGTAGTTGAATTAAAATGAAACTTATGAATGTTTCTTGAGATAGCATGATTTCTATACAATCTCACTGCATCTAGGATTCTCACATTAGGGAAGAATTCACAGTTACAAAAAATCATGGTATTAAAAGACAAGAAGTTGTCACTCAGAGATCAGTAGAAACTGAGCACTAACTTAGAATTCCTCCTCTGGATAACATTTTTCCAAATACCATTAATGTTGGCACGCAGGTCAATGAATAAACATGCTACTCCAAAATTTACTTTGAGTGAGCATGAATCTTAGAGTAGGTAATTTGAGTATATGTGTGACTTTCAATATAAAACAACAAAAACAAAGATCTCAAGTAGGGCATCATCAATTCCTCAGTTTTGGTTGAAGAGGGGGCTCAAGGAGGCAGCCTGAAGCATGACCTTCATGAGGCACTGGGGCCACCAGCTAACTCACTGTTAGACTCACTATCTAGGCTTCCTGTGTGGTGAGAAATCTTATCAGCTACCTTGGCGGGTGGGGCAGGAAATGGTGGGAAGGACTCTGTGATCCCTCATTTCTATCCTTTTATCAATATTTTGTCTTTCTCTCCTGGTATATTTTTGTTCAACAGTATACCTAATTCTTTCACATCTCCATTGTCTCATGCTAGCGGGAAAAGCTCATCTTTGGAAACAGTCTGGGCTTCAAATTCCAGCTCTGCCATTTTGTCTGTTGTAGAACAAATCACTGAACTTCTCAGAATCTAGGTTCATCATCTATAAAAAGGCAACTTGGAGACATGCTTCATAGGGAGGTGATGCATCTCAAATGAAATCATGTATTTCCACAAACAACAGCTGTAAACGCACCCCTGACACAATTAGACTGAGATATACAGCTCTGAGCAGAAGCGTGCTACAGCTTGGGGAGGAAGGGTTTCTGTGCTTGGTTTCTATAATTTCATTATTTTTTCTTTTTTTCTATTTCATTCATTCATTCATTCATTCATTCATTCATTCATTCACTCATTCAACAAATATTCACAGGCCCTCGGCTAAGCACTGGGGGCACTGTCCCTATTTTCTTGAGTACTACCTCTTTCATGACACCGCCTCTGTGCACCTGAGACCTTATCGCTATTTCTCTCCTATGAATACCTGTTGCACTTCTAAGGCATAATCTTGGTGCTCAAGTCTCACACTATTACAGTGTTTTAAACTGATCTCCAACTTCAAGCAGCTTTTCTCTCCATAATAAGAATGTCAGACTATCTAACAGTAGCTGCCCATCAATAAGACTTGCTGAGTCGGACAGGGAAAGCCTTCATCAGAGGTGCAATCCTGCACACACCACGGTTTGAAGGTGGTGACCCTGACAGTGCTCTGGGTAGCCGAGGGAGAGAAAAGGCCCTTGAGTGCTGAAGGGAAGACTGGATTTCCACTCATCACAGGCAATGTCCCTCCCAACAGACCACCATGTGTGAGAGCTACTATGATAACCCAATCATGAGAAAGAGATACAAAATGTGCTTATAGTTTGCACTGAATAACATAAAGAAATTGAGGAATTCCCTGTTCTCAAGGCAGTTTCTGGTTCAGAGGCAGAGAAGGCAGCACTGGCCAGGCTCTACCAGACTTTCCCAAGCTATCTTCCTGATAAAGCCATCTGAACTACAAAAAGAGCACCTCTGTAATAAATGGCTGTCATTTACTTACCTTGGCTGACATGGTTGGTTTTTTATTTGTCAGTATCAGGGTGATGTGGGCAAGCTGAAACTTGCTGTGACATTTTACATGTGAGATTTGCTTTACAAGAGGGGCTGGAGGTCTGCCTCAAAGCTTTATGTCCAAAGATGAAAAACACTGATAGCACTCAGTGTGGATGAAATGAGCATTCTTACACACTGTCGGTGGCAGGGGAAATTGGCATGGCCTCTGTGGGGTGAATTTGGCCTCTACTGAAATTAAAATAGGCAGAGCTGGGATTTTGGCACCAGGATCTGGGCTCTTGAGTGATTCAATGTATTGCCTTAATGATTACCCTAAACTAGTAAAGAAAATCTGATCTACCCAAAGGAAGGTAGGCATGGTAGGCAGAATAAATGTCCCTAAATATGCCCACATCCTAATCCCTAGGACCTGTGAATATGTTGCCTTACATGGCAAAGGAACTTCGTAGTGGAGATTAAGTTAAAAATCTTCAAAAGGGGAGATTATCCTGGATTATTCAAGTGGGCCCAATGGAATCACAGGGTCCTTATAAGAGGGAGGCAAAAAAGTACTATCCAGGGAGCAGGATGGAGGATTGATTAGCACTGTCTGCTTTATACTCTTCTATATTGAGTGAGGTTTTTTTTTCTTGTACAGTAAGTCTGTGCTACTTCTATAATAAAGAAAATAATGAAGATATTCCTGCTTTGGGGAAATACATCTGCAAATATCTTTGGCTTCATCCCTTTCCATGGTCTGTCAAGGCCTCATCAATAACCCTTGTGACCAAAACAGTTTCTGCTTGATCTTTAAGGATGTGTTCAGGTTGCCCCCATGCTGGTTCATACCATCCTCTCCAACGACCAGAATTCCTCCTCTTAGTTTTTAGGACTTATAGAAAAGTCACCTTCTCTAGGAGGTACTTCTCGATGATTCTGAACTGTAACGTTCCCCCAAGAATCTTGTACTGTAGTTGTCTCCTTTTTCTGCTATAAACACTGTATCGTCTCCCATGGGCTGGCGCTCTCTGTCTCTGTCTGTCTCTCTCTCCATCCCTGCCCCCCAATCCCCGGCTCTTACTCACGTGGCTTCTGCCCCTGACTATAACATTCTGTGTGCAGGAACCGCCAGGGATCTAAAGCTTCTAAATCCCTAGCTCTTCCCAGTACTATCTGGGTTGTATCATGGGTGTTTAATATGTATTTGCTGCTACTGCCAACCCAGAAAAACAAAGATATACACTCCAAACAAAGGTTTGAAGCCTCAAATTAACCTCGGAATAAAGATTCTAACCCAGCTGAGCTCAGGTGGCCATATAATCTATCTACAGCCTTCTCTTTTGCCCTGAGCTTGTGAACAAATATGGGAAAATGAGCAAAAAGTTCTGAAAGGACTATTAGGTGAAATAACTACGTAACTACAAATTGGCAAAATGACATATAAGTGGCCACACCACAGCGACCTGAGTTTTGTTAACCTTGCTACTGCATCGGAAAATGAAAATTGAATGAGGCCTTAGAAACCCTTGGTCCTATGCCACTTCTTGCCCAATGTAGGAATCCATTCTAAATCCTGTCTGATATATGGTGCACCATTTTAACAATGGCTTACATACCATGGGTTAATTAATCTGTGATAAACTGACTCTAGACAAATATTTCCACTAGATTAGAAGTAATTTCTGCACATTCCACTATCCTTCCACTCCTTTGTCCCCCAGGGAGTGTCATTTCCTTCACTCTAGCACATTCTCTTAAATGCTGTTACTTGTATTGAATTAGGGACACAAAGGCTATGGGACAATAAGAATCCCCTTACAGTGGCCTGAGAAATCCATTAGCTTTTCAAATCGAAGTCACTTGAGATGTGTTTTTACCTAATGCCTGAACGCTACTAAATAACGTGTAACGTGCACAACTCTGGAGGTTGTTAGATTCTGGGTTTACATTTACCCCTAATTGACTGATGCCTTTCAGCACTCCACTTTATCTTCCTAGACTTAGCACTCCGCCAGTAAAAGGAGAAGGGTGGAGTGGAGATCTCCAGAACCCCTTCTACTGCTGACAGGCTGGGTCTGGCTAGAATACCAGAGCCAGAAGGATTAATATAGCAGTTCTCAAAACATCACCCCCCAGAGCAACAGCATCAGCCCCACTTTGCCTTTGGTTAGAAATGCAAACTCCTTCCTCCACCTCTAACAGTGAATCAGGATGTGGAGATGGGCCCAATAATCTGCATTTTCACAAGCCTTCCAGGTAATCTGATGTACACTCAAATTTGAGGACAGCTGGATTAATGTGATTCTCCAAGGGCCACATGTCCTACCTGATTCATCAGAGGAAACGGCTCTGTATCTAGCTTGGGTTATTTTCTGTTAGTTTCTTGAATCAAATGATTAGTATGAAGAACACAGGACAAGTTGAGCTCCTATCCCCCAACATACATATATTGTAAAATGGGTAATAGGACTCCACAGGCTCTCCTGTTGTCACCATAACCACTGAGTTAGGCAGAGCGGACTTGAATATTCGCAGAGAAGGGACATCACTTACCCCGGTCACACGTTTAGATAGTAGGGGCCCTGAACTTGAACTCTAGCCCTAGTTTCTCTCGCAGTCCTTACTGTTTGTCCTGAATTTTGATCCCATAGTCACGAGCGACCTTCCTGCAGATGCCTGGATACTCACCGCAGGCAAGAGCCAGGAGGTGGGTTTGCCAGGTGAGTGCCATGAACATCCCTCCAATTGCAATGCAGGCCAGAGAGCTGTTGAAACCCCAGAGTCCAGAGTAGATGCCCTCAAATGGAGCCGAAATACTGAGAGCTATTGGGTAAGACAGGAGGAGTTAGAGCTGCGGAAAAAAGGCAGGATGCCTTGAAAGGGGTCTGGGGGTGGTGGAAGCATCTGAGAATTCCTAATGGTCCCTTTGAGTGGAGACCTCAAGAAAGGGCTGGAGGGGCCGGCTGAGTGGCTCAGTTGGTTAAGAGCTCGCTCAAGAGTTTGAGCTCTGAGCAACAGCGGTTCGAGTCCAGCCCGAGCTGAGCAGCCGCTNGAGCAACAGCGGTTCGAGTCCAGCCCGAGCTGAGCAGCCGCTGAGCTGCCAACAGGTAGCAGGATGGCTCAGCTAAAAAAAAAAAAAAAAAGAAAGGGCTGGAGTCTAGAAGATGCTTGAGACAATTCATGGGGAGGAGGAGGTGCTCAATACTTGGTAAAGTGTCTTCTGCTTACCTGCTACCATCCCCAGCAATGATCCGATGGTAGCATGCAGGCACATGAGGGGGGAGGAGAGTAGAATGGCGCATAGGAAAATGCCCCCTGTCCACGGACTGTCACAACCATATATCTGACCAATACTCACAGGCAGGGATTTCAATAACTGTAAAAATGATTTAGGAAATAAAGACATTAAAACAATTGGACAGAAACCTATAGGACACCCACAAACATATACAAAGTAATATTCGATTTAGCATAGCTTATCTTTCAAGATCAGTGTTATTGATTTAAAAAATCCTCTCTCTCTCTTTACAGAAAATTCTCAGTCATTTTTTTTGCTTTATCCCCAGAGACACACCAGCCCTTTGCTGGTGCAAGTGGAGCATGCCTTCCCCAAACTCCCCTTTACTCACTGGCTCTCCTGTTTGTGCTGACACTTGGCCTTGGTAGCCGATAAGCTCCCACTGTGGTATTACTGTCCCCACTGTGAAGACCTGCCATACTTCCCAGTGAGGATGGCAAGGACCACAGCTTACACTTCTATTGCTTTCAACTGTCCATCCGTGCTGAGTCCAAACCATCCATGCATCTCTACAGTCCATAGAAATATTATTACTCCCGTGCAATTTGGTGGTTAATGCTAGGGCCAGAGACCTGAAGTCAGGTGATCTTATCCCCAATTCAGAAGCAATTATTGGCAAGTTCATGAATCAGAACCGTATTTATTTATACTTCTGTTGTTAATGAGAACATGTATTAATTTAAACCAAGATTATTCCATAGCTTATTCCAGTTATCAACAATAGTCAGTCCTCAAAACACAAGAATACATGTAAATGTCATAATTCTACTTTCTGGCTGAGACCTGAATTCAGCTAATGTGTTCACAGAATGGCAGGTCTCAGGAAGGCACAGGGTTTGATTTGAGCTAAAAAATGATAATTCTTTATAACAGTACTTCTGATAGGTTCAGGAGAGGCACAGTTAGCCATGTTAGTTCCTTTCTGACCAAGGTCATTTCCTGAAAGATGCCTTCCCACCTCCTATCTTGCTCCCTCTACCTTCTCCAGGTCATGTATGTACCTTTTTGACAAAGACCTTTGGGAGGCAGTGACTCTGATAAAGGGAGACCCAGCTTTGGCACGAGGAAGTGTCCTCTCCCTTCATGCATTAGGCTGGGTCTAATGCTGGCTTCCAGATGCTGATTTGGTCCTTGCTCAGGGCACAGGACCATACCTTGTGTTTGAGTCTACCCTCAGATGGGCCCCACATTCTTCGAGCCCATTCTGGATCATCATGGTTACACAAGATCACTTCCTGTTTCTCCTAGACCAGGGAATTTGACATGGGCACGTCCAGCAGAACTCTCTCTCAGGTAGCCGGGGAGGTGGGGAGTTGGGGGAGATGGGAAATAAGTGTGCTAATGTTAGGATGGTAGTTCAGGAGGAGGAGAAGGACAAGACCCTCACTTGCCCAGATCAACACTGTCCGATAGAGCTTTCCGTGATGGAATATTCCGTATCTGTAATATCCAATACATATGGTTATTGAGCACCTGAAATGTGGCTAGTGAGGCTAAGGAACTAAATTGTAAATATTAATTTAATTTTGCATTTAAATGAAAATAGCCACATGGGGGCTAATAGCTACTGTATCGGACAGTACAGTATTAGCTAGATCAATGAATACTATTTTATAATATTTTTCATGGGGAGTTATAATAAATTTTAGATTTTTCTTCTGAGTTATTCCCAAATGCTCCCATTCATTTTCTGGACAAGAAGCTAAAGAGAAGACTACTTGAGCTCCTCACATGTTTTGATCTCTCAGCAAAGAGGATAGCAAAAGGTGTTTTATAACCAGATAGTGGGAAAGCCAGTCTTTTGCACATTAGAAAAGGTAAAGTTCCTTTGGTTTTCTTCTGACTTCAAGTGTTCTCTTGTTTTTAATAATAAAAAAAAACTTGATTTGGTTTCTTGATTATTAAACACAATAGGAAGAGCTGGAACTGGATTTGGGTTAACCAGGTTTTTAAAAATGGTGTTCTCTCTATGCATACCTGTAAAGAGATACACAGTATACAGCCTATGATAGTGGTTCTCAAACTCTGGCACACACAGCAATTACTAGGGGAGCTTGTTCATATAGGTTTCCAGACCACACCCCCAGAGATTATGATTTAGGGTGTCTGACAAGATGCTTGTATTGGTATTTTATAAACCATGTTTCTGATACCTACCAAAGCTTGAGAACCCTGAATTATTGTACATATTCTGTGAGACTGATCATAAGCAAAAGCAGAACAGAGAGGTTCTGTAGTGAGACCCAACAGTAAGCAGCCTGTTCTTTTGATTGGAGGAAGCAGGTCATGGAAGACTTAGCCCCGCTCCCATCACACCCACCCCAACAAGGGCCAATTTTGCAGTAGTGTTTCTGACTTCCAGTGGAGCTATCCTTTGGAATTAGCACTGCAGATCTTAGGAAAAGAGGGGGAACAGTTAGCTCTGACCAAATAGTCATTTAAAAAATCCCTTAGAGCCCAAAGCTTTGAAGTAGAAAAAATACTTTAGCTGACAAGATGAAGACAGCAAGGCCTCCCTAGAGTTGAGTCTCTATAAGGTTTGGATGCACAGGAGGACACTGGGTGTCCTCCAGAGCCAGGAGGAATGTGAGGAGATAGTGTATCTTACCTGCAGGGCATTGAGGTCAGGCCAGGTGACATTGGGAACGGAGCTTACAGGTGTGATCAATGTGGTTGGGAAGAATGGATTGTAATGTCCCGTGGCCGAAAGGTACATTGACAACACCATGTTGAAGGGCAGGGTGAAGACAGGGAGGTCCCATTTGCAGAATATGGAGCTCAATGCACTTGATAAAAGTGGACTAAAAAACGACAACAGATCAGAATGGAAGAATGTGCATGTGACAAGCCATGCTGACAAACCAAATCTCTGTGCTATGGAGGGGCTTTGTTTCATCCACAAGTATGTCCCTGAAGTGCTGTGGTGGACAGCTTTTCACAGAAAAAAAGAAAAAAGAAAAATAAACAAGCAAATAAACAAACAACTCTCCAAAAGCCAAACACACTTGAGATAAATCCTGTCATACAGAGAATAATTCTTACATGAAGTAAAAAATTAGCTCCTAGCCTATTTGGCTTTTGAAAAGTTATACTCTGGGGTTGCTCACAGTGAGCTATAAATCTAGGTTTCAAAAATATTTTGGAAGTATTTAAGACATTTGAAATAAAATACTGCCTATGCAGTTAAAGCCCCCTGTGTAATGCGCTTGATCTTATGTTCCTCCCTTCCCACCAGAGGCAGCCATGATCTTCAACTTGTCTGTCATTTCCACGGGTCTGTACTATATCTATTTTTTGGAAAAGAGAAACAATTGTCCAAGGAGGATGCAGGTGGTGTTGGCTGGAGGGAAAAGGTCTTAAACTCCGTGGCGTGGAGTTTTAAGTCCTTGAGCAGTTAGTTGATGGGCTGTGTGACCTTGTGCATGACACTACTCCTTTTTCCTTGTCTGTGACCTGGGGAATTAGATTAGCTGGTCTCTGGGTCCCTTTTATGCACACATTTGTCGACTCATTCAAAGAGCCATCGCTTTAAGATCAGAATTCCATATTTCTTGGGTTGTGGGAGGAGGTGTGGTGAGCATCCACAGGCAACACCTCCTGCCCTTGAGCCTGTCCCCTAGAGCAGGTCAGAAGTTACCTGCTGAACACGTTGGCTCTGCTGGCAGGTTCTCCTCCACACACCTGTGGGTGCAACCAGGGTGGGCGGCCTTTCTGCAGACACTGTTCACACTGGGCTATACTGCTCACTTGTGTGGATATTAGTATTTTATATTCCAAATATGCTATAAGAAGAAGGAAATGTTTGCTTCCAAAAAATGATTTAAGACAGTGTCAAACAGAAACGAGCTTGGAGGATTCAGGTTTAAGAAAAAAAAAATTGGATTCAGTAAAGAATTGTTTTGTCACTCTGCCATGATGCTGATGTCATTCCTCAGTAAAGAATTTTTTCAAAGGGGGTGGGGCAGTTGGATAAGGGGGGTTCATTGAGACACAGTGGTTCTCAAAGTGGGATCTCTGGATCAGCCATATCAGCAGGACTTGGGAACGTGTTAGAAACGCAAATTCTCAGATCCCACCCAAGATGGACTGAATCAGAAACCATGGGGAAAGGGGCAGCAGTCTGTTTCAACCTGCAGGTTAAAGACCAACGGATGTAGTTAGTGAGTGGTTCTAACTTTGGTTGTACTTCAGAACCCCGTGGGAGCCTTTAAAACTTCCAATGTCCAGGCAACATCCCTAACCAAGACCAATTAGATCAGAATCTTGAGGGCCGCGGGGAGGTGTATATGGGGGGGCCATATACATCAGTGTGTTTTAATGCTTCCTGTTTCCAATAGACATAACCCGAATCTAAATTTTAGAAAATAATTTTTCTAAAAGGAGTGTTATAAACATAACATAAAATTGACCATTTAACCTTTTTAAAGTGTGCAGTTCAGTGGCACTGAGTTCATTCATGTCGTTGCACAACCACCACCACCATCCATTCACATAACGTGCTTCAACTTGCAAAACTGAAACTCTGTACCCATTAAACAGTAACTCCCCATTCCCTCCTCCCCCTATACATTTTTAAAAGGCATTTTGGAAACCAGGTACAACTTACCAAGCCATGGACATAGCAGATACGGGGAATAACAGCCACCAGAAATAGTCTCCCTTCTTCGAAAACACAGCTATGAGTATTCCCACTAGGGTGGCATTGTAGCCGTGAAGGCCCGCTGCAATTGCTGACCTGTGGGCAAGAGGCACAGCTTGCACATTTCCTGGGTGGACATGGGCTGGACTTGTGTATATGTGACACTTGTATGTATAAATTCCAGATCAAATTCACATTAGAAAATGAAATTATATTTAGAAGTTTATTTCAAAGTCTAATGCCAAATACTAATAAAACCATGAAAAAATAGAATATACATAGAAAAAAATACAAAACTGCATATAGAACAACCCCCTACAGAGACATCATAACTAAAGGTACAATTCCAGCATCTAGAGGGGAACCAGCAAGGCAACCGGTTCTGCTTCCTTTTAGCCTTTCCTTTGGGAAGTTATTATTTCTTTTATTTTTAAAAATTTTTTAAAGATTTTTTTATTGGGGAATTGGGGGAAGGAGAACAGACAAGTTGCTATCCTTTTGTTCTTCAGTCTAGTTGTGGAGGA
>NW_017731539.1:51117-56278 GCF_001890085.2 Hipposideros armiger
CAGTGTCACTGGCCCTCATATGTGGGATCCGAACCGGGGCCCTCTGGCATCCCAAGCCAGCTCTTAACCAACACGCCACTCGGCCGGCCCCTTATTATTTCTTTTAAATCATTAATGGCTGGTCTCTGACTTAAATAGAGCTTTTAGATGAAACTGTTTCCGAAGTGTGATTTTCTTGGTAAGAGATGTAAGATTCTTGAAAAGGAAATTCACTTTTATAGTGTCTTTGATCTTGTAAACTAAATTAATCTTCTAACTTAGCATATATTTCCATCTTCCCGTGCTTCCATTTTGTTGTCTCCAAATATTATATATTTCCAAGTTATTATAAATAAAAATAATTATTTTTCTTTTACTTGGCAAAGCACTCCATTTAATGAAGTGCACATTTAGCACCTAATATTTTCATGGGCTCTTTTTTTGCTTCTCAGCATTTACCCTCACTTCTAAAAGTTGTCTTATGGGGAAGTTTCTACTCCTGGCCAAAATGGTTCCCATGACCTAATTGGGAACTAGAAGCCCCAAGTGAGAAATGGAACGATTTCTATAGAATGAGCCCCAGGGCTGACAAGCCAGGCTCCTAAGGGCTGAGAGTTGGCAACACCTGGCACCACGAAGGGCCCAGCAGTCAAGGTTGAAGTCTGCAGGGGGGCCGTGGGTGTGAAGATGATAAAGTGAGTGGGTGAGGTTGAATGCAGGGCCTGAGGGGGAGGTGATACAGCCAGTGAGCCACACTGCAGGGGTGGTAGAGGATGGCACGAGAGCTTCATCATGGCTTGTTTTTAACTGGAGCAGGAGGCACCGGTGCAACAGCAAAATGATGTCACTTCTTGGAAAGAGCGTTAGAGGTGGGACTCTCTGTGTAAAAATCCCTCATCTACCCTAAATAATACTTCGGGACATGTGGGACGTGATGGAATTTGTGCTGGTTTAACCCAGCAAAAGTGATAATGCCCTTCAGAAATTGGGACTATACACGATGCCAGTGGAGAGGTAATGCAAAGACTTAGCCTCTCAACAACTGACTTTCAGAATTAATGCTTGGGTTTGATCAACTCACTTAATGGCAATGTCTACAAATTGTGAACGCCATGGTGAAAGCAATAAAAAGATGTGTATTCACTTGAAACAGAGGCTTGCTATTTTAATGCAGTCTTCGGACCGAGGAAAATAAAAAAGAGATTTGAAAACTAGCACATTAGAATATGGCTTGTCTTCTACCTGATAAGGAAAATGGGTCAGCTTTCACTGGAGGAAAGCAATGAATAAATATTTGATATGGTGCAGTCCTGGACTACATCTCCAAAGTGGAAAGACCATTTCTTGATGTGCACTGGAATAGGGTTTAACCTAAGAAACAAAATCACCCTCTACAGAGAACAAATTAGGCTCCTTGCACCTGATGGAAGAAACAAATTGGGCTCCTTGGACCTGATGGAACACAGCAGTTGCTGATTCTCCCCAGATGAATCTCCTTAGGCCATTCACAGTAAGAGTTACAAGACCTGAGTTCTATAGTGACAATCCACTGGGGATTAATGCATTGTTCTTACACACTTGGAAGACCGGCAGCCTCCTTGAAGGACCTGGTTAGTCGGAAGCTTTCCACATCCCGGGTGGGAATCAGCCCATCACTTCTTCCATGACAGATCAGTTTATAAAATTCACGCTATTCCTAACCTAACATAGTTCAGAGGATAGCCTAATACTACCTTAAGTCAGTACTCGCTAACTTGGAATTTGTGGTTATTCATCTCTGTAGAAGCTGAACTAACCTTTATACTGTCTATGAAGAATGAATTTACTAAACAAATCATGGAAACAAGATATAATGGGGATTAGCATGCCACCAAGACTTTTAATGAACTCACGCATTTTTGCTCAAACAAAATGCTGATGATAAATAATTGATCATTATTAAAGAAGATCCCTTTAGAACCACTCCTGGGAATTATTTGCAGCTTAGCTCTGGTTACCATACACTGCCATGAGAATCTGGCATCATTCAGGCTGGCCACTTATTCAGGTACCTTGAATAAGAGGTTATAAATGATACTCTGACCTTTCACTAAAAGCAAATAAAAAGTGTTCTGTGGAATAAAAGCTGTTTCTCCTGGGAAGGGTGGGGTTTTATTAGTGCTGCCCCAAGCCCCTGGTTGGCTCCTGTGTTCTTAGAAATGAGAAGAGCAGGCTTGGATGGACGCACTTACCTGTCCTGACTGAGCAACAGGGCTGTTGCGGTAGAGACCACTGTTCCCACGTAGCCATTGAGAGCCAACCAGGGGCTCTGGACCAGGAGTCCCACCATGATCAGGATTCCACTGATGGGGTTGTTGACCAACACCACCTGGGATATGCCACGAAGAACCCAATCAATGAACTGGAGCACCTGGGGTTTATCTGGAAGAGATGAGATGGGCAGAGATAAGGAAGTGGCAAAGCAAATGGTGCCCCTTCCCAAGTTTAGGGCCCCCTTGAGCAAAATCATCAAAATCCTCTCTGATGAAGCTGAAATTTGTTTTTTATATTTTTTGAAGCTTTTTTCCCTCTAAACCCTTTTCCCTTTAGTGGCACCCAGATTCTTAAAAGCATCCAGTTTCTTTACGCTCAACCCACACTGTCCCTACTAGAAGCTCAGTTCCAGAAAGCCTCAAATGCACCTATTTACCATGCTTAGAAGTACAGACTCTTAAGCCAAAGGAATGAATTACCAATGGTAAAATTTCAGATTTTAAATACTGAAATTACAAGATGAAGCCAGTTGCCCTCCTCCGATATAAGCAGGGCCCTGGCCTTGAGCACCGTCTCCATAAAAAAAATTTGAAGAGGCTTGCAAGTTAGGAGATAAAAAGTTAAAAACTGGAGAGGAAAGAGATAGAAAGCAGGTGAATATAATTAAAGAGATGAGTGGGAGAGCCAGCAAACCATTTCTCCCAGAGCCATTTCTCCTCCCATGTCTCCAAGGAATGGAAGCATACATACCTTTAATCCAGTTGGCAAATTCTTTCATATCACCGGTGATATAGCCAAGTGCCTTGGGGAGGCGTCTTCTTCCTTGCCATGGCAAAACCTGGTTTTCACCCCGGTCCACTTTAACCATAGTGGGGCTATCCTCCATGGCTGTCTCTTCCTCTGGCTCCTTGAAAAAAATGACAGAACTCATGAACACCCTAATGCAGAACATTCCAGTTTGTCCAGCATCGGGCCTAGTCACAGCACCTATGGAGGATGAGTTTAAAGGCACTTCATCTGGAGCATGACATCCCACTGTACTAAGAAAGCACCATTTTCCTCTTGAAATATTGTCATGGAACTTATTACCCAAAACCAAATTCCATGCTACCTTTGTCATGACTGTCATTCAGGCTACCACGAAAAGGTTCTGGTATTTAATTTTGTAAGTTTCAGTTTCTAATTCAATGAACATTTATAAGCACCTATATCCTGCACTCAGAGATCTCACTTGGCCTAGTGGAAAAAACTGAAAAACAGTTCATTCAACACAGTGGGTCCAATAATACTTTAGAAAGAACATCACATGATTAAGTTTTATGCTGTCAATTAAAGGAGCCAGGTATCCGGTTACAAAATGGCACTCACTAAGGCAGATCAATTGGCTACTTTCCAAGACAAGCAACCTTTAAAATCAAATTTTACAAAACAAGGTTTTATTTTTTTAAAGTTTGAAAGGGAAAAAAATTTAAAAAACAGTTTGTGTGTGTCAACACAGTTTAAGAACCCCTTTATACACACTCTCCAAGTCAGATTGCTTGAATGTGTCCTCATATCAGGCAACTACCTCAGATATTCTTTTTTTTTTTTTTTACCTTCAGGGAAGTTTATTTCCTGGTCAGAAAAGGAGAAGCACCGACAGGCTCCTGTGTGGTCCAGCCCGGGTCTGACCAGGAATGAGAGGGAAGGGGAGGCACAGGGGACGACTCTTGATTGTGCACGCTTGGTCCCAGGGTTGTCCTGGCTGGATGTGGGGAAGGCCTGCCAGGGATCTAGGCACCGAGCCTAGGGGTAGAGGTGGCAGGCCAGTAGACCCAGAGGATGGCACATATGGAGGCAATAAATACAGACAGGCCAGTCATGCCACTACAGGCTGGCCCGGGGGGACAAGTAAGGCTCGGCTGTAGGCTTTGTCTGCCGAGGGCTCTTTGTTGGGGCTGTGGACTCTGGGTGTGGGTGTTGCCTGTTGGGACAGACAAAGCAAATACGTGAGGACTCCCAGCCTCCCAGATGGGACTGGAGGCGACTTGAGTTTTGGCATTTTGGCTTTCCCCAAGTTCCTGGAGCTGTCCCCATAGCAGTGGCTGGGGAAGGGGGAGAGGGCTGGCCAGGCCCTGGCAGGCCTGGGAGCAGCAGCAGTGTCCCACTATCCTGGGCCTCAGGGACTGCGGGTGGGGTGGGGACTGTGGAGACCACATGCTCATGCAGACACAGGGTCAGAGGTTAGTGATGGCCCCAGAACACATTCTGCATGTTAAGGCATCATGGTTAGACAGTGACGGAGATGGATGAACTGACCAGGGAGGGGTGACAGCTGGAGGATGACCTGCCCCTGAGGCCCTGCGTTGTGCACCCCACCCCCACCCCGCAGGGGAGATGAGGACAGTCATGGCAACCGAAAAGGCCCTGGGGTACCTAGGCACCCCACAAGATCCCATTCAATGTACCACTCCCTTGGAAAAGCCAGGGCCTCAGGTAGGGTTAGAACAGGTAGGGGGACATGGAGGGACAAAGGGGGAGGCAGAGACCTGGGCTGCAGCCTCCCTCCCCCACAGCACAGGCTGAAGCAGCAATGACACTAGGCCACCCTGGAGGCTAGGGCCTATGGGCTGGGGAGGGCTGGGCTGGCCAGGATTCCAGGGGGAAAGATAGCAACAGGCAAGGGGCTCTGTCAGGACTTTGGTATGGGGTTGGGTGGGGGCTGGGGTGAGGTAGGGCACGTACATCCCTCCATGCATCGCCCTGCCTCCCCCCATGCCGGGCTCAGTCCTTCCACTCATTTTTGATGGTAAGGTTCCACTCCCCGGACAGGTGGTCGGTTTTGTCATTATCTGTGAAGCGGGACTTGATGTTGCAGCTGCCGAGAGCCAGCGTGCCCTTGGGTACCTCCTCCATGGGGGTCAGGAACTAGTATTCCTCAGCCCAGAGC
>NW_017731539.1:60314-66513 GCF_001890085.2 Hipposideros armiger
CCCCCCTCCACCAAAATCACACACATCTTGGAGAACCACATCCTTGAACTCAACATCAATATTTTCTTAGAGACAGAAAAATTTGAGAGCTAGGTGGGATTTTAGAGAGCACACAGTTCAAGCCTTTATTTTATAGAAAACTGAGATTCAGTGTGCGGACTTTCCCAGTTCACTCAGCAGAGGCAGACCTATGGAATAGGTAAGCCCTGGTGGTTCTGTCTTCCAAGTCTGGAGCACATTAATGCCACCCAAGATTCTATTCAAGTCAACACACAGCGTATGAGCAGCTTCTGAATGCAGTCTGCAGTAGGTGCTATGGTGCAGTGATATGGTGAACACAGCCTGTCTCCATGGATGCCTTGAAATAAGTCTGAGATGGGGGTTGAACTACGAGTATGACAAAGGATTCGGCCATTCCCAGTTTCACCCTATGCCCTTGCTGGAAGCAGTGACTGCTCTGACAAATAAACATTTTCCTGTGTCTCAAAGCAAGCCTCCTTCTCCCGTATTGCTGACACATCCACAACAAGGACTGTGTGTAGTGAAGTTAACATCCCTAGAATATTCTGGAAGCTGCTTTTTGGCAGCAGTCAGAAAGCACTTTTCATAGCCTAAGTCACCAGTGAAACAAAACAATGCTCATCATTCTAATACAAGACAATATCAAAATTTCAACTCAATCAACATTCCCTATTTTATTATACAAAATAAAACCCATTCTATTGTCAACATGTATTAGAAATTAGTGCATTGGAGAGACCTGGAAGTCTTCAATTTTCTATGTCTCAAGTATAGGACGCCTCACAGATACTGCGGGTTTAGTTCCAGACCACTACAATAAAGTGATTATCACAATAAAGCGAGTCACATGAATTTTTTGGTTTCCCAGTGCATACAGAAGTTATGTTTCTATTATACTGTAGTCTATTCAATGTGCAATAGCATTATGTCTAAAAACACACTGTACACATCTTGATTAAACATACTTTATTGCTAAAAAATGTTAACAATGACCTGAGCCTTCGGTGAGTCTATTTAATCTATTTTCTGATGGAGGGTTTTACCTTCACTTTGTAAAAAACAAAACAAAACAAAAAAAAACCACACACACAAAAACAAAAAACCTCCCAAAAACAAAAACCCCACAATATGCAATAAGGCAAAGTGCAATAAAATGAGGTATGTCTGTATCACTTTAAAAAATAATGCAAACTTTTAAACATGGATGTAGAAAAAAGTCTTTTAACGTTCATGCTCCATCCTATTAAAGAGACTTTTAACACTGGCATTTATTTGGTACTTACGTCAATCTTTATTTTAGGTAGTTTTTGTTTTAAGTAGTGGGAGACATTCAGTTTTCTTTAAAGCGGTAATCAGAAATAAAATGCTGTTAGGTATTCTCATCTCCTGTTTAAAACACCTCCTCCTCGGAACACACCACTCCTAGAAGCCTTGAGGTCTGAATTCCACATTAGAAAGGGCAGCTGCAAAGAACCTGCCAAATTTGTGCCGCCAGCGTGCCTGACGAGTTCCCCTGGTGGGCGAGCACACTCCCTTCAGCATGACAGCGCACACAGAAAGAGCCATAAAACCATGATTGGAAAGGGCCATTGCCAGGACCCCACTTTTTTTTCGGAGTCATATTGGTATGTCTCCAGCTTTACTTAATTATTTAAAGATCACAACCTGAAACTCCTATACAGCGCTAAAGAGCTCAGAGTCATTTAGCACGTCTGGTAGACACCTTGCTGATAACCCTCTTCCACCTTTCAGGTGCTGCTCCCACCCTGCCTCAGAAATCATCAAGACATGGCTTTCCAGCTTCCGAGAAGCAGCCTGTGGCTTTTAGGACATGGCTTTCTAATTTTCCAGAACTCTGACGTTACTGCTTCTGCTTAGTTCCGACCATCTGAAACATTTCTCCATTAAAACAAAGAGAAGGGAAAAAGAGCAAACCTCAAAGCAGACTGAGAAGACAAGCCCCCAACCATGAACAGTTGGAAAGGAAGAGAAATGAAGCGGGTACTCACACTCCAGCTGGCTTCCTGGAGGCAGAAGGCACTGACTGATAAAGGCCGGCTGGGCTCTCCTGAAAGGGAGATTGTTTAGGAGGAGGCAGTGCTGGGAGGGAGGCACCTAACAGTTTTATACTCAGAACCCCACTGCATATCCGTGCGCTTGGCTCTCTCCTCCCACTTCAGGCACCAGTGCCAAAGCATTGCTGAGAAACTGGTCCCCGTCCCCTGTCCTGCACCTGATCTCTCTCTCTCTCTCTCTCTCTCTCTNTTTCCGGTACGTGTGCTGGATGTGCTTCATGCTGGACACAATCTCTCTGTTCACTAGGAAAGAGATCTTTATCTGGCACTCCGCATGCCCCTTCAGCACAAATGACTGCTTCTTGAAGCTCTCCAGGTCTCCTGTCAGGTCCAGCTCTGGGGTCCTGGGGCAGTGCTACACACCTGGGTTGGGCGGGTCACAACAACGTTGGGGACGTTGGGGTTGGCTGAGCCGGCCTCATGGCCCAGCAGGGCCTCCTTGACCTTGCGCAGGCTCTCGTTGTCCCTGTCCAGCTCCTGGATCTCCTGGATGCTTTTCTGGGCCGGGGGCTTGTAGTTGACCAAGTGCTCATCCTTCTGGTTCTT
This sequence comes from Hipposideros armiger, assembly GCF_001890085.2. Taxonomy (NCBI): domain Eukaryota; kingdom Metazoa; phylum Chordata; class Mammalia; order Chiroptera; family Hipposideridae; genus Hipposideros; species Hipposideros armiger. The sequence continues at coordinate 62,957 of NW_017731539.1, forward strand.
GGCTGCAATCTTCGCCAGCTGCTCAGCTGTGGGTTCCTGCTCTGCCATGCGCACCTCTAGCTGGATTGGGGACACCGTAGGCTCCACCGCGCTGTGCTCGTGTTCCCTCCCACATGAAATGACGAACGTTGGTGCCCCGTGCGCGCGCCCTGCAGGCCACTTCCGGCATCCCCTCAGGCATTCTTTATTTTTGGAATTTTGTTATTTAAATGTTTTTAAATAGGCAAGAATAACATTACACAAAAGTATAGAAACGGGGAAAAGTGGAAGTGGATCGAGCTGCTGAAAACCCAAGAGTTGTAATCTAAGAATTGTACAATATAAGAATGTATAGGGCATGATTATAGTAAACACGCTTCAGGAAAATACTAACAACATAACCGCTGACTTGTGTGCACTATGAGACTCTTCACTTCTCATACTGCAGAATAGGAAAGCACCAGCATCACCAGTATGGTACTCTGCAGACAAAAATGGTCTCATGGTGAGACCACAAAAGAAGAATACCAACGATATAATCCCAGAGGTTGGCAAAGGGAGAAAGACAATGGCGCACTGAACGTGCAAGAAAAGCCAAGAGCACAGCCAGGTAATTCTGAAGTAGGGGAGCACCAACACCATCAGACCCCAGAAGGCATAATTGTGGAATGTTGAAGCCACAGGCACATAAGATGTGACCAAGACAATACCCCAAGCCCATGCACCAAAACCCCCATCTTACCTCCCCGTGGCCATGCTGTGGATAACTGTGAATAAGAGGTCCTCACAGCTATTTTTGGCCCCATCATCCCATTCACCATAACCAACAAATAGCTATTATTGGATAATAAATCTAGGCCTTTTTTTCCCCCCCAATCCTCACTCTAGTTTTGCCTTCTATTAATCCTAGTATGGAAATCAATGTGAGTACCTGACTTTTTATTAAGTAACAATTACACTTTGTTTTATTTTACTGCCCAACTAACCGTCCTGCTTTTAAACAATGGGGGATCATTAATCATGACACAGAGTAGAAGGTATTTTTGGAATGCATTCTAGGCTAAGATCATTTTGTCTTGACAAAATAATGTTAGACTCTAGCATGTATGAACTCTTCATGCACCTCTGTATTAAGAAATTCTTAAGTTGAAAAATGCTGGAGGTCAGGAGCCAAAACTAAGTCTATATGGAGCTCACTGGCCCCATAGTTAAACATGTAAAACTGAATTATTAATGATGAAAAATTGCCTTTTATTTCATAATCTAGGTGATAGCTATCATTTATTTTCAAATATCTCCCCCTTTAAACGTCATAACTGAAAATATTGCAGGACTAGCCCCTTCCTCAGCTATAGTGACTCATTTTCAAAGTCATGCCAACTTATCAGTGTCATCAGTCTTCAGCCCAGGCAATGACAAGGAGCTCAGGCACAACCGCCTTGAGTTGCTATAAGTGAGCTTCTACAGAGGCAGCATTGAATGAAAACATTAAAGTGCCATTTTCCATTAAGTAAAGAAATAATTAGGTATATGGGTTGTTCCAGGGCGAACAAATTCATGTTCTCAAAATTTCCAGCCTATATTTATGTGTTTTAGAGGGATTTAAATACACCGTCACCTCAGAGATTTTGGAGATACAGATACGAAACCTGTTCTTATAACTGGCCCGACGTGACTGGGAACCTGAATGACCTGAGTTCCCTGTGGAGCCACCCAAAGTTAAATAAAGACTGAGCTTTTTTGGTTTGAATCCCTAGCCCAACATAAAGAAGGCTCAATGCCATATGTCTCTCAAGTATCCACATATTGGGATGGGTGGATGCGTTTCTTTAGGGAACTTGAAGAATCCACACATCTTAATCGGGAGGGCGATGCAAGGTGATGGATCAGGGACCTTCTGCTGATGCTCAAACTTCTCAAGTCCAACTCAGCAGGCCATTAAATATCAACCAAAAAGACAGGACAAGAAAATGAAAGAAAGAAACCCTAATGAAATAGAAGCAGGATAAATTAAACTCCCCAGACTACTTTTTCCTAGTGTTTCCCACGGTTATCAAAACACTGCAGCTCAATCATCCAGCGTCTAAACCAAGACGTGTGCCATGTGATTTTCTGGACCAAGCACCCCCGTGCATCTGGTCAGCCCAAGCTGCACCACTCAGTAGAGCATGAGGACCCCATTTCCCAGGCTTTGTTCAGGAAAGACACACCACCAGAGCTTGGAGCACAGGTGCCGAGGTTCCCAGAGACAAAGGCTGCACGAAGGAGGCATACCTGTTCTGCCGGCCCATGAGCCAGGGCCAACTTTAGCTGGAGGGAGCCTCTGCGCGTTGCCTCACCAGCTTTATTTCCAAAAGGGTCCATCCGAAGAGGACCAGGAAGGGCGTCACCAGCACTGCCAATCAAAGACCATCCATTCATGACCTCTCCATACATGACAAAGGGCAAAAAATATATGAATTATCGGGACGTGCCCTGGCGCTGATGAACATGTGAACTGCAAGATGGAAGGAGGCAGGAGCGTACCCTTTGGGTTCTGGGGAGAGGAGATGTGTCTCCAGAATGAGACCTATAATGGAGAAGGCGGACTTCTCCATCAGCCAAGAGCTCGATCAGCAAAGAGAGACAATGAACTGACTACACAGACATTCAATGTTCATTTTAATTTGCTTAAAACAAACCAAAAAATGGTGGCAAACCATCCTGTGCAGAGACCAACACACAGATCTTGCTCTGCTGTGTTTTTCTACTAGCAGGAGGTTGGGATATCTGAAGCCTGTTCCAGGGGGAGGGCTGGGTTTCAGGCTCTGAAATACTTCAGGCAAACTGTTAAGGCTCCATCTTGGGGACTAATGTCAATGCAACAATTTCCCTCAGCCTTGTTCTTTACAAATGTGAGAAGAAGGTATGATGTGAACTCTATTTTTTATAATAATAAACTAGCCACACTTTTAATGTACAGCAAAAGTCCAGTGTAAGATACTCTAAATGGTATTTTCTTTCTTGTATCTGAATAATAGTTGTTAAATATTGGACATCACCTTGTTAATAATAAGCAGTTCTTAGTTGAATTTGACAAGTGTGGTAGCTTTTTATGTTTTCCTTTTTTTTAAAACTTCCATTGCATCCAAAGATATCATTCTTCCTTCAGAAATTCCAGAAAAGTTGTCTGTGTGGTATTTCTTTTTTTCGCTCCCTTTTATTTAATTTTTACTTTCTTCTGCTGGCGTGGTTTGAAACCTGAGAACTTACACTCTGCTAGAGTGACTCAGAACAATTCACAATTGTGGAAAATATTACTGTCATGTCTTGGGAAAAATTGTGTGCAAGTGTGTATTTATCTGTGGTCAAACTATCTGGCTAGTTAAGTACAAAAGTGATGTGTCTGTGGGTTATGGTATATATATTTTTGTTTGATAAAGAACATTAAGAAGCCCAATGGTAAGACTCTCATCTTATACACAGTTAAGAAAGAAAGAAAGAAAGAAAGAAAGAAAGAGGAAAGAGACAAGCAGGAACTGTCACATTTCCTCAGTAATGTTTACCGCTTCAACTCCTGCATGGTTCCTGCCTTTTCT
>NW_017731539.1:68888-75892 GCF_001890085.2 Hipposideros armiger
CTCTCTGTCCTGTTTCGGTGCCAACAGCTTTGCCACCCTTTTCATGTTGTTCCGAGTTCTTTGCCCAGTGATAACCTTACTCAAATTCGTCTTTTTTCTTGTTCATGCTGTTTCCTGTAGCTCCTACCCTCACCCTGAAATATTTTTTGGAAGATTTGTAACTGAAAAGGATCAACAGAATATCACTTTAAAAACCAAGGGATGTAAATGTCTAACTATTACATTGTTTTGTACACCAGGAACTAAAAAGGAAAAAAAAAAAGGCGGGAAAAAAAGATGATTGATTGGAACCATTAAAAAAAACAAACAAACAAAAAACCAAGGGGCAGGTTGCTATGCAATGGATTCTGGAGCTAAGTGGCTGTTCCTGGGGGAATTTTTTTCTCTTAGACTTGACACCGCTTCTGCACAGGTGTAAGAATCCAGCAAGGTACCAAGGGACTTGGTGAGAGGGTAGAGAGAACAAGAGACAGATAATTTGTTTTCTGGAAACCAAGCTACCCTTTTCCCCAGTGAGGAGAAAACAAAAATATGAGAGTTTCCCTGGAATGTCCTTCTATCGACATAAGAACCCCAGGACAAATTCTGCTGCTTTTTAAAAGTCCAGAGGCAAACATTCCATAGCAGAGGAATGTAAAATTCAAGTGAAAAATCCATTTCTTCCTCATTCTTTTTAATGTCAATTTTGTGGCATGTTCTGTGATGGCAGAACTCTAACTCAGGTGCACTTCATAAGCACAGAATTAAGAAAAAAAAAACCCCCAAGCCCACAGAAAGCTGTGCAGATGTCATCAGTCTTTCCTCGACCTCCTGTCTGTCTGGGTGAGCTGATAGCCCTCGTCAGTGGTCAGCAAAGTGGAGGCAACTCTCTGGCTCCACCCCCTGGACATCCGCCAAACTACAGGGTTCCTTGCCTCCAGGTGGCGCACGCGCATGAGCGTGTCTGTCTGTCTGTCTTTCTCTCTCTCTTTCCCCAGAGAGAGACCATAAGGGAGACCTGAAAGGGAGACCATAGTTCCAGGTTCATGATTAGAGTTTTGAGATTCAGGCATATCTCCTCCCAACATTTTTTTTTCCTGGTAAAATGAAAAGAAAATAAACTCTTAGGGTTACCCTGAAAGAGGAAAATGAATCGCAAGAGGACAATTTGAGGGCCTAGTCTAGGAATGAAAGGAATCACATGACTGTTTCCATTAGTTCCTTATGCAAATGGGATACAATCCTTCATAGTAATAATAATGATAATGATAGTAATATCAATGATAAGAATTGCACAAATGGTTGATCATTCGCTCTGTGCAAATGAGAAATCCAAATTTGCACAATTTGATTGGTCCACACAGCACTGTCCTGATGGGTTGGAATTGTACATCCTGATTGGTTATTATGGAGCTGCTCTGATTGGTCGGTAAAGATGCAAATGAGGATATAGTTGCACAGCTCTGCTTGGACAGGGCAGGTCTCAGCCCATTGGTCCACAAATGATTCCAAAAACTTCTTTATAAGGGTTGGCTCAGCTGACAGGAGGCTTGGCAGCCCAGTCTGTGGCTTCTCCCTGAAATGCTGCCTCTGTGTGAGAGGCCCCCTGTAAACAATGGCTGCTAACTCTGATTATAAATTTGGGCCCAGTTAACCACAAGGAATCTTTTTTGACAGGTATATTCCTTTTCAAGGTCAAAAAGAGAAAGCTCAGGAAAACCTGGACCCCCACCCTGAACCCCAATATAAACAGAACTCCAGCCCCATGCAAGTGTGCTCTCTCTCCCCACACCCCTCCCCCACCAGGTGTGCTGTGTAATTTCCAGGTCCTGTGAGTAATACATCTTTCTCAAAACTTCCTGATGGTTATTGTTGAAGGGTGTCTTGCAACTGTTATAAGAACCACGAGGGTCTAGCCACAACACTGGTTATTGATAGGCTAAAAGCCAGCACAAACCAACCACCAACATATATTTGTAGACCTCGTCCTGAAGCCACCTCAACGCCATAACCATGTCGCCTTCTGCTTCAGTGGCCCTGGTCAGGGGCAGAGGGTATGTATTAAGTCTCAAGTTTTCTTGGCAGAACAACGTCCTTCTCCACCCTTCCTCCTTGGCCATTCCCTGGTGCCTATAAAGCCACACCTCATCAAACCTTATGTACTGCTCCCAAAATACAGCCTCGCTATATGGTGTTCGCAAGATAGGGCAAAGCACGTGGGATTCTGAGTTAGATAGTCCTGAGTTTGAATCCTAGCTTTGTTCCTTACTAGCTGTGTCCCTTGCCTAAGCTGACTTTAGGTATGTTACTCACCTCTCTGAATCTTAGATTCCTCATTGTAAAGTGGGGTCAGTTTACTTCCTTTATAAGGTCATGATGAAGTCTGGCAATGATGCATGTAAAGCTCTGTACTTGACAGAAGAGGTGCCACCATTTTTTTAAAAGATTTTATTGGGGAATTGGGGGAGGGGAATAGTGTTGGGGAATTGGGGAAGGGGACCAGCCAAGTTGTTGTTCTTTAGTCTTCATTGTGGAGGGCGCCAGTCGCTATCTGGCTTTCCGTCAGCTGCTTGTGGCCTCTAAGCTGAAGGTGCTGTGTTCTATCTTAGTTACGGATGGGTGTAGCCACCATCCCATGTGGGAGTTGAAACAGCAGCCTTGTTGTTAAGAGTGCACACTCTATCCACTGAGCCATCCAGGTGGCAGCTCAGCTCACGGTGCCGAGCTCATTCTTAGTTGTGGGTGGGCATAGCCCACTATCAAACAGACAATCTTGTTGTTACACCAGCTGAGCCATCCTGCCACCTGTTGGCAGCTCAGTGACAGCTCAGCTTGGGTGCAGCATCACTGGCCCATGTGGGAATCAAACCAGTGGCCTTGTTGCTCAGAGCTTGCGTCTTAAGCCAACTCTTAACCAACTGAGCTGGCCCGAGGTGACACCATTTTGATGTCTGCATCTTTCTGTCAGGGTTGGTTTGTCCTTGAGGATTCCTGTAAGGTTCCCTCCTCCCAGTTTGAGCCAGGGGAAAAGGTTCTTCCTGGCTCTGACATCAGAAGCAGTGTAGTTATGAGCATGGAGACGAGTATTTGGCAAGAACCCTGAACCAGGTAGGTGGCTGATCAAACTCAACAAGTTCTCATACTGCAAGATTGATCCCAAGATGCCAGGGTCTGCTGTCACCAAGTTGCTGTGGCTTTGGAAAGAGCTCCCAAGCTGGAGATCAGAGGGACAATTGGGCATCCGATGAAGAGTATGTACATGGGTTCTTAGGTATTTTTAAACAGCCCTAATTGCACAATTCAATGACTTTTTCTCAGTCCTTCCTCCATTTATGTATCATTTATGGAGTATCACTTCCGAGTGTTTAATCCCTGACATCGTTCCTATTCCCTGCCTCCCCTGAGTGTTTTCCAGCACGTCTCCTCCTTGTGTGTCTGTCCCTCCACTCTCCTTGTTCTCTGAGCTCATCTTCCACCCCTCTGTCTGGCGCAATCACCACAGAACACATGTAGAGCTTTCTTCCTTTTTGAGCTTCTCCAAAAATTTTCGGTCCCTAGAAAGCTCTCTCTCTCCTTTCTCCCAACCCTCTCTCTCTACATTCACACCCGGCTTTCCCTCCTCCTCTGTTTGGCTTCCGCAGCTGACTCCTATCCACGCTGCACTCCTGGGAACTGCAAGCAATTTATGTCCATATTCCTCATTGAGTATGAGCACTGCAACAGCTCTGGCGTTATCTTTTATTAAAAAAATTAAAAACAAATTCTGCACAGTCCCACCTGGGCTGGAAGATGCTGGATGACAAGGTCAGGATCTAATATTCTTCTTTTTTCATAACAGATCTCTTTCCAGAGAGGTTTTGAGGAAGCTCATAAAGTATGTTTGAGGGGATAAGAAGTAGGTGAAGAAATGGAGAAGAATGGAGAACCAAACTATGGATAATGACATGATTTTAATATTTTTCTACAATGTCTTGCTCTTGTAGGTCCTTCTAAATATGCATTGTTTGACTCAGAAGTCATTCCAAACTCTATTTCATTCTGATGGCTGCTTGATAGTGATCTAGCTATAGGCAGCTTTACTTTATGAATCATCTGCGCCACAAGCGGTGCTGGGCAGTGCCCTCACTCAGGAATTCTACAGGAGAGTACTGCTGCAGAGGGCTCTTCTTCTGCGTCCTGCATCCTGAGCAGTTCTTTTCTAAACGGAAGAGAATGTGCTAAAGAAAAAGCATTCTCACTCTTCTCTTTCCAGCTTCCCAACCCCCATAAAGACAGAAGCAAAGCCAGCGCGTCTGGAACAGGGTGTTCCTCGGCAGTGTGTTCTGAGCCCAGAATGTTTAGTTTGGTAAACAGACAAAAAGGCACCAGATGAGAGCCCAAACTCCCACTGACCCAGAAAGCCACTCAGGGGGGGTAACCCTTTGTGGTAGGAATTCCCTAGCTGTGGAGCCAAGAGGCAAGCAGGCACGCGGTACAAACGTCTCTCTCCAATCTCTACCGCCTGCCCTTGCCAGGGCACCATGGGGATGGGTGATGCCAGGAGGCACTAAGATGCCTCCATTTTTAGCTCTTAAAATTATTCAGCTCTATGTAACAGCTGGTGGTTCCTCCTGCACATGGCAGAGGGGCGAGGGAGACTCCATCCCTACCTATGACTTTTATCAGATTCTCGCATGTATCACATTCTTTCCAGCTTTTAAATCAAATTCAGGCAAGTGTAAGGCTCATCATATAGGTCTCTGGTGCCCACGGCCTAAAGCTATGCAGGTTGTGCACTGCACAAATGCACTCTGTCTAAGGGAGCGCCATTAACATCCTAGACTTCAGAACCATAAACAGCATTTAAACCAGATCCCCTGGGTGTTTGCATGCACATTAAAATTTGAAAAGCAGACCTCTAAGCATCCCTGTCCTTGAGACTTAGTGAAAAGGGATGGATTCATGCCCTTGGAGTAGTGACAGCTTACAAATTCCAGTGTCTTAGTTTGAGACACCATGGTGAGTCCAAGTGAGTCATGGTTGCTTTCCAGTTGGCAGCATGGAGACAAGGTCACAAATCAGCCTGATGGCAACGCTCTAGGTGAAGTGTCATCATTGCATTAGACTCCATCAAGCAGCTCCATCAGGTCTCACCCTCGGTATGGTGCTAATTGCATCACGGAGGCTTGGTGGTGCCTTACAGCCCTCAGTCATCATGACAGATTATCACAGATCAAAAGAGGGTGATGCTTGCACGCACAGGGGCAGGCCTTCTCCTGCCCAGGGAGTCTGGCAGTGGCTCCTATGATCTAGTCAGAGGTCTCTGCCTCCTGCCCACCTACAGTACTGACACTCCCCGCACTGCAGGAGCTACCCCTGCACCAGGATCTCAGGGATCTTCCCTAAGCGTTTTCCTGGGTGAGCCCCACCCCTTAGTTCTCCATCATGGATTCCTTGGCCTTTTGACCCTAGGAACCCTGCAGTGATTCCCCCCACCCCACCCTGGTATACAACTCCCTTTGGCCAATAGCTAAACCATCCTGTGTGGAACTTTCTATAGCCAACTTTCTATAGCCTACACAATTTAGTGCTAAAAGAGTTTGGGTAATATCAGTGGTGTCTGGAGTAGGCAGAGGAGACTTTACTGATGAAACGGGCATCATAAGGCCCTTAATTAACATTTGAAGAGCAGTTAGTGAAGGCAGGAAAAGAGGGAACAGCCTTTCAGGAAGAAACTTGAGTGTCAGTTGCAAGAAGCATGGTATGCTTGTGGGCTGTGAACAGCTTTGTGATTGCGCTGGAAGGTGTGTGTTGTGAGTCACAGCGCATACATCCAGCCCCGCTTGGGTCCCCATGGAAAGCAGTGCTGCTTCACGTTTGCATAAGGTATCTGAATTGACAACCCTCTGATTTTGCTCCCTTGTAATACGATACACCAACCAGGAATTGAGCCCCTACCAAAAAAGTCAGCATCAAAGAAAGTATAGGTAAGAAAAATGCTACAACATAAAAGAAAAGATGGAACTATGAACCTCTATGGCCATTTAAAATAGCAAAACTATGCTCTCGTCTCTAAATATCGACAATATGAAGTAGAGAGTATTGGGTTCCCTTGTATAAAGTATACAGTCAAGTAATAACTATAACAAACCGCAAGCAAACATTGAACACAAGTTTTACTTGCCTTCTAAAATTTGAGAGGCGTAAACACAATTTACCTGCTTTCTATTTCTCATGAGTCTATTTCTCTGTAATGATAGAAGTTTCAAAAAACTTTCTACTGGTCAAAACCTCCTTAAATATGGCAGATGCTTGAAAACTATAGCTGATGAGGATGTTTCTCTCACTAAGAAGCAGTTTGAAAAGCAGAGCCAGCTTGAAATTTCTATTTGTTACCCCCTCTTTTCTCCCCATCCAGTTAAAATCCAAAGCTCTGCCTGCTTTCAGATCAAATAAAGGCTACCAGCAAAGAAGAAATGGTTGTTGTCCCTTTAGGAAAATCGTGAAACACTTGCCAAGTCACTGGTATGTTTTTTGTAAGTTCTCTATAACTTGGAGCTTCTCTGGAAATGAGAGTATTGGAAAACCTCGCTAAGGCTCTGCCAGCACTAGTTCCCCCCAGCTTGGGGGTTTCTTATGTTATGGCTCTTCTAACAAAGAAGACAGTTTTCTTGCCAAACAAGCTGATGTCCGAGACTTACAGGAAGAGGGATTAGGCTTTGGAAAATGACCTGTGGGAATTATGAACGCAGTACTGAGACCTGAAAGATGCGGACTGCGGACCACTGATTAGGTTTGCTGTGTGTCAAAGAACCAGACAAATAAACAGCTATAGCTTGCAAGTCATCGGAGATCAGGAGCGACTGAAGTTCTGTGGCTAGAACAGTGTGATGATGACAGCAGCATTGAGGGAGATTATCTGGGAGTGGTTCATGGGGTGGTTTGAAGGCCAAGGCAGGGAGGCTCACTCACAGTGCCTACAGCAGGGTAGTACCAAAGGGAAAGGCTGCAAATATGAGAGCATTTGGGAGGAAAAAGAGATCCCG
>NW_017731539.1:85457-99820 GCF_001890085.2 Hipposideros armiger
GCACTTGCTCTGTGTGTTACTCTGTATTCTGCTTTTCTCCATCTCCTTTATCTCTTAGATGTCTACCTGGTCAGGGCTTTCTGCCTATAAGTCTTGATGGAGCTCCCTTTCTATTTGCACCACCTGCCTCCCTGCCTGTCCACCTGCTGTCACTGCCTCCCTACCCCTCCCACTTTCTGTCCCACACTGGGGCAGCCCTCAGTCCCCATCCTGTACCTGCTCACATAGCACACCTGCAGCTTCTTACCTGTAGCCACGTCTCTCCACCAGGCCAGCGCTGCCTGTGCCCATAGGGCCAGGGAGACAGACTCCAGACAGAAAGCAGCTTGGGTGGAGGTGCTGCTGACAAGCCCACTGCTTTGTTCTTCCTTTCTAGGGCCAAGGCTGCTCAATCAGCAGGCTACCAGGGCCAATGAGAAACCTTGCTCGTCTGCTCAGCCTGCTGGGCCAGATGTTTCCTGTTAGTGGTTTTATTTTCTTTATCAAGCCTCCTTTGGGGTGGAGGGCTGGGCTCAACACGGAGAAAGAGGCACACTTTACTTTTGAGGCTTCTCTGTGCCTCCTGCCTCCAGACACCAGTGCTTCTCGCTGTACCCATGTCAGGCCCACTGTCCCTTATCAAAATCCACCTGGGAACTGAGTGGCAAGGGCTTAACAGTCTGTAAGAGTGACCTTGATTGGAGACAGGTTGGGGCCCAGAAAACAAACCCCATAGTTTTTTCTACCCTGGATGCACATTGGAATCATATCTGGAGCTTAAAAACACACCTGTTCCTAGGCCCACTGCTGACTTAATTGATCTGGGATAAGGCCTGGGCATCAGAATCAATTTATTCTAATTGAGCCAGGACTAAGCGCCACCATGCAATGATCTTATGGTCTGGTGATTGACCCAGCAGCATCCATATAATCTAAGAGTTTGTTAGAAGCTCAGGTTCTCGGCTCTACCTACAGCTACCAAATAAAAATATATAGAGTTGAGGCCCAGGGACCTGTGTTTCAGTAAGCACTACAGGCGATTCTTACTTATATGCACAAGAGTTTGCAAACCAGTGCATTCCTACATGCACAGAAAGGGTGTTGGGAGCCGGCCGCACCTCGGTGTCTGACAAGGTTGCATCGAGGTGGAGATCCACGTATGGCGCTGGATGTCTGGGGCACTGCCTTATGGTTGGTCTTGTAATATCTCTTGCCTCGAGAGACAAAAATTATAAATTGGGCTCCTTGCCAAGCACATTATTGTTGTGGCAAATTCTGAAGCTCTGACTGAGAAACGGATACTGCCTTTTAATGTGGAAAATCCAGTCCCCTTTTGATGTACCCCAAATCAGAATGAAGATCTAATACCCCTTTTTGAATACTGATTATTTTAATCACAAATAAGTAGATTTTAGCTGTATTAAAGAAATTTTACCCTATATACTAAAGGCAATTTTAGTCACACTGCTAGTCTTTTAGTAAAGGTCAAAGTACACACCCTATAAATCTGAAGAATAGTGTTTAGAATAATTGTTGGGTAGTCATGGTAACCATTCTTTAGGTGATTACATAGAAACTCAGCCTTAGTCACATAGTTATTATAAGTAAAAGGATTTAAACACAGTTAAGATAAGTTGATCTTTAGCATAAGAAAAGGTCAAGCTGTACCCTGGAGCATAAGAATTATGAGGAAGTAAAACCCTGACCTGAAACTATGTAAAAAAACTTTTTACTAATGGAATAATGGTCAACTGCCCAATATAAAAAGGGACATGCTGTAAAAATAAAGTGTGACACTTCTTCAAAACACTCCCCGTGTCTCCACGTCTTCCCCGCCTCGCAGACTCTGTCCACACCTGAGGGAACCCCTGGATCCAGTGGTAGCTGGACTCCCACAAAAGGGGAAGGGATGACCGGAGGCAGCATCCTATTTCTAAGTCTATACCAGTGGTTCTCAAAGTGTGTTCCCTGGACCGCCAGCATCAACATCACCTGTGAACTTGTTAGAAATGCAAATTCTCAGGCCCTTCCCCAGATCTCATGAATCAGAAATTCTGGGGATGGGGCCCAGCAATCTGTTTAACAAGCTTTCTAGGTGATTCTGATGCATGCTCAAGCTTGCGAACTACTGGTCTGTCCACCTGCCTCACCTGAGACCATTACACAATTTGGGTCCCAACTATGGAGGTTCTGTAAGGGAAGGATGATGGCGAAGGACACGTGTAGAGGCTGGAAGTTATTCTCCATAAAATGAGCAAATGCTTAGGGTTAGATGGTGTGTCCTTTCTGGAGCGTTCTTCTCCTGAACACTATTCAGGGAATACATGTTGGGAGGGGGCTATAGGAAGGAGTTTGGGAGGCAAGATTCAGTCAGCTGGCCTGCCTGAGAGTGTGTGTCTATTATGTATATGTGGTTGTGTGTGTGAAACAGATCTCAAGTTCCAGCCAGGATGAGTGAATGGGCTCTGTATGAGGGAGAGAGAGTGGGGATGGGAGGGTGTTTCCATCAGTTATTTCCCAGGGCTACTATGTGCCCATCAGTGGGCTAGTTCTATGAAGAAAAGAGACAAAACAACTATGTGTGTCTGTGCAGATGTACTTATATATGTGGGAATNTTTCTTAGATGTGACACAAAAGCACAGGCAACAAAAGAAAAAAATAGATAAATTGGACTTCATCAAAATTAAAAACTTCTATGTTTCAGAGAACATCATCAAGAAAGTGAAAAGACAACTCATTGAGTGGTAGAAAATATTTCCATAGTATATATCTGATAAGGAACTTGTATTCAGTATATGTAAAATACTCTTACAACACAATAATAAAAAGACAAATAACCTAATTTAGGAAAATGGGCAAAATGTATAAATAAATGTGTCTCCAGAGAAGGTATACGCATGGCCAATATGAACATGAAAAGATGCTCAACATCATTAGCTGTCAAGAAAATGCAAATCAAAACCACAATGGGATACCACTGTATACCCACTAGGAAAGCTAGAATCAAAGACGATGAATAATATAACTGTTGATGAGCGAGTGGAGAAAATTAAGTCTCTCATACATTCCTGCTGCTGATACTATAAAGCGGTGCAGCCATTTTGGAAAACAATCTGACAGTCCCGCCCCACCCCCCCAAAGTTAAACATATAGTTACCATAAAACTCGGTAAATTCCATTCCTATATATAGATCCAAGTGAAATTAAAACACACAAAAACTTATATATAGATGTTCATAGTACCATTCTTCATAACAACCCCAAAGTGGAAATCACCCAAATATCCATTAACTGATGAATGGATAAAGATAACATGGTATCACAATACAATGGACTATTATTCAGCAATAAAAAATGAAATATTAATTGATGCTACAGCACGGTAAACCTTGAAAACATTATCCTAAGTAAAAGAAGCCAGTCAGAGAAGATCATGTGTTGTATGGTTCCGTACATATGAACTGTGCAGAATAGGCAACTCCATAGAGAAAGAAGGTAGATTAGTATTTCCCTAGGGCTGGAGGCATTGGGGAGAAAAAGGTAGCGACTGCCAGTGGGTACAGGGTTTCTTTTTGTGGTGATGAAAATGTTCTAAAGTTGACGGTGGTGATGCTTACACAATTCTGTGGATATTCTAAAAACCACGTATTGTATGCTTTAAGTGGGTAAGTTATATGGTATGTGAATTATACCTCAATAAAGATATTATAAAAAAATTCTAGGGCCGGCCGAGTGGCATGATGGTTAAGAGCTGGCTTGGGATGCCAGAGGGCCCCGGTTCGGATCCCACATATGAGGGCCAGTGACACTGCCCTCTACAACTAGACTAAAAAACAAAAGGACAGCAACTTGTCTGTTCCCCTTCCCCCAATTCCCCAGCGCTGTTCCCATCCCCCAACTCCCCAATAAAAAAAAAATCTTCAAAAAAAAAATTCTATAAGTTCCTTCCTCTACGGAGCCAGTGGAAAGATCTTAAGAATTATGTATGAAAAAGAATCTTTATTTTTAAATTGCGTTTTCAGACTAAAAGAAGAGCTGCTGCCTGTCCAAGCTGAAATGGTGATAAGGACATAAAAATATATTCCTGGAGAAAAGACTGGGAAAACATTTTCCTTGGACTAAGTCTACCAATGTGCCCAATAACATTTAAGGCAGCTTAGCTGAGAGTATGAACACTATCTCACTTTACAGTTTCCAGAACATTTAAACATGTGTGATTCTCACGGCAAGCTCTGAGGAAGGCAGAGCCAGAAGGATAATCTCCGTTTTATGGTGAGAGAAGAGGTTCAAGGACAGAAAACATTGTGCTCAGGGTCACTATTAGAAAGAAATGGGACATGGATTGAGGTCTTTGGACTTTGTCTGACCCTTGTTTTGCACCATGCTGGTTTCCTTCCATTTGTCATGATTGTCCCCCTGCAGGTCTCCATGTTGCTTAATGATGTTCAATAGCTCTGAGCCTCTCTTGTTTAATTCCCTTGTCCAGACGTCCCTAGTCCAGGCTTGTTACTCTCATCAGTCTCCGGTTTATATTGCCTGTGTTTAATAAAGTAATTAATATTCCCAAATTGTCACTGTCCTCAAGTCCCGCCCTTGCTCAAGAGCTTCCAGGGACAGCCCTGAGGTTTGGGTGTAAATTCCGGCTATGAGGTTTACAAGCTGGGTATCGGTGAATACGCCACCTAACTTCCTAGATCCTTAGGCATTTGATCTGTGAAACGGGAATGAGGTGATCAGCTCTGTAGGACTTGTGTAATTTAATGGAGAGTGCTTGCCCATGGCCATAGCCATCTCACCTGATCGTACCCCTTGACGCGGCATGCGACCTAAGGGGCTCTGCTTAGCTCGCCATGTCTTAGAAACTTCTCCCCCTTCCAAAAGCTGTTGTAGAGCACACAGGGGTCTGCATCATACAATTTGACACCTGGTTATTTTCCAGGGAGCTTTCTGGTCTTAGTCATCTGTCACCTTCTAAATCACTGTTTGTCAGAGTGTAGTCCTAGATCACAGAATAAAAAGTCCTAGATCACATAAAAAGCTGGACTTCTGCTGTAAAAATCCAGACTTACTGAATCTAAGTCCCTTAGGGGTGGTAGTGGCAGAAAACCATACATCTACATTTTTTTATAAGCACTACCCCCTACATGCTTTCTACCGCTTATATACACAGCCACTGGGACTCCTTGAACTAAATTCTAAGCTTCTTGAGGCTAGGAGGGGTGACAGGGCCTTTGCTTCTACATTAGCACAGATTTAGACACCCAATAGGAAATCAAGTCAGTACTTGTGTGATTGAAAAGAAAGTACTGTGCTGAGCTTAGTAGTTCTCCATCTGCACCTGCATCAGAATTCCCTGCAGAGCTTGTTAAAACAGGTGGCTCGGCCCCACCCCCAGGGTCTCTGATTCAGTAGATCTGGGTTTGGCCAGGGAATTTGCATTTCTAACAAGTTCCTAGGTGATGCTGATGCCCTGGTCTGGGGACCACTCATTGTCTCTATAAGCATGTGGCCAGGAGACCAGCAACATNCTTAGTCCCTGCATATTATGTTCATTGGTCTATGCAAGGCCCCTCTCTTGAATGTGTGAAGGCGTGCCCATCTTGATTTTTAGACTCTACTCCCTTTTCCCTCCAGCATTCTTACGTACCTTTTTTTTGTTTGCGTGTTTGCAAAATATGTATTGTTTTGTGTACTTGCATTTTTAATTCATACAAATGGATTGATTATAAAGTCATTTTCTTATTTTTACCCTAGCACTAGGTTTTTAAATCTAGCCACATTGCTGTATGTGTCGTCCTGAGTTTCTACCTGCCGGGTAGGACTCTAGGGTGTGTCCCACCCACTTTACCTCTGCATTCTCCTCCTGTTCCCTGCATGCTGTGGTCAGCAGCCTTCCTGGTGGCCCCATGGACACAGGGGACACTTTCCCTGGGAACTGTATATAGTCTGGAGGGGAATTTCTGGGTCACAAGGGGTGTTTATACTCAATGTGACTAAATATGGAGGACCTAGTCTCCAAATGGCTGTACTTTTCACCAGCATTACATGTAAACCCCAGGCTTGCTTGATGGCATAATACATGGTCTAGTTTGTAAATGTTCTGTGGGTGCTTTAAAAGAATGTGTGTTCTGTTTTTGTTTTGTTTTTTTTGGTGGGGGAGGGATGTTGAGTGGGAGGGTTTAGAATTCTAAATGTATATAATAGTTCACTTACTAATTCTTAGTTTAGATCCCTGATATTTCTGCTCATTTTCTGTTCTCTGACGTTGAGGTTTTGGGACAATCTTAGCTACAATGATTGATTTGTTTATTTTCCCCTGAAGTTCAGTCAATTGTTGCTTGATGTATTTTGAGGCTGATTGTTCAGTACAAATGTGTATATATAATGATTATGTACTCTTTTACTATTGTTCCATTTACATCATTATTTGTTCTTAATCTTTTTTGCCTTAAATTTTATTTTTTGAGGTATTATAGTTGATACCCTAGCTTTCTTTTGGTCCATATTTGTTTAGTGTATCTTATTGCATCCTTGTATTTAAACATTTTGTCTTTCTGTTTTAAATGTGTTTCTTGCAAACAGCAAATAGTTAGCTCTTTTTAAAAAAGCACAACCCTGTGCATCTCTGTCTTCTAGTGGTAAACTTAATAGTTAATATTTTTTGGTCGATTACTATCATGTCATGACTAATTTCTGCCTTCCGTTTACTTTTTTTGTACTTACTGTCTTTTTTTTGGTGACTTTCTAGAATACTTATCTCTTTTTCTGCTTTCCATTGATAGGAGAATTTTCATCTGGTTCAAAATTTATATTTCTAATTTTGTTCTCATGGTGGTTTCCCTGATCAGCCATGTTTATTTCTCCCTGTGGGTTTTTTAGACTTATCAATTCTTGTACAAGCTAAGTACTTTAAAAAGCTCTCCCGCCTCCTTTGTCTACCCCCTTATTTCCACCATCANATGTAGATTTGAGACAAGTCCTGTTAGCTTTGCTCAGTTTCCTCTTTTTAAAGATGGAGATGACCCTCTCAATGGTATCATTGGGAGAGTATAAGAGAAGTTCCCACCAAAGAGACCAGCACAGAGTTAGAAGGAACAAATAATAGTTGTTCTCCATGTCACCTCCATTAACTCCTGCCTGGAATGTTCTTATGGTCACCGTGACCTTATTCTCCAAACATCACTAGTGGTTTCACTCAGTTAGTGTACCTGCCTCGCCTGATTCTGGCTCAGCTCTGAGGCTCAGACATGCCCACTGTGGGGTCTGGTCAGCTGAGGGCTTCAGTTTGGCTCAGGAATAGAACACAGTGTCTCCAGAACCTCAGAGTGACTTCCTCGGGGGGGGCATTTGGCGTCTGTAACTTCTAAAATGCCTTTGAAAAGCTAGTCACTATTCACATATTTGAAGTTTGGTAGCTCATTTTAAAAAGCATAAGTTTGAATAGTGATAAATTCATTTTTAAATACAGTTGTTGTGGGGCTTCTGGGTACTGGTCATATTCTGTTTCCTGATCTGGGTGGTAGTCACATGAATGTGTTTATTTATTGGAAATTCATTTATGAAGTGTTCGCGTATGATTTTTTCACTTTTCTGGATATATGGTGGAAATAGATTTGTTTCAGGCTGCCTGAGCTCTGCCGCTCGACCTCATAGCAGGCACTGAAGGCTGTAATGGAGTGACTGCTGGCTTGAGGGCATTGGACCAGAGTTCTCGGTTAAGTCTAAAGGGGTCCTTGGAGACTCCATCAGCCTGGTATAAGCTAGATTAAAACTGTTAAAGCTCAGGCCTGCACAAAATACCATAGAAGTGTTGAGAAAGGAAACTAGACTTTGCCTTGAGAATCAGAGAAGCCCTCACAAAAGATGCTAGTGACATTTGAACTGGGTAGTGAAGACTGAATAGGAGTATTTCTGGTGGAAAATGGAAGAAAGTGATGACAAGAATAGTACGAACAAAGAATAAAATTAAGGTGCGTTGGGTCTGAGGCTCAGCAAGTAGTCTAACGTGGAAGAGGTTAGTGGTTCTGTGTGTGTGTCTGAGTATGTGTATGTGTGTGTGGCTGATGAGAAGTGCAGCTAAAGAAGGAAGCAGCAGCTGCATCATGAATCTCTTTGTCAAGCTCAGGAGTTTGGGATTTATCCTTCAGGCAGGTGGACTCTCTAATGGGGCTGAGGAAGAGAGTCTACCACCACTTCCCTGTCTCCTTCACCACTGCCCCCTCCCCTCCACCTTCACCACCACTTTCGTTTTCACCTCTACCACTACCGCCACCACCAAGTTCACCGCCACCGCGCTACCTCCTTCACCACTCACCCCTCACCAACTTCACAACCACCTTCATCACTTCCACCCCCACCTCTCCCATCAAGTTCACCACTTCCACCACTTCTGCTTCCACCTTCCACACTGCCTCCACCTCTTCCACCCCTAGCTCCTCTACTCCAGATAATTGTCTCCACGGAATGACTTCTCCTTATGCTAATTACGGCACAATTATCTGAAGGACACCCATCTTTTAGAACTGAGCACAGCCTGGGGGAAGAAGCTGAGTGAGTGTGGAGCTTGGAGCTGAGCTGCTTTGTAGGAGGGAGGCTCCCCTATGCTAACCTGCTCTCTTCTGCTCACTACCGGTGTCAGGAGCTGCAAGCAAAAGTACAGGGTTTAGATAAAAAACAGAGGAGACGAAAAGGTTTCTGAGTATATAGCTGAGAGACAACCAAGGCAGAACTTGAATTTGTTAATAATTTATTAATAATAAAACTTAAAAACTATATTTGGAACTCAAGGTTTCTGGTTTCCTAGCAATGCAAATCACTGCCTTATGGTAAAATAATAAAAATAGCTAGGAGCTGATCAAGCAGTTTTACCTCTATTATCTCACTTAACCATTAAAAGAACTACACCAACAGGTTTGTGTTATTTTCTCGTTAGGATGAGAAACTTAGACTCAGAGCCATTAGACAAATTCCCCAGGCCTCACAACTAAGTGCTTTTTTAAGTAGCTATGCACTCCCATGTGATCCGATGTCGTTTTGAGAGTTGGTGAGGTGGGGGACAGGCCTGAGCAGAGAGCTCCCAGTGGAAAAAGAAAGCACAGATTTGCTCAAGTTTTCGGAGGAACTCTGGCGCCCTCTAGTGACAATCTGTAGGTACCACAATCCCGAAGCACTCGTGAGCCTCAATTTGGTGATCATATACACATATGCCAACATGCAAAAGGACACAGAAGCAGACAGTGGAGATAGGAAAGAAAGGGAAGGAAAGAAGGCACAGGAAAAGCCAGATCAGTCCTAGGTACCTGTCAGCCTCTGACCCCCATATCTCTACAGACAACGTGGCTCTCGCTCCCTTAGTCGTAGAATGAGTAGCAGTTCTCAAATTTGAGTGTGCACAAGAATCACGGGGGAGCTTGGGAGTGCAGCATTTGGGCTCCAGCATTCAAAACCACATCCAAGTGGTTCTTTCGCAGGTGGTTCTTGGACCACACTTTCAAAAAGCCATAGTTTAATATTAATATTTAGCCTTAAAAAATGGGTGCTTCAGTAGTAAACTAAAAATGTGGTTTACAGCTGCCAAAAGGAATCCAGAGGAATTCACAGGTTATTGTCTTATTTCTACTCTGACGTGGGTAATGATAAAAGATGGAACTCTAAAAAACACATAAACCCCAACCATGTTGGTGGCTTAATTCTCAAAGAACAAAGTTAAAACATCTTAACAGAATTCAAATTAATGAGTTCTTCCCTTTCCAAAATCTGAGTTCCTTGGAAGTATGCTTCTAGAGATGTTAATATGTGGCCAACACAGAGAGCCTTCTCTGATAAAGAATGAGAGATTCATTAAAACGCCTTGGCACTAACGTCTTTGAAAACACCTACAGTAAAGAAAGATGTTTAACTTTATATAGTTTAACGTACCTGGATCTTGTTAATCATGTGATTTTCTTTCTTTTTCTTTTTTTTCAGTTACACGTTTATTAAGGTTCGTGGTAGACCATTTTGGGAAGTATTACACTAGAACAATAGGAATTTAAAGATTTTTCTGGGTTCTGGAAAAAGTTTCCCCTATATGTGGCAAAAATACTCTTTTCAATAAATGGTCCTGGGACAACTGGATATTCACATGCAAAAGACTGAGGACCCTACTTCACATTGCATACAAAAACTAACTCAAAATGGATCAAAGACCTAAATATAAGGGTTAAAACTCTTGAGGGCTATGAACTCTTAGAAGGTTTTTTGTAACCTTGTATCAGGCAATGGTTTCTTAGATGTGACACAAAAGCACAAGCAACAAAAGAAAAAAATAGATAAATTGGACTTCATCAAAATTAAAAACTTCTATGTTTCAGAGAACATCATCAAGAAAGTGAAAAGACAACTCATTGAGTGGTNATACAGGGCTCTTCATAAGAGCTCCAAATGGGAAACCCAACTGCCCATCAACAGTAGAGTGGATGAAAAATGATTTATTTGCACCACAAGAGAATGAATGACCGACAACTCCATGCAATGGTATGAATGCAACTTACAATGTTGAGCTAAAGAAGCCACACACAATATTTCAGTTTCACAAAGTTCAAAAACAGGCTAAACTGAGAGAAATCAGGATATTAATCACCATTGGAAGGGGGCACCAGGGGAACTTCTGGGGTATTGATAACGTTGTGTCTTGATCTGGGTGCTTGCTGGTTACCAGAATTGTGTTTGTGAAAATTCACCAGACTGTATACTTATGATAAGTGCACTTTAATGCAAGTCTATTACACTTTAATAAAAACTATGAAATGACCATATGAAGTAGAGTAAGGGTAACTGAGAGCTCATTTTGTGACACTGTGTTTGAGGTGTCTGGACGGGCTGGTGGAAATGCCCCGGATGCAGTTGGAGATGAGGGACTCCTGTCTAGGCAAAGAACCAGGGCTGAAGACACTGAATTTGAGGACTGTTTACACAGAAGTGACAGGGAAGATAAGAGCAGGGGTACGTCTTCAGGGCAGTAGGGGAGCAGTTAGAATCAGCATTGGCTCCTGTTAGAAGGCAGGAGGAAGAGAAGGAGTGAGCAGAGACACTTCTCAGAAGTCTGGGCGGCACTTCCCTGCACTAGGACCCCCCACTGGGCTCTGCTAGCCAGGATTTCTGTCCCTCAGGACGTATATTTTGATGGGGTGGAGGGCAGATGATCTTTCATCCCTTCAGGTGGCATCATCTTTCTTTTAAAATCTGAAGAACCAGAGGGTTGGCGAAGTGGACTCTCCCAGGCTGGTGAGTGGCAGAATGAGACACCAGCCCAGCCATCTACATCCAGGGCACGTGGTGCCTTTGGCACTGCAGCTGCCAATAGCAGAGGGCATTGAGGCACCTGGGCAGGTGGGCAGCCCTATGCAAGGGACTTGAAGGTTAGCCTGAGGGGATAGTAGGCAACGTGCTGCCCGGTACTCCTTCCTGGAACACAGGGGCCTCTCAAGATAAAGGAGGAATGTACTCGAATCTGTGCACACACACGTAGGCTTGTTGTCCCGCCACCTCATGTGGCCTGCTGGGCTTGTGCATCTCCTGTAAGCACATTAGGTCAGAAGGTTAGGGTGCCATCCATCCCAAACACCTGTGTGATGCTGGGGGCCCAGGCGATATGTCAATAACAGAGCCAGTACATTCTCTCTCACGGAAAATACGAGGGCAGTAGGGACTACCACACACCCACACAAAACATCAAGGCATCTGCATAAATGCAAAAGAAGAATACATATCAAAATATCAGACACACATGCACCAAGGTCCCCACCATGAACTCTTAATCATCACACATGGAAGACATGGAAGGGTAGGGGGGCAAAGTAGCTGGTTGGGGCAAACGGCAGAAGCCTCCCATGAAAGCTTCTCTACCTGTTTTTAGGACCCTCCCTCTGTAATGAAAAGCTACCTTACCCTTCCATATTTAACTCTCATTTCTCCTCAGTGGATGTTACATACATGTGTCAGTTCTCCCAAAGTACAAGTGCCCAGGACAAACTGTCCTTATTACCACCCCAGGGTCTTTTCTTACGCGTTCCTTCTAGAAAGATGTTCTTGGGAGCCACATGGGTTGAAATCCTGGTTCTCGGGCTTCCAAGCATCATAATATGTAGATTTGAGACAAGTCCTGTTAGCTTTGCTCAGTTTCCTCTTTTTAAAGATGGAGATGACCCTCTCAATGGTATCATTGGGAGAGTATAAGAGAAGTTCCCACCAAAGAGACCAGCACAGAGTTAGAAGGAACAAATAATAGTTGTTCTCCATGTCACCTCCATTAACTCCTGCCTGGAATGTTCTTATGGTCACCGTGACCTTATTCTCCAAACATCACTAGTGGTTTCACTCAGTTAGTGTACCTGCCTCGCCTGATTCTGGCTCAGCTCTGAGGCTCAGACATGCCCACTGTGGGGTCTGGTCAGCTGAGGGCTTCAGTTTGGCTCAGGAATAGAACACAGTGTCTCCAGAACCTCAGAGTGACTTCCTCGGGGGGGGCATTTGGCGTCTGTAACTTCTAAAATGCCTTTGAAAAGCTAGTCACTATTCACATATTTGAAGTTTGGTAGCTCATTTTAAAAAGCATAAGTTTGAATAGTGATAAATTCATTTTTAAATACAGTTGTTGTGGGGCTTCTGGGTACTGGTCATATTCTGTTTCCTGATCTGGGTGGTAGTCACATGAATGTGTTTATTTATTGGAAATTCATTTATGAAGTGTTCGCGTATGATTTTTTCACTTTTCTGGATATATGGTGGAAATAGATTTGTTTCAGGCTGCCTGAGCTCTGCCGCTCGACCTCATAGCAGGCACTGAAGGCTGTAATGGAGTGACTGCTGGCTTGAGGGCATTGGACCAGAGTTCTCGGTTAAGTCTAAAGGGGTCCTTGGAGACTCCATCAGCCTGGTATAAGCTAGATTAAAACTGTTAAAGCTCAGGCCTGCACAAAATACCATAGAAGTGTTGAGAAAGGAAACTAGACTTTGCCTTGAGAATCAGAGAAGCCCTCACAAAAGATGCTAGTGACATTTGAACTGGGTAGTGAAGACTGAATAGGAGTATTTCTGGTGGAAAATGGAAGAAAGTGATGACAAGAATAGTACGAACAAAGAATAAAATTAAGGTGCGTTGGGTCTGAGGCTCAGCAAGTAGTCTAACGTGGAAGAGGTTAGTGGTTCTGTGTGTGTGTCTGAGTATGTGTATGTGTGTGTGGCTGATGAGAAGTGCAGCTAAAGAAGGAAGCAGCAGCTGCATCATGAATCTCTTTGTCAAGCTCAGGAGTTTGGGATTTATCCTTCAGGCAGGTGGACTCTCTAATGGGGCTGAGGAAGAGAGTCTACCACCACTTCCCTGTCTCCTTNTAATGACTTTAAGGGATTAAGAGAACAGGGAGTTCATTTTGAGGAAGCTTTCCTGAAACAGCTGGAGCTCTGCCCTGGTGAGGTAAGAAGAGGAAGGAAAGGGGAGAGTTCAAATGGTGAAGCGAGGGGCAGTCTTAGTGTACCCCCACTTGGATAGCCAGCCGGTTCTTTCCTTAGCATCTTAAAGCTAAAAAAGGGCTTTGATCTGGCCTCTCTGGTCCTGGATACCCACCTTTTAAAGAAAACCCATGAGATGATGCGGAGGTTCTGCTGGGTGTTTCTGGTCACTGGGACTGTGTGGGACTTTTGGGTAAGAGGGTGGGCTCCTCCATCACTCTACTGCTGATGCGCCCCGATATGAGCTAGTTATGTTCCTGGGGTTCCTATTTAGCCTTCATAGCAACCCTGCTCCCAGGTGTGTATGATCCTCATTTTGTAGATAATAAGATGCAGGCTCTGAGCGATTAAGCCCCCAGCCAGTAAGTAACAGAAGGGCTGGATTCCAAATCAAGTTTGTCTGGCTTCAAAGCTGGGACCTTTCCACACTACACCTGTTTGACTCACCAATTACGTTTGATGACTGTAGGAGGTTATGTGAGCTTATCTTTATCTTAGGCCCTTGCTCTTTCTGAACTCAGTTTATAACCGCAACTCCTACATCTTTTATGTTCGGGAATGTCTTTTCTTTCCCACCTTTCTGCAATCTCAACAAAACATTTCTCCTCATTTCCACATTTCATCAGAGACTTTAAAACATTCTGAAAGCACCATAAATACATGTGTTCATCACCATGTTACTCTAGGGATTCAAATGGCCATCTAATTTGGAGACAGAGTACAGAAGCTTCTTAAAAAAGTGTTTGTGTAACACTGTAGTGTGGCCAGAATGCTTGCAAATGTTCTTAGAGGCAGAATCCACCAGGGGGCTTTGCAGGTGGATCCTGTTCCAATTCTGGACACTGACAACAAGAGGCTCTGATGGGGCTGAGCAGAGCATACACTATGCCCCGCC
>NW_017731539.1:102420-145019 GCF_001890085.2 Hipposideros armiger
AAAAAAAAACATGTAGAAGCCAGCTTTTTTCTATATGATGGATTGTGGTCAAATGTAATTCTTTTCTTAAAGCTGTATTTACAGAGGGTCTGTCCCCTCCCTCTTGCCTCCTTCCTACATCCCCATATTTTGTCTTCACCCCCGATGCTAAATTAGAAGTATAGGAGATGGGGGGGGGATGGTGGTCCCATAGAGGTACTGTAAGAGGTTCATCCGCCATATTCTGAGGGAGGTGGGAAGACTGAGCCGTGTAGCTTCCCATAAAGGGGTCCTGTGATTTATGAGTTTAATGCTATAACCAGAGTGATTACATAACAAAAGGAGCTGGCTTTGCAATTTTGGATTGCAAGACTAAAATACTATTTCCTAAACAGTGAGATGGCTTGTTAACAACCTGTACTTTAACTCAAACAGAAAATGACCACTGTCATTTTTATATAATTTCCTTTGTAAACCCTCTTCTGAGAATTTTCAGTCCATCTTCATCTCTTTTTGGACACATGCTTGGCTAGGGAGAACCCCTCAAGTGGTCAATGTGTGAACAATAGGTGAGCTCCATTTTAAGAAAACCCTGATACCAATTTGCAAACTTAAGAGTTTAATGAGACTATACTTATGATTACTACAAAAGGAAGCTCATTTGTTAAAATATGATTTGACTGTTGAAGAAGATCAGTTTTCATCTTATGACATTTCCAGAAATATTTCTGTTGTGTAAAGGAAGGCACGTTGGCATTTCCAGTGAATTAGATTCCTAACCCCGCATCTAGAGAACATCATCTCATGACTGAAGAATAAATCTCCATAGAGCATTAAAATTGTTTCCCTTCTTCTCTAGACAACCCTTCCATCTCTTACTTAACTCAAATTAATTGCTTGTTGGTTATACTGATTTCGTCAGTTTACAGGAGAGAGAGAGATGAATCAACACTTCTGAGGTGGAAGAGACTAGACAGTCCCTTCCCTGTCATGAAGCCAATGACACCCAAGGTGGTAGAAGTTTATTAGTGTCAGAGCTGGGCCAGAACCAGCCCTTTTGCCTTCTAGACTAATGTATATTTCCTGACACTGTGCATTACTATATTAAATGACTGAGTTGAGTGATCATGTCACCAAACTCTGTCCACTTCTTGGTAAGTTCTCTTTAGGGGTGTGGCTTATTTTGCAGAAGAGGAAAAAAACACCCTCAAAGGAAACTCTTATGGAGTGAGCTGTGCAAAGTCTAAACTAACCATATCCTTGATAACTGTTGTGCATCTTAGAACAGAGAGGTTCCTGAATGGTGACCACATAGATATTTCCCTGTGATTGAGAATAACTAAGGTGTAAGCTTGCTCAGGTGAGAATCATAGGACAGACAGAAGGAGAGCTTAAGCAGCCTTCAGCCTGGGGACCTGCACAGCCTGCTGAAGGTTGAATTTACAGTGACATGTTTTGGAAAGGGCAACTTAGGAGACATCGTAGGCTTGGTACTTAGTTATGGTTGATGGTCTTCTGTTTTTCTCCTGGGACAGGTAATAGTTGCGGTTGGCCTCTGGGTAGGTGACTTTGCTGAGTGGAAGCTTGTAGATGGAGGGGTTGTTGGTTGTCAGGAGCAGGAAGGTTAGCGCTGAGAGGCAGAAGGGCCAGGTGCAGGGTGGTAATCCAAACTGGGGGGAGAGGGAGACACAAGAGAAGCCCTGGTTACATCAGGTGCTTGTGCCTGTTTCATCAGCCCTTACCAAATGCCTCCAGCCCTTGGTAGAGAAAAGGATGCTTCATGGGCATTGATAGGAATGATAATTTACAACAAATGTAAATAAAGTCCTGCCAGTGGTGTCAGTCTACAGTGTAATAGGTGAACACACATACATTAAAATGCAGCTATTGGAACCCTATTATAATATGCCTATATGTAGGAACATGTTTTGTTTTGGGTTATCTGGCCAGCCTATACCTTCAACTCAAGGAACTATGGCCATTCCTGCCTTGTCCCACAGCCCCTGTTGAAGGAATAACTTTGGCAGTCATTTTGTAGTTCAAGGCCTTTTCTCTTTGGTCATAGCTGATTGGATGGGAGACAAGCACCTGACTCAAATTCAGCTTCTCATAGGCAGGTGACCTGGAAATATTTAGAATTTGGCCTCTTGAGAATTTGGCCTCAGAGACACAGGCTCTTGATCTGAAAGGACTAGAGAGCCAATCAGTGCTGAGTGGCCATTTGGGGGCTGTGTGCAGCAGCAGACACCCCTCCCAGAGAGACACAGAGAAATAGAGCAGAGATACGGAGAGAGGAAGCGATGCGACGTCCTAGTCCCAGGAGCTGAAGTTGGAGAGTAGCTATCTCTCTTCTCAAGGGCTCTCCCACTCTCAGCTCCCTTTTTCATAATGTTGACCTGTTTTTTATTTTAAATACCCCTTACCACTCTTCATTTGATATAACATGAATGGACAGCTTGCAAACCCAGAGCCTGCAAATTCAGCTATGAGGCAGATCAAATCATGCCCCCTCCCTCCTAAACATCATTCCATTATAACCAGTAAAACTCTCAGGTAATATCGTGAGGGTAAGCATGCCAGCCATGTGTGTATTCAAAGATGGTGCTGTTGGATGGGACTTGGGGAAGAACAAGGACAGCCTGGTGCCACAACTGCAACCGTAAGGAATACCCATGAGTGATGAACTCCACTCAGCGAGTTTTCCCCAAGACCTGCCAAGACTGCACAGGGTGTTTTGGGAAGTCTCCCCTTCGAGTCTTACAGTGGGAAGAATGTGGGCTGGGAACTCCATAGACCCAGATCCAATCTCAGCTCTGATCACCCTGTTGTAATCATTTCATCTTTCCGAGATCTATTTCTTCAATAGCAAAATGGGGATAAAAATATTTACTCACAGAATTGGTGCTTAGAGCATACTAAGTACTCAATAAATGATCCTCAGTTTGGTGCTATTATCATCAAGCAGGGGGCGGCCTTGTTGATGACATGGGGCTGCACAGACAGGGGCCAGTTAGAAAGCAAAAACGGGCAGTATCTAAGTGCTCTCTTCTGTGGAGGTCTCCAATGATCTCATAAATGTCACTCAACATTTGTGTCTCCTCAAGGAGATTGGAAATTCCTCCAGAGTGAGTTAATAGCCTGCACGTTTTTATATCCCTGAGCGTAGTCAGCATGGTGTCTTAAACATAGTAGGCGCACTATGTAGGAAGTAAACTTGATTTTGTTTTGAAAAATATTTAAATTGAGTGGTATAACCTGTAACTTCTCTGCAACAGAGGAAAGGGCCAGTCACCCTGTGAATGCCTGGGATCAAGAACCAAAGCCTCCTGTTTTGCATCTCTTCCAGTACCGTGTCTAAGGAAGGCACGTGACATGTGTTTATTGGGTGGATGATTGGGTGAATAGATGGGTGCAAGAAGCGATGGGAAAGCTGGGGAAAGATAGGCACCTCAGAGGCTATACTCCATCTTCTTTTCCCCCTCCAGTGTTTCTGATGGTTGGCTGTTCAGTTCCAGCCCTAATGTTCCCCATGATGGGACTCACTACCTTAGGGTTTCATTCATTCAGCATTTCTTGGGCACCTGCTACATGCTGGGTGCTGTAATAGGTACTGGAGATAAAGATAAGAATATGACTAGGTCCCTGTTCCAAAGGAACACACAAGCTGAAGGTAGAAGAGGACTTCTGTGTATTCAAGTCATCACAGTGCTATATGTCACATGTTGGAGCAGAGGCGTGTACAAAATTTCATGGGGCTCAGAGAAGCAACTTAGTCCTTCGGAGGACATGGGATGGGATCAGGGAAGTCCAATTCTATTGCTTGGAAAATTTCTTCCCATGCTAAGTCCAATTTCACTAACGAGGGATTTAGACAGGTGTGAGTAGAATACCCACCTCCATCTCTACGACCAAGACCAATAGGACTTTTCCTGATTGCGGATGTGAGACGTACTCTTGAATCCTTATAGAAGAGAGGGAGGCATTGACTACAGGCTGAACCCTTAGCATGCTGTGCTAAGGGGCCTGGGACCCTCCCAGTGTATGAGGGGGCCTGGGGCTGGCCATGTGGTGCCTGCTTACCTCACACACCACCCTACACTGGGGCTGAGACAGAAGAGGTGTTCTCAGACTGCTGCGTATGCCCATACCCACCAGCTCTGGCTTCCTGCAGGCTTGGCTGGGGCTTGGCTCCCTGTTTTCCCTGAAACCTTTCCTCATGACCTCCTATCTCTGTGCTAGTTGTGATGGGACAGACAAAGACATACATTGGTTCACAAGCTAGTTGGGCAGAGGATCTATAAACACACAAAAAAGTAAAGAATAAAGATTTAAGACTAGTTGTAGAGGGTGATAGAACTAGAGTTTTATCAGAAAGGAGTTTGATTTATAAGATAATTCTCTTCAAATTGTCCTTCTACAAGGAGATCTGCTGGCCCACTGATGATGAGATCTGATTGACCAATACCTGACAAACTTGTGAGGGCCAGCTCCTTCTGTGTAGCAGGTGCTGGGGTGACTGGTGTGATTTGAGACAAGAGGGATGACCTAGGGAAGGCTTCCTGGAGGAGGGGTTCTGTGTTGACTTTGGGGAGCTAGGAGGACACCAGGAAGGGTGTTGTGGCGCATTCTCAGCCCACACGGACTCACCACAGATAGAATGTTAGCCAAGGCAGCACCCAGGTAGGCTGCAAACAGTGCTGGAAAAGAACCAAGAAATAGTCAAGTGACTAACAGTGCCTCAAGCTTCGTCTACTTATTCTCTCCCCATACATTTTATGCCACAAATGCTATCTCTCAGGTTTTAAAAAAAATTCTGTTTCCATTGCTTGGCAGCTTAGAAAAGTGTTAAATTCCACGCAAATGCCGGCACAGCTAAGACAGCAGATGAACTTGTTTAAAAAGGGCCAGAATTGAGCTGTTACTATTCTCTTGGGTGCCACCACCTTGCATTCTAGCAAAAGAATATTTAGCAGCACAAACCATAAATGAAAAATTTACTATACAGCCAAGGCAAGTGAATCCCAGAACTCCCTGCTGGTATATTTCATTACAAGTTATGAACATAATATGGGTTTTCAGGGAGGAGCAGCATTCTGTAAGCTTGAGGAAGACCAAATACACCCACTGCCTCATCTTTTAGGCTCTGCAGGGGGAGGGCATGACCAGGCTGGCTACTGGGAAAAGCCCAGTTGCAGCGAGAGGTGAGGGTCTGTGAAAATGGGCCAGTGTAATTGGGCTTTACTTCTGAGCCCTTAATTTCTTGATTAAATGCATCTCAATTGTCCTTAGGAAGTTAACACAGCCAACCTTCATTAGAAAGTTACTGAGTGCCCAGCTGGTAGTAATTCCTGACCACATCCTACAGCATGAGCACTGTTTGAAGGTCTATTGTCAATGTTTGGGTGCTAAAGGTTAATCGCTGTGTCTGACGTAAATCACCCAACTCCAAGCCTAAAGATTAATTTGCAAAAGAGTTGCTCCATCAGTTAGTTCCAATCACCAGCCAGGAAGTAGCAATCACAGGAGACAGTCCATGAACAACTAGCGAACAATCACCATCTAAAAAATAGAGGTCTGCCTGTGGCTGAGCACTTTGCATCCAGTGAAAATAGTTTTTAATGACTTCATCGCTAAGCAACCATTCAAAACCAGTTTTGATTAAAAGCCCTTTTGTAAAGCAAACGATCCTCCCATTTACCTTTGAAGGATGGGCAGAGTTTTCACGGGGTGGTTTTCCCTGTGATAGACACAGCCATCTTTTCTGGTGGAAAGGGGATTCCCCGGGCAGTACCTACCACACGCGATGGCGAGGAGGTGCGTCTGCCAGGTGATGACGTAGAACATGCCCCCGATCGCGATGCAGGCGAGCGTGCTGTTGAACCCACACAGGCCGAAGTAGATGGAGTCAAAGGGCGTTGCGATTGTGAGCGCTGTGAGAGAAGGCAGGCGTGGGTGCTGGGTTTGGGGTCTCTTGGGGCTCACCTGCCAGACCGAAAACCCGCCACGGTCCTCAAAGCCCAGACTAGTTCTCCCCTTAGGCTTTTATAAAAAAAGAACTTCTGATTTTATTCAGTTAAGAAACATCTAAAGGATACAAATAACCGAAGAGCCATGTGAATATTAGTGGTGAAGCTCTTCTGGGTAGAAGAGACCCTTTGGGTAAGGACTCTGAAGTCTGATTTAAGCAGCCCAGAGACTTTCCTACCCTAGCCATAAAGGAGGACTTCCCTTTTCATAGCTATCTTAATGTTCTCCAATGGAGAACAAGTCTTTTTATTTTTTATTTTCTTAAAGATTTTATTGGGGACTTGGGGAAGGGGAACAGCCATGTTGTTGTCCTTCAATCTTAGTTGTGGAGGGCATAGCCCACCATCCCAAGCGGGAGTTGAACCAGAAACCTTGTTGTTAGGAGCACATGCTCTCACCAGTTGAGCCATCCTGCAACCTGTTGGCAGCTCAGAGGCAGCTCAGCTCGGGCGCAGCTCACTGGCTCATGTGGGAATTGAACCAGCGACCCTGTTGCTCAGAGCTCGTGCTCGTAATCAACTGAGCCACTCAGCTGGCCCCAACACTTCTTTTTTATCATCATTAAATATAAGACTTAAAATATAAACATGCCCGGAAGAAACCCCTCCCAAACTTTAAATTTATACTAAGGTATAAATAACTAACACCAAGGACTTTCTTGAGGGCAGCTTTTGCTCATGGTCGCCTGGAAACCCCACCCAAACTTTAAATTATACTAAGGTGTAAATGACTAACACAAAAACCTTTCTTGAGGGCAGATTTTGCTCACTGGAGCATGAGGGCACTGTCACCCAAAATAAAAAATATGTGAAACAATGGAAGGAGGGGAAGTTTACAGAAATAAGCAGGTAGAGCCTGGAAGACACACGTCACCATTTTCTAACATCCTTATGGCCCATTAATAAAGAAGTGATGACACTCACCTGCTAACATCCCCATGGTGGATCCAATCGCAGCGTGCAAGCAAATAAGAGGTGAAGATATGAACAAAGCTATGAGGAAAATGCCTCCAGTCCAGGGGTTATCGCAGCCATACACTTGGCCGATTCCAACCGGAATGGCTCTCAAAAGCTGTAGGTACAATGGGGTCACATGTAATTATGAAGAGAAAGAGACAACTTCAACCTTGGCTGGAAAAGATTTGGTGGCAAACCCTCCGCACTAATATTTTGCAACACGTTTCCAAGATATTTTTATTTGAATAGGTTAACTCTGAAAGGAACATGAGTTTTATTGTTTTAATCTTGAGTTCTTAGAACAGTAAGGGCTTACGATGTTAAGTTTCCTTGATTTAGAAACATGAGTGTAAGGCACTAAACCCCTAGTCAAGAGAAACTGAAAACTTTTCAAACGAGGGTATTATTCATTAGAAAAGTAATAGATGTCTGATCAAAGTTGGGGTTTCAAAAACTCTCTTGTAACTTTTTTTTAAGCTAAAAAGTTGACTAGAAGGCTAAATATGAGGTGGAAAAATGGTCCTCTGTGTTTCCAAGGACAACATGTGTGGGCTGTGGTCACATTAGCCTGGCGTGGGTAAGCAACGCACTGATATTCACAGACGAGCCCTAGGAAGGTAGTATTGTTGCAGCTACTCTTTTGATTGAGAAACCATCAAATGGTGACTGATAGATGATTGCATCAGGCCTCCATGTAGCTGAGGCTGGCGGGGTCTCCTGTGCAGGACAAGGGTTTGGTGAGGCCAGGGTCCAGGGCCTGTGGGTACTTGCACGCGTGCTCTGGTCTTTGAGAAAAGGGATCCAAGGGACGCAGGCTTTTCCATTTGGGGAAGTTTGGCCAACGGCCCTTGAACTGGGAAAGTGTTTAAGGGAGCAGGGTCTGGGTCATGCTGGGGTACTCTGGGGTTCCCTTGGCAGGAAGCTGAGGAGAAGCAGAGGCCAGGGACTGGCGTGTGTATATGTTATGATGAGACAGTTGTTTTTTCAGCCCGTGTCCTCTGTGAGGACTCTGCCCCCTGGGGGTGTGCAGAGATAGGAGGACACCCCAGGAGCCCGTGGGTTGCCCTGTTTGGCTAACCTGCC
Organism: Hipposideros armiger; assembly: GCF_001890085.2. NCBI lineage: Eukaryota > Metazoa > Chordata > Mammalia > Chiroptera > Hipposideridae > Hipposideros > Hipposideros armiger. The sequence goes on from NW_017731539.1 coordinate 110,466, forward strand.
CGGCTCAGTCTCCTGTGACCCCAGGAACAGAGAATAGAATGGGGGCTTTGGCATCACTACGTGGGGGAAAGGCGGGACAGATGAGAGAGTTTTACAGAGAGGCAGTGGTGCTGGGCAGTTTGTCCCTGGCTGAGCCCCCTTCCAGGGGCTTTCCAGTGGCCATAAGTACAAAGGAATTCAAGGGGCCTCAAAATTATTGGGAGTTTTAGATCCTCTCCCTGACATTTACCACTTGTTTCCCCAAAACTCAAGGCTTTAGTTATAATGGTCAGAAGACAATACATATTAGTCATTACCATAATCCATTTAATTGACCAGAAAGTTATTTCTTAAAGAACCACCCCTGAAAATTGAAATTTTCTTTCCTAGAACTTTGGGGTTCTGAAGTATTTGTACAGGATTCCCCATTTTTTTTCCATTTTTGCAAAAATTCCTAGATATTTTTTCCATTAAAAAGGGCATGGAGAAGGCAAACTAATTTAAACCTGCCCTTTCTAACACCATTACCCCGTACCACACCAATTAGAGCAATTTTGTCTTCCAAAGATATTGATGGGGTAAATACCATGAAAGGGAAACATCAGGAGTGAATTGCCAACATGACACATTTTCTCGCCTCTGGCTCATGAAGGTACACACACACACACACACACACACACACACACACACACACACACACACACTCACACCCCAGTAAGAACAAGGCTAATGTGAATATTTCTCTTGCTAAATAATGATGCATTTTAGTGCGAATTCAGGGCTCTTTCTACTACGCTATGCTGTTGCAAACTACGAAATGCTAAGAGAAACGAGGCAACATTATTTCTGAAAGTTCTTTCAACAAGTCCAAGTGGCTTTGTGGTTAGATGATGAATTGCCAATAACGAAGTTGCAGGGTGAGCCCAGTCCGTGGGGTTGTTCAGTGTAACGGAAAGAGGCTGGGGTGGGGGGAGATGCTCAGAGAAAAGGTGTCCACTTAGATAAGGAGGCTAATGGGCACATTTCTTCCGTGCTGATTAAATGCCTGTAGTGTAGCTTCTTATTAATTATCTTGGCAGACTTCCAGAGGCCAGCATGATACACAGAGTACTTGTAAGAACTTGAAAAGCTCTGTTATACATATATTTCTTAATGGAGGAGCACCTGTGCTTTAAAATGTGAGCATGCCTCAGAGAGCAGATGGCGTCAACTCTGGAGGCTGGGTCAGAGACTTCCTAAGCCAATAGATGGTAGTGTGATGTGTACATCGTTAGTGACACAATGAGACGGAATGAGAGAACATACACAGCATAAACTGGGTTAAAACTGCAGTAAAGCATCAACAAGACTTAAAAAAAAAAAAGGAAAAAAGAAAGAACCCGGGTCTGGCAGATAGGAAGCCAGAACTCTAATCTTGACTTTGTTCTTCACTAATTAGCTGTGTGACCCCAGGGAGGGTCTCAATTTGACCTCAGTTTCTTCCTCTGTGCTGTGACTGGGTGGCATCAGAACTGGCCCTGAGAGCTCTTAGAAAGAGAAGAGAAAGGAATAGTGGCTAACGACAAACTATGTAGAGTGCCTTGCACTGTATAACTGTTAGTAGTAGTTATTACTCGTGGATGCTTCTGATGTGCAAAATAAGTAAATCCTGTCCTTCCACCTTCCACAATACCTACCAGGGGCACTTGGACCTCTGACCAGGTGATGTTGGGCACGGAGGATGCAGGCTGCAGCAGCGTCGTGGGGAAGAAGAGATTGTAGTGGCCCGTGGCCGCCAGGTACAGGGTCACTATGATGTTGAAGGGCAGCGTGAAGACTGGGAGGTCCCACTTGCTGAAGATGGTGCCCAGGGCACTGGAGAGAATGGGGCTGATGGAAAAAGCATAAGAGATACTGTTCAAGAAGCCTCTGTCCCTGACATCAGACTGAGCGGGAATAGGGCACTCTCTGTGCCTTCCTGGAGAAGAGCAGCCTGATGGGAACTCTCTCTGACCCCAGTTGGCCCTGAGCAGCACTTTCCCTGTGTCTCCTCCCTGTGCCTGGTACAGCGAGAAGGCAGATGCCCAGACTCAGCTTCAGGAGGCAGGCTTCCTGGAAAAGTCCTAAGGCAAGGAGTTACAGAACTTTCTTAATAAGTCATATCATTCATGTCCAGACATGAGGAGAGAGGACAGGTGGCGGCGGCGGCGGTCGTGGGGTGACAGAGAGGCAAATCACAGTCTTTCATTCAGCGAATGTTTGTTGAGTAGCCTCCTGGCTAGGGTGCCCTGCAATTTCTGGAGGTGAAGAAGCTGGGGCAAGGCACTTTGAGGGCTCTGCCCGGTGCCTGGGCCTTCAGCCTATGTTGGGAAGCTGCCCCAGTTTGGTCAGGAGTCCCAGGGATGAAGAAAAGTGTGTGGAGGGGTGGCAGCAGGAAGAACGTGAAGGTTCCCAGAAACTGACAGGACCCTGTGGTGAGGCTCTTAACCTATGTGCACCTTGGTTCCTTTCCCTGTGCTCTGGTCGGGCAGGACCAGAAACCTTTTGAGATCTTAAAAAAAAAAGAAGAGTAAAGGATGGTGGGTAATGAGATACTGTCTACAGGTCACCTAACACCGTGCTGACACGGGATGACGTTAGTAATGATTTCCAGGGGAAGTTTCTGATGTGCAAGCTAAGTAAATGCCACTTTAAAATCGAGTCTAGTCAGGCCGTCATGGAATTGGGATAAAAAGGTTGGCAGCCCCTGCTCTGCACCCACAGCCTCAGAAGCAAACTTACCAAGACAAGGACATAACGATGACAGGGAGCAAAAGCCACCAGTAGTAGTCACCTTTGTCTGAGAACACGGCCATTAGCAGCCCCACGAGCACTCCGTTGTAGCCGTGAAGTCCTGCCGCGATGGTGGACCTGGGGAGAGAGAGAAGGGATGGGGAGGTGCAGCTCCCCAAGGCCCAATGTAGGGGCACTGCCTTCTTGATTTTCTTGCTGAGTCAGATTTTGCTCAACTGGGACCTGACAACACACATGTTCAAACAGATGGCCCCTTTCACATTCCCCTAGCCCAGGGGTCAGCAAACGTTCCATCTCAAAAGTTTGCTGACCCCTGGAAGAGCCAATCCTGTCCCTCACAACAATTTAAAAATTATTCGAGAGCCATAAAACAAATGAAATCACCATTATGTGAATAATATCCTCGAAAAATTTTATAAATGAAACTAGGATAGTTTTATTTTCACTTTAAATTTTACTTCAGAGCCACATGCACGTACCCAAAGAGCTGCACGTGGCTTGTGAGCTGCAGTTAGCTGACCCCTGGTGGCTCTTCCGTCTCAGAAGTTTGCTGACCCCTGCCTTAGACAATGTGTCGTTGTGACAAAGAAATCAAGGAATTGCTGATTTTAGTGTTTAGTGTCCTTATTTTGAGGGGTTTCTGAGCTGAGACTCAAGCAGTGAGGGGATGGGAAGATGGTGAATGGTGTCCACTGGGAATGAGCTGTGGTCTCAGGCTTGGACCTTGGTCTCCTGGCACTTACCTGTCCTGACTCAGGATGAGGGCTGCCAGAGTGGACACAATGGTGCCCAAGCAGCCTGAGATGGCCCACCAGGGGTTCTGGATGAACAGGCCGAAGACAATGAGGATGCCGCTGAGGGGGTTGTTGACAAACATCACCTGGGACATGCCCCGGAGGACCCAGTCGAGGAACTGGAACACTGGGGACTTGTCTGCAAAGGAGCCGGGAGGGAGTCAGTCAGTGCTCAGGCGTGACAGCCCTGGACCAGGCCCCAGAGGGCGGGAGGAGGGGAGGAGGGAAGCCCTGCACCCAAAGTGGGTTCACAGAGAGCCAGCCCCCCCCCCCGGCTGTCACCTGGCACAGAAGAGGGTAAATCAAGAAACCAAGAGGGCATTTGACTGCCCAGAAAACCCTTCAGACCCACTGCCAGCTGGCTGTGGTCTTTAGGTTGTTTTTCAAGCTCTCTGTGTCCCCTGTGAGAGTGGCATGAATTTTCAAAAAGCTGGATCCAGAAAAAAAACTCTCTTGCTGCATAGAGGGTGTCAAACCCTCACGGCCTAAGCGCTGGGGTGATTGCTGAAGAGAACCTATTAGAACAGTAGACATAATTGTCCTGGGAGTCATCCAGAGGCAGGCATGTTTTCTAGAACGCCAGCTCTAGCATCCCGGTGCTAAAACGCCTGACGGCAACACTGATGGGATACTTGAGAAAGCACAGCTGTTACGTTTCAGCAGTGAGAGCCCACGCACTTACATGTATTGCATTTACATCCCAAGAGACTGTATGTCTGTCCTAACAGCAGAACTTCCATCTTTGAAAAGTCCATAGAAACGGAACTCAGTCTAATCTATGGGAAGCCATGGTAAAGAGATTCCTGGGGGATGACCGGAGGTGACCTTTTTAGGGGTAGGGTCACACGCTGCGTTTACAGAACCTTTACCTTTAATCCCCTCTCCACACTCCTTCATCTCCCCGGTGATGTAACTGAGGGCTTTGCTGATCCTTTTCCCACTGGCAACCATGGAACTCTGAATCCAGGAAGTCTTGGAGATGCTTGTTTCTGCCTTGATCTCAGAACTCTCCTCCATGGTGTCCAGATCCTGTTCCGGGACAAGAGAGAGGCAAGAAGCTCCCGCGTTCTCTGCTCCAGACATTGAGAAGTGGTGTTGGTGCTCATTTGGGGACTAAGCTGAGATTTTCATTTGATATTTCATGAAATTTCTATGGAATCATCTCCATGTTTCCGTAGACTACCTTTTGCTTTATCACGTTACCTCAGTTAATATGAGCAACGACCTTGAAATACAACAAGACCATATCTGTATTCTCCTCCTGTGGATGAGGGCTCAGGCATGGAGAGGTTCTCATTTGTAGAGGTCAAAGTCAAACAGTAGAATTGGGATTTAACCACAGAGATTTAGATTCTTTTTTTTTTTGAAAAAACTGTTACTTCCACAACACCATACTCTTTCCAGAAGAAATTATTCCTCCCTTGCCCAGCATGTCTAGTCTTTAAAATGTAACTGTCCATAAAATTAAACATAGAAAGGTTCTATTTTTGAAAAATTGGCACCAGTTTTTTTTTTTTTACCTAAATGCTTAAATGCCAGATTTAGAGGAAGATGGATAATAATGAATTCAAATAAAAGGGATATGAAACTATATAAAGTAAACTGTGAAAAATAGATATTTTTATTCCAGGTAATTATGTTTCTAGAAATATGAATTTAAGACAAGTTTGCCTAAAGTAGAGAACGCCTTTTCCAGACCTCGGGTCCCTAATCTGCCACAGGCTCTGTGACTGTGGGGTGATGCCTTTAGTTGGGGCCACTCATTACTCACCAGCAACTCGACTGTGGGCTTCCGGTATTGATAGGGAAAAGGGTCCTTGGTTTGTTTCTCCTGGTGTTCGCCTTTTCCAAACACTGGAGTTGGAAGGAAAGAGCATCAGTTAGGACACCTCTCCCTTGGCACCTAGCAGTAAACCTTTTGCAAGGGTGGTCCTGGAATATCTGTGTTTCCTTTTCCACTCGAGGAAGCCCAGAACCATTGCATCTTGCAGCTGGAAGGACCTTTTTTTCTTTTATCAGTTATGAGCCAATTTGGGCTCTCCCTTGGGGAAAAATGCACATCCTCATGTAAACAGGACATTTTACAGGATTTAGGGAGTCCAAAAACTCAGCTTACTTTTAGTTAACAAGCTCTGATTTATTTCAACCCCTGTATTTTTTAGATGAGAAAACAGTGAGTTTCCCACGATCCCCAAATCCAGGGTTCTTTCTCCTCTACCACAGGGAGAACGTGTAGGTGTGCAAAGAAAGGAACTTGGATGACGTTGCTCCACGTATTAAGCTGTTGAGCCATGCAAGAGCTGTTTGCCTTTCACTATGGTTCTTCCCAACTGGATGATCTTGGGCGGTTTGGGTCTCTTTTTTAGTTGAGTGTCTTGGAATTTTAGGTATTTTAGTAGCAACTGCTGATTGGATTGACAAGTGATATTTATGTCATTACTTGATATTGGTTTTGGCATGTTCTTGTAATTCTAGAAAATGCTTGTCAGGTGTCTCTAAACATATTTTTAATTATTACCAGATAGTTTATTTTTAAGGATGACCGATTTTAGGATTTTATGCATCGTAAAAGAAGTTATGGCCCTTCTAAGTTTCGGTCTTGATGCTCTGGTTCCCTCTTGTGGTCAAGTGTGAGAATGGCAGTCTGGGCTCTGGAATGCCCGGTATATTCAGACTGAATTAATTGGCTGTTCTCAGTCTGCAAACAGGAGTCTTCAGGGTGTCTAAGCTCTAGAAGAAATGCATCAAAAGTCACTGTGTTTCCACTTTTTTAAGAAGCAGGGGCTGCAAGCACCCATGTGGTTGGGAAGTTGCACTATGCAGGAGAAACAAATTAATTTTGGAAGCTTTGAAAGGAAAAGAAGGAAGCAAAGAGGAATCCTTGACTTAGAGGCCAGTGTGTGTCATATCCCAATGGACCTGCTGTTTCTGTCTGAAGCTCCCATCTCCCTGCCAGCTCTTCAGCAATTGTGACCCGCCTCCACCCCCCAGACTCCTTTGCATGGGGCTCTTGGCTAGGCCTACCCCTACCCCAGCTCCAAACCACTATCATAGGAGGATGTTTGGAGGGAGATTGTTAACCTTTTGAAGTAAGCCATGCTCTTTTCCACACCATGCCTGGGGCCCCTGACAAATACAAACTCCTGGTCTAGAGGGGCCCTTCAAATAATGCCCTCTCCACGTTGTATGATGTTTTTCCACATCTCTCCAGGTCCGTTTCTCTGGTTGGCTACTTTGGGTATGGAACAATGAAGCTCAGACAAATTGGAGCTTGAAAGTCACTAATGCATCTTCTGGGAAGCATGGGATGTTGTAAAAAGGACACTAACTCGGGAATCAGTTTTATCTGCTACAGTGCCCTTTGCCAGCTGGGTGACTTTGGGCAAGTTGACTGTACTCTATGGGGTTTGGGGGGGAAATTAGATTGCCCCTCTGCCCTGGTTCATTGTGAGGCTGCTCTGAAGAACCCCCCTCCCCCAACTCCCCACCCGACGCCTCCCTCTTTGCTACAACATGTCCTCAGCGTCTAAATCCATGTTTCTGGCTCCTCCACCTGCTCAGCTTTGACTGCCTGTTAGACTCCCTCCCCCCACCCCTGTCTTGGGCTTTGAGAGCGCCCTCCCCTCCATGCCTCTCCACCCCGGTTCCCTTGGTCTTGACATGTTCGCCACTGCTGTAGGAGAGAACTTTTTATCTCTAGCCTCCTAGACCGGTGGTTTTTGTCTTGGCAGCAAATGGAATCTCATGGAGAGCGTTTAAAGATCTTGAAGCCCACCCAGACCTCTCCCCAGAATTAGAGTCGCCTGGGATGGGATGCAGGTGATTCTAATGTACAGCCGACTGTGAGACCTCCCGGCCGAGCCTTGCCTAGCCGTACGGAGCCTGCTGCCTGTTCCAGCTCCAGGCTCCCACCCAGGGAGAGTCTAGACACTGGGGCCTGTGGCCGTCGTCAGAGGTCAGCTGTATTAAGAAGGAGCCCGGCCCATAAGAATGGCTCTCCCCAACAGCCTGTGATGCAGGTACTGCCATTATCCCATTTTAGAGGTGAGTAAATCAAGGCCCTGAGAGTGAGGGGGAGGAGACGCACACCTTTGCTCCTCCGCCGAATGGATGACCACTCGATGTGGAACACGCTTCTGGGCTTGGGGAGCACGGCCTCTGAGCCCTCATCAGCCTTGGGGCTCGTCCCGGCTGGCTGCTCCCCACCGCCACCTAGCCAGGGCAAAACGAGACAGGTCAGTGTCCCACCCTGGTCCCCACCCTGTCACAGCCAAGCAGAGCGTGCGGGGAAAAATCACATGCAGAAGCTGGAAAGGAAAGCGGTGCAGTCCAGAGCTGCAATAATCATTGCCTCAGTGTCTGTGTAAAACATCCAGCTTCTCTAAAACTTCCACCTCCTTTCCCCACTGAAACCATATTACACGCACGTCTATCAGTATCAAGAGAGAGATAAGTCAGCCTGCCTTATTTCTCTAGCAAGGAACTATCTAAGACCCACTTAACTGGACTTTGGACTGGCATGGGTGGTGGACCCTAGCTGACTGCCTATTCCCGTTCCTCAGCCAGTGCCTTGGCCTCCATCTGTGGCAGGGAGTGTGTGTGTGTCTGTATGTGTGTGTGTGTGTGTGTGTGTGTGTGGGTGTGTGGGTGTGTGGGGAGGGCTCAAAGCTGGCTGCACATTAGAATCACCTGGGTGCTTTAAAAATGCCAAACCTCACCCCAGACCAAATTAAAATATTAAAGTTTTTAAAATGCCCATAGCCTTTAAAATGGCTTTAATGTACAGCTTGAGCTGAGAACCACTGATCTATGTTCTTGGTACTCCAAGTGTGGTTCCCCAACCAGCAGCAACAGTATCATCTGTGAGGTTGTTAGAAATGCAGAATCTCATTTTCCACCCAAATTGATGGAGTCAGAATCCATATTTCATCAAGATGCCCTAAGTCATTTCTGTGCACATTAAAGTTGGACGAGGTAAGAGTCCTGTATCTGTGATCAGCTAGGAACACTCTGCTGTACCTTAATATTTTAAATTTACACACATGGGGAGAGCAAACACTCCTCACTTGGGACAGGGCTTCTTCAAAGTGTGGTCTGAGAACCGACGGCACCAAGTCACCTTGGAGGCTTGTTGAAATGCATGCCTTCATGCCCACCCCAGGTTGATGAGTTAGAGTATTTGTTGGTTCCAAGGTGTGCAGTTTGAACAGTTCCTGCTTGGGGTTCCAGTGCACATTAGAGTTAGGCAATTTAGTGGTTGCCTGGAACGGCAAGGAACACTCACACCACTTTGCACACTTTCTAAGTTAACTCACTTGGCCCTTTTAATAGTACCTAGGATAGGCAGACAAAGTCAGTATCTCTAGAGGTACTGTTCAAGCATCATTATCTTCATTTTTAAGCTCATTACATGAGTTAATGTACTGAGATTGTTGAATACCACTAAAAACAAATAAAATGAACACTTATCTTAAAAAGAAAATTGATAGGGTAGGCATTGTCATCTCCAAAAGATGGGAAACAAAGGCTTTGAATGATTTCTGAGGCAGCCTATAAACAGCAGGCCATGTGACTCCCAGCCCTCCACCCTTTTCCTGCATCTTTGCTGCCCAGAGTCTGGTTTGTCATAGACTAGCTTCACCGACTTCAAAGGGGGCTTGTTCGAAATGCACACTCTCAGGCCCCATCCCAGACCAACCAAATTGGAATCTGTTTTTTAACAAGATTCGCCAGCTGACTTATGTGCACATCAAAATTTGAAAGCGCTGGTCTAGATCGCACTGCTCATGTAGAAATGACTTCAGCAAAGCCCAGAACATATCAGGGTCGACAACCAGAGCGTGTTTGGGATATGTACAAGCAAGGACAGGCATTTGACTACACTCTCAGATTGGAAGGTAAAACGTGTGACCATGTCCCTTCTCTCCAGGCTCAGGACAGGGAAGAAGCCCCTGTTTCAGCATCTTGTCTGTGGGTCACTGTAACTCCTGGGGTTGGAGAGAAGGGACCCTGCACTTCAGAGATGCCTGGCATATCATTCCGCCCCGGGACACCTCTGCAGATGGGGTTCATGCAGGGGGACAAGGACCGAGGGGGGAGCATCGCATCACCTGACAAAGAAGGGCATTTTTCCATAACACCCATCCCCAGTGCACGTCTACCAGGCTGGAAGCACATCTCTGCCAGCCCATTGCTCCTTGTACTTCATATGCCAAGTGTTGGCCGCCCAGACACCCCCTGGGCAGAGCAACATTTTGATCTTAGCATCATAGACTCAGAACTGCATAGAGCTTCAAGATCATACCTCATATCCAGAGAAATCAACTAGCCCAAACCACGCAGTTCATTCATCATGGCCTAGCCGGAAAATGCAGCCAGGTCTCTTGACTCCCAATTCACCGCTCTATAGATGGCTGCAGAAGTCCTGGTTCACCATTCACACCCTAGCTCGGCAGGGCCCATATTGCAACGAGTTTCTAGAGCTGGCGTCCCAGTCACAGAAGACAAAAACAAAGGGCATCTCTCCTTCCTTTGCAAACATTCTTTGTCCTTGTTTGGGATCAGATGGGAGGTGGCACTAAGTACTAGGTGGGTTCTGGGCCTCAAGTGGCTGATAATGGAGTGCCAGGCATGCAGACCACCCAGGTAGGGCAAAAGCCCCTCAAAATATGCTGGCCAAGAGTTGAGAATGAAAGGTGGGAAAAGATGACATGGAGAAGATCAGAGATAAAGCAACCAATTTCCTGAGTCTGAAAAAAACTTAAAGCTAAGGTGATAGCAATTTACCGCCATCTTTGGGACTGATTGTCAGAACTTTCATAAAGAACAAAGGCAATTTCAAGACTATCATGAGCACATCCATCCAATGTTCCACTGATATGGTTGGGAAAGAAGACAACGACAATAACCCCGGCTGGGAACCTGAAGTCACTCATTTCTGCATGGGATTTTCAAAGTCGTGTAATGTCATTGACAGGTCCCTCCCTCATAGGCATGGCTCCCAGAAAGAAATGCACAGACCCCGCAGGGCTGACTTTGCAAACCCAACCTATAGAATGATGACAGATATCTCGAAGGGATACCAGCATCGACATCTACCAGCATCGACTCTCCCCTTACCAAGTATCAATGATGTGCTTTTGTCTGTGACCTTCACACTGGTGAGGTTGTTGACAGCCAGGGATATACCAGTTTGCCTTGGCACCCTGAGCACCTAGCAGGAGCCTGGTATACTTAGGCACTCAGAAGCATTTTGCTGAATGCATTAATGAGGGATAATTGTACTACCCATTTTCATTTCTGAGTGGTATAATGAACAATCATTGGATATTTCAAGACATTGAACTATTTAAAAAAATAATAAATCTCATCATAAATGTTAAATGTTCGATTAATATTCAAATAAAGGGGAGAATCTTTCAGAGGTTAACAAAGTCCTCGATAACCTGTGGGTAAACATTAGAGCTGAATAGCCCCTTGGCATGCCTGCGTGGTGTAAAAACTGCTGCCCTCTCCTACTCTAACAAGCCTTTTAAGGGTCCTCGTGCATGTAGTTTCACCCTGGGGGCCGTTCAGGACCATTTCAGGGGCACGGTCCCTGCCCTTGAGGATTGCCACCACCCATGTTTTCACAGGCAAGAGTCCAACGATGCTTTCCTTCCATTGACTCAGAGAAGGAAAAAAATAGTTAGGAGCCATCATGATTTGTTTGGAAGTGCGTTTTCTGGAGAATTAGTATCCCACAGTACTTACACCTCTACTGACGTCTAACGTACAGAAATGCCAACCATTCAGCTATCAGGGGTAAAAAAAGTTTTGTAGAAGAGTCCACCTGTCAAATATTAATACAATTTGGAAGCTTACTGCAATTTCTTTGAGGGGAACAAAAACAAACCCACACCATATATGACGTCTTCCAAAAGAGGAAAAAGATTTAGTCAATCTTTCTCAACATCAAGCTTTCCTCAAACAGGTCCATGCCTATACACTTTCCGCAAGTTCTTTCTCAAGTTTTGAATAGATTTCACTGTCTCCTGGAGGTGGATCACTTGCAATGCTCAACATATGGCACATCTGGGGCCTACCGTTAAGACCCATTTGTCATCCCTTCCCAGATCCCCGGGTCTCATATTCCTCCAGACTCCTGTTTGTGGACACACCCACACATGCCAAGGCAATTTCCTGGCTACTATGCCAGCATGACTTTTTTTGAAGTGACACATGGTATATAATTTGATTTTTTTTCTCTATCCAATTCTATCTACATGATTACACTTTGGCCAGAATTTGGGCCTATGTTTCCCCATGCAGAAGTTGAGCTTTGCACTATGACTTGTCATTTCCAGAGCTACTGTGTGTGTGTGTGTGTGTGTGTGTGTGTGTGTGTGTATGATATGAGTGCCTGTGGGTGGTAAATGGGATGGTATCTTTTTCTGTGAAGTTGTGTTCCATTGACATTTTCAAAGATCTTTCTATAAACTATCAGAGGCATTGAATGTTAGAATTGGAAAGGCTTTTGGGATGATCTAGTCCAGCTCTCTCATTTTACAGATGGGAAAACTGAGGCCTAGAGAAATGAAGTGACTTTCTGGAGTCCAGATAGCTATTGGCAGAGCCAGGAGTAAATAGTACACAGATTTATCCTGTCCCTTCCTTTACAGTGTAAGATTTATTTCCTTAAACTTTCCTTCTCCTTAGGGATTTATTTTTGATCTGTCAATTCGACTCAGCTTTTGAATGTGATGGCCTAATGAGGTACTCTAGAATCCATTCCTCTTTTCTTTGGGGGATTCAAGAAAACCCCCAAAGTCTTCCTGAGCCTTCCTAATATATCTGCACTGGGAGGTGAGTTGTGAGGGGGATGCACAGTATAAAAATGGACGCCAGGTTCATTGGAACCCTTGAGATAAATTACTGGGAATTCCCAATTTTTTCATCAGTCAAGGTTTAAAGCGGGTAGAGTTTGGGTCACTGTCATCCTGATAAGCGAGACCTCATCCTCATGGTAAATGCTTTAAACTCTCTTCCTTCCCACAGAGCTTACTAGTCGGCCAGTGGACTCGCCTAGATTTTGTTTGGTTTTGCTTTGTTTGTTTTTGGTGTCTTTGGCTCACTCAATGGAGAAGATGTTAACAAGCATAAATGAGTTGGGACCTCATTTAACCTCAAGATATCGCATGATAACTTCATACATGAGGTTAAAGAGCGCAACGGTCAGAGTAGACTATCTGTAACTGGGGTCACACCTGTCTGATCTGTTGCCAGAATGACTTTGCCCGTTGTTTCCCCTGTTCCTGCCCCAGCCTACACCCTCAGAACTGCATGTCTATATTGTCAGTCTCCTTGATTCTGATCTCCCCCGTTTCAATCCATTCTGTCTTTCAACCACTAGATCATATCATTATGTCACTTTCTTAATCAATAATCTACATAGCTCCCTATTGCCAAGAATGTAATGGTCAAACTCCTCCACCTGGCTGTCTAGATATTCCTCAGTATGGCTGATTTTCTGCCTTGGCACTCTGGCCTTATCACTAGCCCTCTGTGCTTTCTTCCGCTTCTCGCCTAATTTTTGTCCGCCCTTCAAGTTCTGGTTTATATTCTACTTCCTCCAGGAAGCCATTCTTGGCTTATTTGTCCATATGAATCATTCCATTCTTTGGATTCCCATTGCATTGGCAGAAGACTCTAGCCTCTGTCTTATGAAGTTAGGGCCATGGTGAAGTTTTAGACTGATGGTTACCATACACATGAAAAGTTACTAAATCCTTTCAAATCCAATGAAACTACTTGGAATGATCAATCCTTGACCAAGTGACCTTTGAGTCTAGGCATTAACAGAAGGAAACAGGCCCAGGGAGAAGTGACTTATCTGAGGCCACACATCTAGTCAGTTATGGAGACAGGTTTTGACTGCCTGGTTTTGATTCTTTACTCCTGCAATGTAGGTGTTTTACAGACAGTTGGAGCTTTCCCAAATGATATCAATGGACTTGTAACATTTTTATTTTTAAAAATGATCAATTATTTCATATCCCAAAAGGAGTAACAAAAGTTACCAAAACAAAAAACCCCCACAAAAGCCCACCTGTATATCATTACATTTGCGACACCCAATGAAAGGCCAAGGAAAGTTCTGGGCCATTGTACACCAGCTTCTTCTCTTGTGGCAACACTCCCATACTCCCTTTCTCTACATCCTGTTCCTCACCACCCCTGTCTACAGCAAACATAGCTAATAGATCATAGCATTTTCCCAATAAGTTTCAATTCCGACTCTGAATCCTTCCTAACACAACACTCCAGAAATCAATACCAATTAGTCAGAGTGGGCACTTGTGAGTAAACTTATTTTCCCCCTCCAACCTTAAAGGAAGGTATGGATGCTGCACAGGTTTGAGAGGAGGAGTATATCAAGGCTGGGGTGTTGAGAGCAGGCAAAAACCTGGTCACGGCACTTCTAAGTCTCACAGGACAGTCTTCCCTCAGCAAGTTCACCAAGTCTCATATTGTTTGGCACCAGTTTTGGAGGAAATCACATACCTTACAAGGTTGTCTGTTCTCTGATCAGATAACGTCAATATCCTGGAATGTTGTTCCTTACGGCAGAGCTATCTGTCTTCCAGAAACATCCACTCTGTAGCTACACAAATATGTCTACAGTAATCTAAGATGGCTGTGTAAGAGGGGCACCGAGAAGACAGGCTGTTAATCTGGGATGTTAAGATGTTTGTGGATTCCGAGATGGTCTAGTTCTATCGGCCTGTCTGTAGAAGGGCTCAAGACCTGAGGAGAGAGGCTAAAATGCCTGGAGCAGCGCCACCACCCTGGAAGCAGCAGGTAGTGACTCCTGGGAGAAGGGTTTCAAATTTGCCTCATTAGCATCCCACAGCTCAACATGGTGCTGCCCTCGGAACCATAAAATGTCAGAGCTGTGGGTTACAGAATTGTGGAATGGATGACAAATGATATGAAGGCTCATCCAGAGGGGAAGAGTGGTGGTAAAGGGATTTGAGGGCTGATGGATTAACCTGGATTCGTCACCAGGTGAGCAAGAAGAGCTCAGGGTTGTGAGTTAGGACACCTGGGCATTTGTCCAGGCCCTTTTATCACCTGGACAGGTCCCTGGACAAGCTGTGGTTTCCTCATCTATAAAGTGAGGGGTTTGAACTGTAGAAAAAGAGCTCTTCCAGTTTGAAGCTTCCAGAATCTAAACTCTCTTTAGAGTTCTTAATAAAGTTCCCCCTCCCCAAACTGGCCTTCCCCAGATATGACAGCTCAACAGAAGAAAGGAACAGGAAAAGATCAGCTTTTCCTGTTTTTCTTCCTTTGAAAAGTCAGATGGCCCTGTTGATAAGGGGGTCAACCGGACCCATTTCTCTCCCCAGGACCTCTTACCTGGGCTTCTCTTGATGTCCTGTGCAGGGCTGGAGGAATCTAGACCATTGGAATTTGGGAAGAAGCTTCTTTCTGATTGGGCGGTGTCTCTGGTCCCAACTCCAGGCGTTAGACTTCTCCCTCAACCCAAACGCCTTCACTTCCTGGAGCCCTCCAGCCCATCTTCTCGCTGGCTTTCTGGAAATTCCCTTTGCATTGCCTGGCACATGACTTCCAGGTAAGGAAGGGTACCATGGAGGAGGAGGGAGAGGAAAGACAAACGCTCTTTCTACAACTTGCTGACGCTCACTCTGGCCTTCCTGACAAAAGATTACTTCCTAAATTCCCTGGGGAATCCTGGCTCTGGCTACCATGGTTCCCTGACCTGGTTTGATCAGGCAGGTTTTCTTTAAAGGGGCAGAGCTGGGGATGTCTAACAGTAGCTTTCCTGTCCTCCTTCAGGTATTATCATCCAGTTATGCCTCTCATTAGAATTCTCGCTCTGGTATTTGCCTTTAAAGCAATCATCTAAGTGTTGTCTCCTCAGGGGATCAATTTGCCTTTCAACCTCAATAAACTCATTCAGTTCCCCATCCAGGCAGGGTACAGGCTGGGGAACAGTATTGCCATCAACATCTCGATGGAAATGTCTGGGCAGCCCAATACTAGATGCTGTCTTTCTGGTTCTGTGGAAACTTTTAGACCTTTCCTCCTTCTGACTTCTACTGATGGAAATCCTGGGGACTCACCATGGGACACTTTCAGAGCAAGAAGTGCATGGTCTAACCCCTGAGTCCAGAAAGGACGCTGAGCTCTATATATTAGGGAAGCCAGCCCTCCCAAGTCCCATGAGGCCGTGGTGTCTGGCAGGCTGGAGTTTGGGGAGGGGGCCCAATCCAAACATGTTTTGTTTGGCTTTGTGGTATAATGGGTCAAGCATCACCCCCTCCCGGGCTTGTGTACCCTTTTCCCCTTGGCCCCTCCCACCCTCCAGTCTATGACAGGGTGTGAGGTGGCTTACGCAGGTTCAGAAACAGAACCTCACACTGCGGAAATTAGCTACACCTGAGTAGACAAACTCCCCACTGACGTCAAAGCTCCCTCTAACCACTTTGCCAGGTGTTTTGGAACTGCCAACGAGGGGTCCTGATCACGGAGGGCCTTCAGAAGAAGGAAAGCAAACAAAAATGGGGGCTGTGGGGAAGGGGTGGGGAGAGAGGAAGCTGGCAGGCCCCCAATGCCAGGGACGGGGTGGGAACTGAGTGCAGACCAGTTCCCTGCACAGGGGACCTCCCTTGGTGTTACTAATTCAGAACTCATGGCTGTCTGCTGATGACACATTGCCTTGTCCCCCCGCTGGCTGGTCTCTTGGCTCAGTCCTGGATGCCCCATTTTCTTGCCCTCTTGCTCTATCCAGCCTCTCCTGAGGGCTCCTGCACTTCTTGCAGTTCCTTCACTCCAGTCTCCTAAGCATTCGTGTGACAAGTAACAGTGGGATGCTACTACCTATATACAACATGTCACCAATTGGAAAAGACAGGAAATGAGTACTCCTGAGGAGCCATCCAGGAGGTTCACAAGCCATTCCATGAGCCAAGTGGAACCACGGTGCTTGGAAATGTAGTGAGTATCAGTCACACACACTAGACACACAGTGGGGCAATCAAGTGCCCTCCTGGAAAGTAGAAGACCAAAATGGAATCTTGTCTCTGATAGGTCTTATTGAAGATGGCAGCTCAGATACCAATTGCTCCCAAGAGACCTGTCTATACCTACAGGTTATTTCCTTGAAGGCTCAGTCAATCAGAATATTCACTTCAGAACTAAGTTGTCTTCACAAAGCTTATGGCTTCCTTCAACTCTGCATTTCCAACCTCATAGAGGGAGGAGGCTGCTAAACTTGACCACTAAACTTGGAGAATTCAGATTCCTCCAGAGAAAAAGGCCACAGTTCATGAGGAATAAATGCAAGCTGAGCTAAAAATTCTCCAAAGAGCTACTTCCTTTACTCTGTTCTGTCCCAGCACCCTTTGCAGCTGTAGGAGGGAGCTAGGGACTCCTAGTTATCAATTCACAGAGTTTAGGGACTTTTTGGGCAAACTCCTCATCTCCCTCCTTGGGACCTCAGAAGCCTAGTTCCATTAGGAACAGAAGGATTCCCTATGGATTCATCTATCTTCTCTGAATGGCAAGAATCAGGAAAAGCCAGGCAAGACAAAAAAAAATCTCACATAAAAAGTGAAGGCCTTTAAAACTGCCAAACGAGACTGTGTTTTATTGAGTAGAAATCATAGCCACACCGAAACTACCAATCCTACCTGGTTTTTAGATTATAGCTGTCCCCAGGCTCTCACAACCTTTATGACCTGAGAAAACAAAGACTCATACAGGAAGCACAAACAAATTGAAGCACATGGGTTTGATGTAGCCACAGATACAGCCCAGGAAGATCAAGTTTCTTGATGGGCAGATCTTAGAGGATTGGCCAGGGGATCAGAACCCCCTGAGAGAGGAGAGTGATAGGAAGGAGAAGGTCAAGGACAAGGCATAGCTGAGTGATGTTGGTCCCTTAGCTTGCATCCACACAACCAACCATGTTGATCATTTTGGTCAAACTGACCAAATGGCTAACTGGTTAAGCTCTAGGAAAAGCTGTAAAGGCTACAATTGTATATTTTTGGTACAATTGATCTTTATGTTCTTAACTTTTTACCACCTCAGTGATACCCGCTCTTCATTCTTCTGCATGAACTCAGGGCCATAGAATCACAGAAACTTGGAGTTGGAAGAGAAAGTTTACAGTGGTCATCTGGCCTACCCCCACCTAAAGCAAGCGACCCCAACAGGCTTTCAGTACCTGCTCCTGCACCGCCAGAGCAGGGAACTCAGGGGTTCCCAGAACAGCCATTTCTTAGGCAACTTTCATTGTTCAAAAGCACCCCTCTGCACTGATTCAAAATCTGCCTGCTTGTCAGTCCCTCCTAGTGGTCCCTGTTCTATGCTCTGAAGTACTGTTGAGTAAGCTGACTTCTTCTCCCATATTGTGTTGCCTCATACTGCAGACAGTCATGGCCCCAGCCATTTCTTCTTTTCTCTAAGCCGAATACAGAAACTTTGTTATCATTCCTGATGAGACAAGGGGGCTCCAGATCTTAGTCACCCAGCTTGGCCTCATCCCAGCATACCAAAGATTCTCTTAAGATATGCCACCCATTTTTTTTTTCTTTGTATTCTCCCCTCCTTTTTCTTTCAACCTCTTCTCAGAAATGATTCCTTCAACCTAAGATACAAATGACTACTCATGCTTACTGTGTTACCGTCCCAGGACTGTTTATAGTTTAACAGGTTCAAAAGCCTAAAACTGAAGGGATGGCTGAGAATGTTTGGGCAGCAGGTAATGGCAAGATAAAGGTGAAAAGCCACAGATATTTCCTGGGTCCCTTAAAATCATGCTTGATACCTTTCCTTAAGAGAAGACCAACCCAACTAGATAATTCACTCAAAGTAATGAAATTAATGCTGTGAACTTATGTGGCTCAGGCAATTCGTGGTGTGATCTTCATTTTCACCTCAGGTGAGACTATTCACCTATCCAGGCAAATCCCCATAAAATGAATTCCTTGAAGTCAGGAACTGGTTTGATTCTTCTTGGTTTGTTGTCAAATGGGGCCTGAGTAACATATTAATAGTTCCTCATATAATGTCTTCTGGATGAATGGGTGAATGAGGTCATGCCACAAGGCAGAGTTCCTAGGAGCTTGGCTCAGGAAAGTTGGCAAGTATCCCTAAGTTATCAACCAATGCAGGGGCCCGTCAGTCATGGATTAGGGAAATAGGCAGAAATTTGGGGACGCAAGTTACCAGAAGCTGTATTTGATTTCTGGAGCAAGAGGAGATAGACAACAATGGAAAAATCATTTAAAGACACATGGAGATATTAAATTTTAGCTCCCATCCCAAAGATATGAAAAACATTATATGAAATGAAAAACATTACTTTTGAATTAAAAAATTCAACCATCTGTTGAAGTGAAGGAAAGAAAGGTTACTGTTGGGATATGAATCAGTGGTCTGGAAGATCAAATGGAGGAAATATCTCAAAGCAAAAACACAAATGGTAAAATTTGTGAAAGAGATAAACAACTTGGATCAGGGATCAGGCAGACCTGACATATGGATAGGAGAAAATCATACAACCTTCTAGAAAGAAAGAACAGGTTGTTTACAAAGGGAAAAGAATGAGAAGCCAGAAACACTTGGAAGCCAGAAAATGAAAGCACAACAGCTACAGGCAACTGAGGAGAAGGCTGTAGCCCAGGGACCCCAGCCTGAGCCAAAATGTCATTTATTCACTAGAAGAAAGAAACTGTGGACATGCAAACAGTCAGAGAACATGTCACCTGTATTCCTTCATATATTATTGGAAGAAACACTCAAGAAAGAGTCCTAAACAGGTAATTAATGAATCAGAACAAAGATCACAAAACAGGGGAAGGTGAAGAACATAGGAAATGGTGATAAAAGGTAACATGTCCAATATAAATAGTAAACTCAAAATGGACAATGATAGAATTACTGGGAATGTGTGATTTAGGGGCTAAGAAGGATTCTTGTAAAAAAAAAAAAGAGAGGAATATTGCAAGGGAAAAAAATAAAAAATGATAAATGATCTTAGCAAAATCTAAGGGTGGGAGATACTGGAGAAGTAAAAGTGTGTTAGGGACAGGATGGGGGGCTGGCAAGGAGAATTGTGAAAGTATTACAAAGGTTTTCATTCTCCAGGGTGAGGAAGGCGCACTGGAGAAATAGGACATCTTGCCAGGCTAAATTATTTGGCATCTTATTTTTATATAATAATAGAGAAATATACTTTTGATTACAAGTGTTGGGAAAGAGGTGGCAACCACTAGTGGAATGGAAAAGAATAATAGACCTTCCAAATAAGCAAAGGGAAGAAAGAAAAAGATAGTAACATGATTAAAGGTGCAAAATAAAGAAAGTGAAAAAGCGAAAGCAGTAATGGAAAATAAATAGTAAAAAATAAAGTGGAAGAAATAAAACAAGTGTATTTATTGATTGTTATGCTAAATATGAAGAGGTTGGATTATCCTATTAAATTAAAACATTGATGTGTGTTATTTCTAAGAACTATAGTTAAATGAGTAATAAAGTTAAAAGAAAATCATAAAGGCTAAAACAAAGGGATAAGAAAATACCAGGGATAAGGTATAAAACAAAAGGGATAAGAAAGTAGGTGTGGTAACATTAATGTCAGATATGTTAGAATGAGGTTAAAAGCACTAACAAGGATAAAAATGGTAGTTTGTAATAGTAAAAGAAAAAATTTATGAAGAATCAATAACAGTCAACAGACATAAAAAAATATAGTTGCTAAGTATGAGACCAATGTTTTAGAAATGCAAAGAGTTTAATAAAACCATATAATTATAGTTGAATTTTAATAAACCCTTTTCAGTATTAAGATCTCTTAGACAAAAAATAAATAAGCACATAGAATTGAATGATGCAATTAATCAGTCAATTTAATATATATTTTCTTCAAATAAAAATTTTGCATTTTATGTGTCCAAAATCAATCAAGTACTTGGCTACAAAGAAAAATTTATAAAGTTTTAGAATAGAGATTTTACAGGCCATATTCTTTTCTTATAATCCAATAAAACTAGATATAGAAAGTTTAAAAATATCAAAAGATCCTAACTGCTAGAAATTAAGAAATACATTCTTAAAAAACACTT
Organism: Hipposideros armiger; assembly: GCF_001890085.2. Taxonomy (NCBI): domain Eukaryota; kingdom Metazoa; phylum Chordata; class Mammalia; order Chiroptera; family Hipposideridae; genus Hipposideros; species Hipposideros armiger. Next base: position 131,146 of record NW_017731539.1, read on the forward strand.
GGATCAAAAAGAAATTAAGACTAAAATTACAAACTATTTAAAAACTTATTAAAGTAGAATACTTTATTCCAAAACCTATAGTACACAGCTAAAGCTGTACTCAGGGGAAAAATAATAGTCTTAAATGCTTTCGTTGTTAAAGGAGAGAGATCTAAAGTGAAGAAACTTTACATCAATTTTAAAACATTAAGAAAAGAACATTTAACTAAACCACAAGAAAACAGAAGAAAAAAAATCAGTAAAATAGGAAACAAACCAAAACAAGTATAAAGAACAAACAAATTTCAAACTGCTTCTTTGACAAAGCCCAATAAAATGGATGAACCTCTCATAAACCTGATTAAGAAAAAGAGAGAGCAAAATTACATAAGAGTAGAAATTACACAGGAGACAAAGCCACAAATACAGAAGAGACTGAAATGATTATGACAACATTTTGAGTAACTCTATGGCAACAAAAATTGAAAACTAAAGAAAATGGATTATTTCCTAGGAAACAAACTCTCAAGTTTGACCACGAAGAAATAGAAAACTTGACTATATTAATTATCATGGAAGAGGTTGGAAAGATAATTCGAGGTTGATCATTTAAAATTGCAACAGGACAGCACTGTTGACCCGCTGACAGTAGACCTCTTCAGTGTAGGAGAGAAGATGAAAATGGGAGGAGGAGATGGTGAGACCAAAGGAAGAAGGGGTGAGAAGATTTGGGGAGGGGACAGAAAGGAGGGGTGTGTATGACAGAAAAAGAAAGTTAAGACAGAGTCTCCTCTAAAGCTGCCTTCTCCCCAGACCCACACTTACATTCTTACTTTCTTTAATGATTGCTTCTTAATGTTTATCCATAAGTATTTATGTTCAACTATCATTTATACAACCAAGAGCTACTGCCAGTTGTTTGGGGTGATAGTAAGAAAAGCTGGGATGTGGGCCCCAAAGCCCTTCTCCTTCCCTCCTGGTGGCCTGCTCCTATTCAACCTCATGTTGGTAATGAGAATCTGAAAGTTTAGGGCTTTTCTGCTACTCATTTAGGGGGCCTGTGAGATGGGGAAATGCTGGTGAAGGTGGGACAAGATTACTCGGGAAAGCTGTCTTGTCCCATTAGACTATTTAGCCTTCCCTCAGGGGACATCTGGGTATCTGTCCATGGCCTGTGGACAGGGTAAATTGCACTGGGTAGACTTTTCTTAGAGGGTTGGGGATTTTCACTTTTGCTCCACACCTATCCATGCCCACGAGAGAGACACAGCACTTGCCCACCAGCCTGGCTTAATGAGATTTGTTCTGCCTCCAGGGGGAGCTTGTTTAACCACATTTGGGAAATACCATCAATTTTCTGCATCTTAGTCCAAAAAGATGATTTTAAAACATTTATCACTCCTGTATGACTTCTCTTGGCCAACTAATTCAGTGACTAATAATACTTCAGGCATTTCTTTCTTATATCAGACTAGTAGATAATTTGTTTTTTTATTTCTACATAAATATCTGGCCATGTTCATCATAGTGTATTACAGAATTTTGGGGGCCCTGTGGTTTTTCCAGACTTGCTGGGCATATTTTTTTCCTTTTTCTGACCACTTAGCTTTTATCCATTTGTCTTCAAATTAGTTTGACAGCTTATAATACAGTTAAATTTAATTCTTAGGGCGGTTAAAGTGGGAACTTCAGAGAAAAAAATACCCCCAAACCAGATGGCTGCAACCAAGGTGGTACCTTATAAATGACCAACTATGAAGTGGGGTGGGAAGAGAAGGGAAAAGATAATGTTGTCTAAGTGCGCTGAAAGAATTTTTCACATCCAACTAGTTTTCCTTTCCTGGAAATCCAATGAAAGACAGTTTTCATCAGAACCAATTCTTGGGTGGAGCTTCTCAAGGGCTTAATGGAGTGGGGAGGGGATTTCCTAGGGCAATTTGTGGAGTTGTCTTTGGTTCTATTATCTCTTGTTAGAATACCTTGGGGCATCTTCCCTCCATTTTGGGTAATTGAGCCCCATCTGGAAGCCTGGAGGGAACTGAAGTCCTCATCTTCCCTATAGAGCATTCATGCATCATAGATTGGGGGGACCACCTGGTCTTCACACTCCCTTCCAACTCTGAGATGCTATAAACCTCCCTGCTCTTCCTCCTGGAAACTCCTGCCCTGAAGCGTCATAGTTTTTTCTTCCTGTCCTGGTGGTGCACCTGGTCATGTGCACCTCGTGGCAGAGGGAAAATCAGAGTGAGGGGGCTGAGGATGGTGAACCTTAGGAGTTGTGCCTAGACTTTTATGTGGAAGGAGGGCCAGTTTAAAACTGCACCCCTAGTGCACATCTCCGGATCTGTCGATTTTCTGAGAGCCTCAGGGCAGATCTTCCTGACTCTGGTCATGTTAATTTTATTCGACTCCCCTCCATGCCCTAAGAACCTTCACACTATCGCCCAGCATATAAATGCCTTTGTGGCTATATCTATTGTAAAATAGCTAGTGGTGTCCTTTGGACCTGCCCACTGTCCATCAGCTCCTAATTATTATTGTGGTGATCATGTATAACAGGCTCCGGCAAACCACCGCTTGTAGGCCAAATCTAGCTTGCTGTCTGTTTAATAAAGTCTTATTGGAACACAACCATGCTCATTCATTTACATACTAAGGATGGTTTCCTCTACAATTGCAAAAGAGACTGCATGGCCTCCGGAGCTGAAAATATTTGACCCTTTCTAGAAAAAGTTTGTCAACCCCTGATTTATAGATAACTAAAGACTGAATGCAAGCTAATGACTATATTAATTGGGAAGCCAAATTATGAAATTCATAGATAATTCTTTGTTCTCCTACAGTCAATTCTAATCATTTAAGTAGCATAGACTTCATAGAGCCTTTAACCCCACAAGCAAATAGGAAAATGAAATAAATTTCCCCAGCGTTTCACACACCGAGCTCAGGTACTTTCCTCAACTGAAATTTCTGCGCAAAGTTGCTGGTTTGAGCTACATTGAGAAATGCTTATCCTCCATAATAAAAGTCCTATACAGAATTCTAATTGATGAATTCCTTCCTGCTATGGAATAGCATCTTGCCCTTTACTCTGAATGCTTGAGACTCCCTATTTAGACATGTTCGGTGCCTTAGTTGTCCATGTTTTGACTGTCACTGTGAAATTCTTCTCTTTTATGTAAAGCTGGATGTGTCCATCAGCCATTAGCTCTGTGCACTATGGCATCTTCAATTCTTTGCACATGTCCCCTGAATTTTCACCCACTCCTTGTCTGCCTAGGTACCACTCAGCAAGTTCAATTTTACAGCATCTATTATTTAGTTAAGCATGCCAAGAAGATGACCTCCTAACCACCTCCCCAAAAGACTAGAATACAAATAATGTTTCTATTTTAAGTCAATGACATTTAAAACACATGCTTTACTCCTAACTCCAGCAAGCTCATTACCAACTTCCTCTAATGTTACATGATGGATAGTTATGGTGATTTGGGCATGGAGAGAAAACCAGCACCAGGAAAGAGAGCTACAGGTGTGTTTGGTCCCACACAGGTGTAAGGAGAGGCAAAGGTGAGTGCTGCAGCTGATTGACCCAGAAATGAGACCACAGGGAGCAGACACAAGGTCCAGGCATAGGGCATTTCTGCCTGGAACTTGGTTAGTCACCGCTGGGGGCCTTCTCTTCTTCACTGCTCTTCACTGTTAGGTAGTAGATGCGGTTCGCCTCTGGGTAGGTGACTTTGCTGAGGGGAAGCTTGTAGATGGCAGGGTTGTTTGTTGTCAGGAGCAGGAAGATGAGGGTGGAGAGGCAGAAGGCCCAGGTGCCTGGTGGCACACCAACCTGGAAACGAAAGCACTGGGGTCTGAAAATGTTCCTAGGCTCCAGGGACCCTGGGGGAGAAGGATGTGATGGGGTTGAGGATGGAGGTCCTCCCCTAGTGACGACATTGATGCCTGACCTCATAACATCAGAGTAGTTGGCCTTAGGAATTTGAGGTGTTGTCGCCTTTGCACACAATCAGAATCTCTTAATTGATGGGGCTGAAAATTGGCCTAAGAATGAATGCTCTCCCACATCCAGCCAAACATAAGCACTTTTATCTGTCCATCCATCTTCTTTACTGCTGGTTGCATCACTTTCTCTTACACACACACACACACACACACACACACACACACACACACACACACCCCTCAGAGGCACATGTATGTAATTGCCAGTCCTCTTCTCCACAAACTCTGCATAAACCTTAACAAAGGCGTTGTGTGAGTACCAGCTACCATAACCCATTCAGGATTCTCCCACAAGGTCCCAAATGTGCTGAAGCTCTGGCTGGGGAAGGGCATGGTGTTCAGGAGAATCCAAACTTACCACCGCCATTATGTTGGAGAGGGCCGCTCCCATGTATGCGCAGAACAGGGCTGTGGAGGCACAAGGACCATCGAGTCAGCTTCCCAGGGCCCGCCCCCCACCCCTCCCCAACAGCAGGGGTCCCAACCTGTCTCCAGCAGCCTCAGTGTCTACACCACATCCTGACATCAGGCATGTTTGGCTGGCATTATTGGTTATCTTTGCAGGTAGGTGTGGCCCATCTCCCACCAGACTGTGCATTCTCTGAGAGCAGAGAGTAAAGCTTACATATCCTTTTCCCCCCTCCCACTTCCTTGGTGGCCTTGTACACAGTCAGTGGTCATTAAGCATATTTTGCTTGTCCACGCTAACCTTGGGGATGGTCTAGCATATGCTGGATGGCGGGAGGATTACCTGTGTGGGGGGTGAGTGGTCAGACCATATGAACTCCAGATAAGGTCCCTCCTGTCCAAGATTCTGAGTGACCATGATGCTGTCATACCATCACCAAGTTCCATTAGAGCTGGACCTTATTGGGTCCCTGAGCTCATCCCTAGGAGCCAGGTATCTGGGTTCAACCACAGGATGTAGACCCTTAGGAGAATTAGGGGAGCTCTGCCACACCCCTGGTGCCTCTGGATAAGCTCCTTCTGACCCTGCTTGTAAGCTTTTTCTGTTTCTCTGCCCAGAACACCTTCTTTCCCTCTTTGCCTATCCAATCCCACCCTGAAAGTGTTGAGATAAACCCCAGCCTCCCTCTGAAGCCTTCTCTGATGGTTCTAGCCACAGGAATCTGGCACTTCTCTGGAGGCCAAAGGCAGTTACAGTCTGAACTTCAAAATACCTGGCACTTTTGACTTAACAAATATTTACGGAGCTCACTGTCTCCATGTTCACCCTCGTGCTGGCTGCTGAAGGGGATACAAGAGACATAAAAGTCACTTTGAGTTTCTGCACTTAAGTGGGAAAAAACAAAAACAAAAGAAAAGCTCTTCTGGATGCTAGTCTGCCTTTTACTCGTCTCTCGTTTGCTTATCAAAGCTCTGCTATTTCCAGAGAACGTCAGCAACCCCAAGACAAGAAGGCTGGTGGAAAGATGGGACTGGGGTTTTGAATCTCACTTCTGCCATTAATAGCCATGTTCTAGGGCAGTTTTGTTAACCTCTCTGAGTCTCATGTCCTCATCTGTAAAGTGGGGCTCACAATCTATGCCTGGTAGTAATCTTGGGAGGATTGAGTGAGTTCATATATTTATAAAGAACAGAGTGTGAGGCTGGGTGCAGATACAATAAGGACTGTAACCAATTTCTCTTTGGACACAGCATTCTCTATTGACTCTATGGAATTCAAGTTTCCACAGAGCTGTGTTATAATTTTTTTAGAACTCGGCATTCCCGATACACCATCTCACTGGATCTTCCCAACAGTGTTTTAGACATCACAACGTTAATAACTGTGCCATGACTTCTCTTCTATTAGACCATGTTTTCATGAGGGTGTGGTCACCACTGTATGTTTCATGCCTCGCCTAGGGACTGGCACTTAGTGGCGCCCTACAAATAATTGTTGAATGAGGGGTTACTGAGAGCAGGAATGCTGCCACTAGCATATGAGGGAATGCATGTGTGACCGCCTTGTAAATTTTCCAACGCTGTGTGTAAATATAATAACAGTAATAGTGATTGTGACGCCATCTGACAGAGGCGGAATCTCAAGTTCCCAAGCTGTTAAAGACCCAAGTCACTGGTGGTGCTCAGTTCTGATGAGTGGTCCCATGAGTTTCACATCACCAAGGGCAGGGGCGAGGAAAGGATAGCAGAGTGACTTGGTTGTCAGTGTTCCCAAATACCCACCACAGATGAGGGCCAGCAGGTGAGTCTGCCAGGTAAGGGCGTAGAACATGCCCCCAATGGCGATGCAGGAGAGGACGCAGTTGTAGCTCCAGAGGCCCATGTAGATCATCTCGAAGGGCGTGGCCACTGTCAGGGCTGCGGGACAAGGAGTGGTGTTTCTGGCTGGTTCTGAGCCACGGCACAAAGTCACCTCGTGGCTGGTACCAGGACTCATGGTGGCCTCACTCTGGCCGTTTCCCTCCACAAGCCCTACTCTACTTATCAAAGGAGCCTCTACAAATGGCATCCGGTCTTAGGAAACCACCAGTGGAAAGAGAACGGTGGTTTCCAAACTGTTTTTCAAAAACTTTACACAGAGGTATGACTACTTCCAGGGTGAAGGGAGGCTGGAGTTGTGGGACTCCAGGCCCTCCCAACTCCTTAGGCCAGAGCAGCTGCATTTTTTGCAAGAAAGATGTCAATTGAAAACATTCCGCTTCAAACAGGTGGAGAGAAAGTATATATGTACACATATAGGTATGGAGTTAGAGAACTGACACAACAAATGGGCTCGATGTGAACAATAGGTGAATCTGGGTAAAGAATGTATGGGAGCCTCTTGTGCTACTTTTATTCTTGTAATTTTTTCGATGTTTGAAATTATTTCCAAACAATTTTTTTTTAAAGTTCTGCTTCCAGGACATTTTTGAAAAATATTGGAATAAGTCAACAGGCTCCTGTTCCCAATTCCCCCAACTCTAATTTCTGACTCTCTGTCTGCATATGCCTCTATAAATGTGTGTACATACAGATACATATATGCAGAAATATTAAATCACATTTGTCAAACGGCAATCCAATTTTTGAGGAAATGTTTTTCTTTTAGTTTACTCGAAATTTCAAAGGTGGGATCACTTATGCCCCAGCCTGGTTTGCCCCTGCCTCCTACCCCCTCCCCTCACTCCTCAGTTTCTAGGGGCTCAGTTTGCAGGCCAACCTGTCTTTATCCCCCTTGCACCCCTGCATGCGTCCTGCTACTGCAATCTGCTGCCTTTGGAGGGTCAAGAAAGGGAAAAGAAGTCCCTAACCCTGATAGTGTTTAAAAATTCCAGTGAAAAAAAGTCAGTTTGGAATATTTGCTGTGTGTGTGTGGGAGACCAACCTCAGGAAAATTGTCCCCGCCCTGTAGGGATGGGCCCTGTCCTACCTGCTAGCATCCCCACGATTGAGCCAATGGCTGCATGCAGGCAGATGAGTGGCGAGCAGATGAACAGAGCCACCAGGAACACACCGCCCGTCCAGGGATTGTCGCAGCCGTACACCTGGCCGACCCCGACAGGGATGGCTTGCAGCAGCTGCAAAGTCAACAGAAGCTTGGTCACTGGAGTGTGAGCTGATAATGCAGAGACCAGGCCTCGGGGCTGGGACAGAGCCACTCCTGGTGTGGTGGGGCGGGTAATGGAGTGGAACGGGAGGATGGCTGTGCCCTTCAGCATGTGAGAGAAGATGGAAGGGCATGAGCTGGAACAAATAGCTCCTCACTTCACCACCTAGCAGGCATCTGGGCATCCCTCATGCAAAGCCAAGCAGATCCCAACCCAGGGGCCTGGCAGGGTGCTTATGGGCGATACGTGGCTTCTGCTTTGAGGGAACCAGAGGACACCTCCTATCTACAATAGACTGCCATTGGGGGTTTCAAAGCACTAGGGGATTTCTGTAGACCAGGGATCGGCAAACTGTGGTTCGTGAGTCACATGCGGCTCTTTGGGTACGTTCCAACTCAAAAGTTTGCGGACCCCTGGAAGAGCCAATCCCGTCCCTCACAACAATTTAAAAATTATTTGAGAGCCATAAATATATTTTTACAAATAAGGAAAATTTAAAGTAATATTATAAATGAAACTATGATAGTTTATTTTCATTTTCAATTTTACTTCAGAGCCACATGTACGTACCCAAAGAGCTGCATGTGGCTCGCGAGCCGCAGTTTGCCAACTCCTGGTGGCTCTTCCATCTCAAAAGTTTGCTGACCCCTGCTGCAGACCTTCTGAAATCCTAGAAATATTCCAGGAGTATTGGAAATATTCTAGGCCATTCTGATGGATGATTGGACCGAAGGTCACCCAGCTCATTGGTGGCCAAGCTAAGGCTACAGCCTCTGAGTTTGAACCCCTAGTCTGCACATTCAGTGCTGCCCTGGGGGTTATGGGGCCCCAGGAAGGAGGAGGAGATACTTTCCCTGCTCCCAGGAGCACTTAGCATCAAAGAAAGGTAATGTGAAGAACAGCTGGAGAAAAGCATGAAGCCCAACTGTCCCTGAGCCTGAACATCATTTGGTCATGTTGGAATTGGAGATGATTAATTGGCAGTGATGTCAGATGCCTTTTTTTCTGCTCAAGCTGAATTATCCACATTTGGCTGTCCTTGAGGGCTAAAAGTTAAGGAGTGACATTGGCAGGGTAGGGAGAGCACTGGCCTGAGGGGTCAAGGGTTCCAGCTTTCAGGGGGGCTCTGCACATGGTCCCTGTGTGTCTGTGGCATGTCACCTCCTCGTTCTGGGCTCTGATGCTCTTCTCTGTAACATGAGGAGGCTGCCGTAGCAGATGATCTAGCAGCTTTAAAATTCTGCAAACTCCTTTTTCCATTACCAGGTCATATGACCTCTTTGAGGACATGGCTCCTTTATGGCTGGGTACATAATAGGAGCTTAATAACTATGTATTGATTAGCTCAGTGGTTTCCAAACTTCGTACACATTGGAACCAGCTAAAGATATATAAACAAAAAATATTGATGCCTGATTCCTCCGCAGACACTCTGATTTAACTGGTATGGATCATGACGGGGGCCCCAGGGGATCCAAATGTGCAACAGAGTTTGGGGACCAATAGATGACTTATAATCTGCTGTAGATATTGGGAGTTGATTGCCTTCCTCCCTTTGATGAAATTTGGTACTTTCTACCTTGATTGGACTCTGAAACTCATCTGATCTCTTTGTCTGAGGAGTGCCAGAGAGATTTTAAGCTTTGTCCACCCTTGTCTCCAAATGGGAGGCCTTTTGTTAACCAAGCACTGTTGGGGCCAGAGTCCATAGATTGGTACAAGGAATGGCAGTGGGGGGGTGGGGGGTGAGGGGGTGGGGCCCTGCCTTATTTAAAGAAACCAAGAAAATACTTTGCAGCAGTCCAGGGAACTCAGCTCAAGTGTGGGGAATGGGCTGAAAACCTACTCAATAAATATTCCACGACTTCCCAAAGTCTGAGGAATGCAGGCCGCTGAGGAGAACCCAGCTCCCACCTTCCCATCTGGGAACACAGGTTTTTAAGCCCAAGCAGTCAAGAATGAGAGGAATGAGGGAGCAAGCTGCCTTGGAATGGAGCCTGGGTTGAGAATGAAGCTTCCTCCACAGGGATCTATATTTTAGCCTGCTGAACTGTGGCCCTGGGGCGGCTTGCTCCCCCTCCACGCTGCTCTCTGGGCCACCGCCGACACCCCGGTGTGAAGGCAGCCAGGTGTGCAGTGGAAATTTACTGAGCGCCAGCCTCCTCACACTCCAATAGTCCTCAAGTAGCAACACGAGGGTTCCACAGAAAGGAAGTCACTCTCCCTCGTTGTTTTAAAGAGAAAGAGGGAAATGGCATCGATTCTTCAAAGTGCAGATCTGGGAGCACCCGGTTAGCTCAGTTGGTCAGAGCACAGTGCTCATAACACCACGGTTGCGGTTCGATACCCACATGGGCCACTGAGATGCACCCTCTGCAACTAGATTAAAACAATTACTTGACTTGGAGCTGATGGGTCCTAGAAAAACACACTTTTCCCCAATAAAATTAAAAAAAAAAGACTAATGAATACTTTGTCAGAATTCAATATTTATAGCCTAAATTAAAAATTAAAAAAAAAAAACCCAACAGCTCAGATCTGGATATTGTGAAAGAGAAGGAGCCTGTGGTCAGAGTGGTGGTGGTGGTGGTGGTGGGAGGTGGGGTTCAGAGGGTGAGCTTGGGTCTCAGGGGACGCGTGTTTGGGTCCTACCACTTCCCTCTTGTTAATTTTGAAAACGAGCAAGAGGCCCCTCTTCTCTGTGGCTCTTTCCACTCTGGTCCCCTCAGTGCTCGACTGGACGGTGCCACAGTGCAGGATGGGTGGGGTGCCTTTCTCTCTGGCAATGCCACATGTCACTGCGGCTGTCACTTGGACCATGTCTCATGGGTAGGGATCAGCGACAAAAGGTCTGTGCCCCAAAAGCAGTGTGTGCCTAATTTCCAGATGGCTGATCATTGACTGTTCAACCGAAGTTAGAGTTTTGTCCTTGCTCCTACTCCAGCCGTCTTCCATTTGAGAGGGTGGGCTTTCCCTTAAATGCAGGGTTCTGTCTTCTCTGTTTTCTTGGATTTAGACCCTCACCCTATTTCTGATCCCACTGCAGCACCAGTCCCAGACAAAACTTTCAAAAGACAAAAAAAATGTAAAAGGTGTTTGTGCTCTTGGCAATAGCATTTGCCGTTAGGGGCAGCGGAGGCTTCCCTTTTCTGATAGGTTTAAGTTTACAGTGTGCCTGACCCTGGAGGACCTGCACTGTCCACCCCACTCCAGAGTGGTGGCCCTGGAACTGAGCACCCAAGCGCATCTAGACAATGGGCATCTAGAGACACTAAAAGCCTGGGCAATGCACCCGTTAGCGGGATCTGGGGGTCCCAGCTCATCTGCCATTGGGTAACTTACCAAGGGCACTTCAATCTCTGTCCAGGTGATGTTGGGCACTGAAGACATGGGCTCCACCAGTGTCGTGGGGAAGAAGAGATTGTAGTGGCCTGTGGCTGCCAGGTACAGGGTCACCACGATGTTGAAAGGCAGTGTGAAGACAGGGAGGTCCCATTTGCTGAAGATGGAATTCAAGGCACTAGAAAGAACTGGGCTGAAGATGGAAGAGACAAAGGGTTGATTACTGTGCTCATTCTGAGGTCTACACTGTCTCACCAGCTCTGGCTGCTGTACCATCCCCTGTTCCCTGTCCCTGGCACAGTCATTCCCGGCTCTGTTGAGCTCTGTGGCCCATTGATCTGGGATTGGGAATAGGTGTTTGGGATAAAGTGTTTAAGGCTGTACCTTTGAGAAACAAATTTTAAAATCATTATAACTTGAAACTTTATAAAATAATTTGAATGTTTCTTTGTTTTTTAAACCAAGAAAATGAAACAAAATGTAATTCTTACAAACTATCATCTATCACAATCAGATTTCAGAAATTGGAGCTCTTAGGAGGGGGCTGCAGTGGCACACAGGTAATCCACAAGCTTGGATTCAAGTAAAGTATTTTGAGCTACTCTGGAAAGCACCGTGTGAAAACAGAACCTTGAGTTGTTTGTGTTCTCTCTCTCCTTGGCCTCTTCCTTGGAAAGAGCATAAATTCTGGAGACAAATGGAGCTGGGTGCAATTCCTAACTCTTACGCTTACAGGCTGAATGAGTAATATTGGGTAATTCATCTTCCTTAGCTTTTTTTCCTCTGAAGGGACCAAACACCCTAGACACCTAATACCCTGCTTCTTCCATACTCAGGGAGCTGCAGGACAAAACATGAAGTCACATGATCTGGTTGATTGGTCTATTTTTATTAATGACCATGAATTTCAACTGGGTGTTTAAGACCGCCTGAAAACCCTACTACACATCCCTAGCAAAGTAACTCTCTAACTTGCTGAGACAATTATTTCGCTTTTTCTCCTTTCTCCTCAAATCTTCATAACTGCTTTCCTTTAGTTTCAGCTAACTTCCTTGCTTTACTTCAAGAAAACAGAAATGACAAGATGAGAAATGCTTCATTTTCTCAACCATCAGATCCACACTCTGACTGCCTGTTCCCACATACGCTGTCTGCCTGCCTTTTTCATGTAATGGAAGCATCCCTGTTCCTTTATCAGGCCAATTATTTCCCCTGTACTTTGGGACTCCATCTGTCTCAAATACTTCACTCCTGCAGTTCTCTCCTCTCCCTCCTGCAGCTTCAATCTCTCCTTTCTCTCTGGATCCTTCTTATAAGGATACAAACAGACTCTAATATTTTCTACCTTTAAGAATTCTCCTCCTTTAATCCTATGTCTGCTCCCACTATTGCCCCATTTCTCTGCTTCTCTTCACAGCAATACTCCTCAAAAGTATTGTCTAACTTTGCTATCGCCCATCATTCTGCTCCCGTTCTTTCCTAAACCCACTCTCACCAGGTATGTGTTCTTCCCATGCCATGGAGATGGCCCTTGTCCAGTTCACCAATGACATCCATTTTGCCAAATCCACGGTCATTCCCTGCCCCCTTCATTTGACTTTAGAGCCCTCTGTCTGGGCTGCAATACCAATGACATTCTTAGTTTTCTTTCTGCTTCTCCAGCTGCTACTTCTCAACTCTCCTTCAGTGGTTCCTCCCCTCTTCTGCCAGACGTCTAAATATTAGAAGATCCTATGGCTTTCTCTTGGACTTGCTCTCTCTCTCTTTTTAATCTTCTCTTTCTGGGTAATATCTTTAGTCCCATGGACAAAAATATCTTCTATATGCTTCTGCCTTCAAATCTTGAAGATATCACTAAATTCCAGATTTGCAGATATAGTAATCTACTCAACATCTCTGCTTGGGATTCTGAAGTATAATATGTCCAAACAGAACCCTCAGTTTGCATGCTGTCTCCTGCCACCAATCTGTTTTTTGTTTAATTTTTTTTTTTTTTTTAGTCTTCTCCATCAACCCAGGTGCTCAGGCAAATTATAGGAGTATCTGTGTCTCCTTTCCTCACCCCTCCACCCCACTTCACAGCCTCTCAGGAAGTCCTGTGGCCTCTACCTTCCTTAAAATACACCCAAACCCAACCACTTCTCACCACCTTCCTGTATATCACCCTAGTCCAACCCACTCTCATCCGTTGTGGGTTATTGCAGCAGACTCCTAGCTATGCCTCCAGCATCCGCTCTTACTCCAGTTAAAATCTATTCTCCACACTGCAAGCAGAGTGATTTATTTAAATTTAAACCATATCCTATCACCCCTCTGCCTAAAACCCTTTAAATGCTTCTCATCAGAGTTGTAATCAAAACCAAGAGGCTTATTGGCTCTACAAGGTGTACGGGGTCTGGCCCTTGTCCACTTCTGCCCTCGCCCCTGCCACTCCGCCTCCATTCGGGGCGTCAGCCCCGCTGAACACGTCACACTCCTCTCCAGGTGGGGTCTTTACATGTGCCACAGCTTCTGCCTGCAGCATCCTTCAGCCAGATCTTCAGATGGCAGATGCCTTCTTATCAGTTAGGTCAAATGTCCCCTCTGCGAAGTGACCTTCCTCACCACCCATGTCTGGAATCACCCTCTGTCCCATTTGCTCCATTTTTCTTTCCGCAAAGTACTTATCACATCATGAAATGATCTACCTTTGCCAAGAAGAATGTAAGCCCTAAGAGGATAGAGACCTTCTCTTGTTCACAATGACCCCCACCATCTAGAATAGCTCCTGCACATAGCAGGCACTCAGCAAATACTTGCTTGTTAAATAAACCTGGAAAAAAACACTACTAATACCGACCCTGTGGGTTGGATTTCAAGGACTATATGAGATTTGTGAACAACTGGAGAAGCAGTCAGAGTTCAGCCCAGAGTAGGGTGCTCAGTGGTGTTTAGTCTTTAAAATTGGAAAATGGGGGGTGGGGTGGGAGCACTGTAGTCAAACCA
>NW_017731539.1:145329-151896 GCF_001890085.2 Hipposideros armiger
AAGCACTAGTAAAAAGTAATGGGACAGTACTTAAACTACATGAAACTAACTGCTTTTAGTAACTCGGGAGTTAGTAACCAAAGAAAGACATTTACTTGTTAGAGATGTTAAAAATCAGTCAGCATGACTGAGAGGAGGTGAGCACAGGGCATGGGGGACATGGGTTCACCTCAGGCTCCCTGTCACTGTGTGACACGGGCACACCACAGATATCTCCCAGATACCACAGACCTGCTACCAACTTAAGTGAGCTAAGGCTCATACAAGTAAAAGGCCTGGCACGCCCTTCACCCAATGAATATTTGTTCTTAAGACTCTTCTATCTTGCTTTTTTATTCCTTTTGCAAAATGAGGTGATGGCACATCAAGATCTCAACTGATGCTTCTCAAAGACTCTATGCTTTAAATATAGATGTTCTGTTCCAAGAAAGCTCTCTGCCTATCTCACAAGTGGGTTTTCAGCTTTTGGGTCTTGGTTAGGCCACAGGATTGATGGTTCCCATATAACCTGGAGTTTAATAGTGCGGGCTCTGGGTTCAGAATGCCAGCATCAATAACTTTTACAGAGTATGACCAGGGGACAAGTTATTAACCTCTGTATGCCTTGGTCTTTCCTTCCATAAATTGGGGACAATAATAGCCCTACCTTGCTTAGCACCGTGCATGTAGGAAATACTCCATAAATGTTAGTCTTTCTTATGAAGCTTATCATTTAAGGAAGAATATCACCACAATAAAAAACATGTGGTACTTTGCTCCTTTAAAGGGTCCCTGTCATTCCGAATTAAAAAATGATGCTCTTGGGCTGAAAATGAACTCATGGACTTTCACAGTGTCTTTTGAGACAAACGAGTCTGACTACGAAGCCACGGAGCCAGTCCCATGACAGTGCATGTCCCCACCCAGTGTAAGACACCATGATCTCGGGGCCCTGTGGGTCTGCGAGCAGAAATAAGGCACCTCACCAGGCCATGGCCGTGAAGGTCACAGGAAATAGAAGCCACCAGTAGTAGTCGAGCTTCTCGGAGAACACGGCCATCAGCAGTCCCACCAGCATCCCGTTGTACCCGTGGAGTCCTGAGGCAATGGCCAACCTGCGGGGAGACAGAGTTACTCTGTGCTTGAATTCCCTCCCTCCTGGTACTCACAGGAAAAAATCAGTTTATTCAATGACTGTTGGGCAATTACATAGCTGCCAGCACCTTCCTAGATCACACACACACACACACACACACACACACACACACACACATACACACACACACACCTTAATTACCGTTTACATTGTGCACTTTTGTCTTCTCTGAGTCAAGCTCCTCTTTGCTTTTCATAGGAGTTTCAGACTGCTACGTATAGAGGGAAATTTAACGGAAACCTGAGGTGTGACACCGGGAAGTTGTGTGTGCATGTGTGTGTATGCACATGTGTGTGTGTGCGCATGTGTGTGTGTTTGTGGAGGTGAAGACCAGGAAGATATTGGGCAGCTGCAGACAGGCAGGGGCCTGGGAAGGAACCAAGCTACAGGGAAGACCAATGCGGTTCAGAATCTCCTCAGGACTAGAATAATGACCTGAGGAGCAGACACCCACATTTTGGGAAAATCATTATTTATATGTGTGTTTGCATTTTCTCTATCTTTCCCTATTTGTGTTCGGTGTTAGAATTCAGTACTTTTTTTGTTTCAATACCAGCTGCTTTAGGCAAACTGAGCAAAGATGGTTGGCCCATACTGGCGAGGTCCTGCAGCCTCAGGGGCAGGGGGTAGCAGAAGTAGTGGGAATCAAAATGAGGGAACCCAGGGGAGATAACATTTGGGGGACATTTAAGGGCTGCCTCCACAGATGCCCTTCCCAGAGCCCTTCTCTACCAAAACTTTGGTGGCTTTTGGATTTGGTTGTTAAAAGGAAATCCATTACTTTATATTCCTGCTCTGACCATCAAAAATATAAAATTAGTTTCAACCCTAAGTCAAAAAGATCCTCATTAGGTTCACATTCCATCAGGACACTGCAACATCAGTGTTATTGTCCTTGAGTTACTATCTATAAAGTATAGTCTCCAGACTAGTGGGGGTGGGGTAGTGGGCATGGAGTGTTGGAGGTGGGGGTGGGCATGGGGGTGTTGACTAGGATATGCGGCTACGTTAGTGGTTCACTGCTGACAGTGGTCAAGTCATGGCTTTTTGGAAGGCTGTGTGTTTATGGATTTGTGTAGGGTGCCTACAGATTTGAGCCAGTGGTATAGAACATGGTACTGACCTATCAGCAATGAAGCTCAAATCTTTTCTAGGCACTGGAGTGGAATAAGGAACATCTGAACTGGACTTCTCGTCTTGAACATGCTTAAAACATAACCAGGGAGAGAAGACTCAGGGAGTGATAAGAAAATAATTCAGTCTAGTAATGGGGTATGTTCTGTGATTGTTCAGAGACAAAGGAAGGATCAGGGTACACTGGGGCAATGGAGGGGGGAGTGGCTCCCTAGAGGAGGAGGGATTTGAAGGAATGGTAGGATTAGATAGGCAGAAGCAAAAGTGCTCAACTGGGAATGAGTGTGATGTTGAGTGGTAGGTAGGATGGGCCCATCAGAGAAGGCTTTGGAAGCCAATTTGAGGGATTGGGTTTTTATCTGATGCAAGTTTGTCTTAAGTTGTTAATCAATATTTTCTGAGGATTAGGCAGGCTTGGCACTTGTTGCCCCTGATAATACTGTAGTCTGTGAAGTGACTGTTCGAATGGCTTAGGAAGTTTATCAGTAGCTTATGGTCAGGAGGAAAATCAGAGAATCAAGCTGTCCTAGCAGGCAGTGACTTGGGCTCTTAAAAGGTGAATTATGGATCTTACACATGAGGACAGTGGGGTAGAGAGGGGACATGCCTGCCTGAGGTCAGAAAGCTAAGGAGGCAGTGGGCTGGATAGAGTTTACCCCAGGTGAGTTTTAGCAAATGTTTAGGAGGCAGTAAGATAAGAGTTGATCCTGTCAGGGGGCCAATTCTATGCCAGCTGCCCCCAAGATTATAGGCAAGTGGGAACAAGGAATTGGGAACCCACTGGTTGAAACAGAGATACCAAATTTCAGGTGGAGCCCAGTTTTCATCTCACCCACCAGACCTGCACCCAAAAGAATTTGGCTTCTCATCCATCTGACCACTGATGGCTTCCCAGCTAGCTTGAATCAGGGTGATCACGCAGGGCCACCTTAGAGGTACATGAGTGGCTTTCCATGGAGACAAACCCATGCATTTGCCTCAGTGGAATCTGGAATGTTAGGAGGACCAGGAGGAGTGTGATGTTGGTTGCAACACAACCAACTCTGATAACTCCCGTAGCTCTCAGTTTACCATGGGACCTCTGACCATGCTGCCTACGCTGTCCACGTGATGGAGAGAGCACTGACCATCAGCCTAGAAGATGCAGGCCACGCATCCAAGCTCAAGCCCTGCCACCCATTGGCTGTGCCACCTTAGGTGACCAACTTACTCTCCCAGTCTCCTTTCTCTCACGTGCAAAATGTGCACCCTCTTACCCTCACTGTCTGCCTTGTGAGGTGGTGGTAAGAATCACACATACACACACACCACCATAAATGAAATAAAAGTTTCACAACATAATATTTATATTTACTACATATGGATTACTTTAATGTTTTTAATCTATTATTTTAATTTTTTAAATGATGTTGACAATTAATTTATGATCCACAAATGGGTTGGTGAGTCCCAAATTAAAAACAAACAAATAAACGATCAAACATACAAACAACCCACTAAGAATATGGTCACTCCCAAGTTTCTCTGACATTTAGAAGCACCCAGAAGGATGTTATTTAAAACATGCCCTCTACATCCACTGCAGCACAATATACCTGTGAGGACTGAGAAGTTACTTTTTTTTGACAATCACCCCAGGTGATTGATTCTGGCTGTCAAGAAAGTTTGGGAATTGTTGGAATAACATATGGCAAAGTCAGAGGAAGTGGTCCAGTTTATAAAACGTTAGTTATTATAACTGGACTTTCCATGCCTCCCAGAGCCCCTGCGTGTTCCCCTTCCTCTATGCCATCTCGGCACTGCCCTCCCCTCTGCTGGCCTCTCTCTTCTTTCCCACAGCCAATGTTTCTACCTCAAAAACTGCCCTCTGTACTCGTCCCAACACTTAGTGATGTCTGCCTTCTCTGAATGCTCCATTACATACTGTCTTGTACTATTCTGAGACATTTCTTGCCTGTTAGTCTTATTCCCCCACAACTATATTGTAAGCTCCCCCATGAATAAAGAACTGCTAAGTGTTCCTCTGCACCTGCCTTAGAGGGAGTGTTTCCAGAAGGTTCTACAGTCAAATGGAGCCTGTTGTTTTCATTTTCTGTGAGCGTAGGAGTAGTTTAATTCTGTAAGGATCTCCACTGACCTGTTCAAAGTTGACACTCAGGAGACCTTGGGCTGGCTGATGGGATAAGATTGGCTGACCACTCAAGTAAACACCTCTACACTGGTCTGCCCCAAGACCCAACGCCAAAAAAAGAGAGGGACCCACCTGTCCTGGCTCAAGGCGAGGGCAGTTAAGGTCGAGACCACTGTCCCCAGGCCCCCAGCAATCGTCCACCAGGGATTCTGGATCAGAAGTCCTATGAAGATGATGAACCCGCTGAGAGGGTTGTTGACAAACATCACCTGAGCCGTCCCCCTCAGGACCCAGTCTGTGAACTGGAGGGCCAGTGGCTTATCTGAAAGAGACAAGCAGTGCCATCAGCAGGGTCCAGCTTGTGCTCCCTGCTGGACCACTGGTTGGCATGGCAACCAAGACAGGAATGCCCAAGCCAGGATATTTCCCCTCATTTGGCCTGGCAGCCAGCCCATCTCTGAGTGTCCAGCAATCAGGCTGCAGTAGGTGTTAGCTTTGCCTTACAGACCAAGGCACTGTGCTGAGACCAATTTAATGCCATTCCAGCTATAGGCTTGGTTGGCAAGGAAGCCCCAGCAGCATTCCAAGGGAACTTTATTGGTCCAAGAGAAAGGGTGGAGAAGGAAGGAAACTCTTTTTGTGTAGTGCCGTATGACTCAGTTGAGGGCTGGTATCTGAGCGGCAAAGAAAGTAGACTGGAGAAATGAAGCTGGGAAAAAAGTAAACTTAGCCCAGCTGTGAAAATCAGCATGGAGTCAGGACTCAGGGGTTAGCAAGACATAGAAGAAGGGACATACGTTCTGCCCCATTCTCTGCTTTGGTTTCTAGGACAGGTAGGGGCAAGTGGGGACAGGGAGTTTAGGGGTGCTTGTTGGAGCATTTAGTTTAGGTAAATGAGGAGAGGGAAGACATTAAAAGGAAAGAATCCTGGAACATTGGGGAGGGCGATGCCAATATTTTCTTGGCACGTAATGCACGGTTATGGAAAAGTGAAGAAATGGCCATTCAGCTTGTTTGGGAAATGGCTTATGCATTGCTATATGGTTGTCCTATATCTATTCCACATAGAAACGAAGAATTTGCAAAAAACTAAAATTGGCGCAATGCATTTGATTCTGAAACTATGGGAATTCCAGGTTCATAGGGTATATTATGCCCACCCAAAGCCAACTCAGGGCTGGAGCACCCCAACGGTGGGAGCCCTCACCATGGGCGGGTGAAGGGGCAGCTTCCTCAGTCCAAGCCAGAGGGAGGGCTGTCTCCCTGGCCTGGCCTGGCCGCGTCTCCCCCAGGGCATTTGCCTACCTTTCAGCCAGTTCCTGCACTCCTTCATCTCGCCCGTGAGGTAGCCCACAGCTTGGAAGAGGCTGATGCCACCCTGGCCGGCAGAGCCCCGGTGGACGGCCCTGCTTTCTCGCCTTTTGCTCCTTTCGTTGGGTTTTTCAATTTTCACAATGTGGCTCTCTTCGTTGGATGACCGGAGATCCTTTCAGGAGAAGCCATGACAAAATATAAAATAAGACAGGTTTTTCAGAGCAGGGGCATTTGGGATAAAGAAGGTTGTTTTGTTTTGTTTTTTATATATAAAGGATTGTAAGACAAATATCCATTGTCTAATGCTGCGCAGAGTGCCTGCTCTTCCAGGATTACTATACTTTCTTCATAGCAGGGTTTCTTCTCCCTTTGTGCCACAGACCCCTTTTTGGCAGTTTGATAAGCCTATGGACTTCTTTCCAGAATACTGTTTGTAAAGGAATAAAATACATAGGATTACAATGAAGACCCACTATATTGAAATACAATGATCACGACATTTAAAAATATGGTGATCCACATATAGGTGTGGCAGATCCAATACCTACTATAATTTCAAAGAGGTGATGAGACGGAGCCTCTTCTCTCTGACTCAGGACGACTCTGTAGAGCCATCCCAGCTCCAGAGCTCACCACACGATCACCCGAGGTCTTTATTGTGATTGTGTCACAGCTCAACTTTTTCTGCCTAACGCTGCTGCCTTACTTCTCTACAACTATAGACCTCAGTGGTGTTCCTCAGTAAGCTTCTTACATGCAAATTTCCATCTCCAAGTCAGCTTCCTAGGGGACTCCAACCTGTGACAATGACAAAAATCTCGGGTACTACTCATATCACTGTTTTCCATGAACT
>NW_017731539.1:153476-226288 GCF_001890085.2 Hipposideros armiger
TCAAAGGAGGTTTTAAAAAGCTTGGACATATTCCTGGGACTCTACAATGCCTCATGCATGTGCAAGGCTGGACAGTGTGCATGCTCAAGGGGGAACTGACAAATCCCTAACCTCTCACCTGGCTGAGTCTGAGTCTGTACGCAAGCAGGAAGTGAAGGCTCGGGTGGAATTGAAAACTGCCTGGGCAAGTGATGAAGATATACCCCAACATGCACACAGATCCCTTCAGAAAAGACTGGAAGGCTTATCAATTCCAGGCATCTAAGAAAACCTGTGTCCAATCATTAGCAAGTCACCAGGCTAACCAAGCAGAGACACTTGTGGCTACAAATGACAAAGAATACAGATTTTTCTGGAATTAGTTCAGAAAAGCCATTAGACAAAAACAAGCCAGCAATGGACTTGTATTTAAATTTTATGGTTCTTTCTTCTGACTGCTACATCTGCTGTTGAGCTCCTCTAACAATGGTTCTTTTTTTTTTTCCATTTTTATTATGCTTTTTAACTTCAGAATTTCTACTTGTTTCTTTTTCATAATTTTCTCCTTATCAATATTCTCCATTTGGTGAGATACTGTGCTCATACTTCTCATACTTTGCTTTAGTTCTGTAAACATGTTTTGTTGCTGTTGTTGTTCCTTGATCATATTTAATGTGTTTTAAAGTATTTTTCTAGTAAGTCCGATATCTGGGCTTCCTAAAGGACAGTTGATATTGACTGTTTACTTCCCTTATTCCATGTTTTCTTGTTTCTTGACATATGTCACAATCGTTTGTTGAAAACTGGATGTTTTAAATAATATACTGTGGCAAATCTGGAAATCAGATTCCCCTCTGTCCCCCTGGTTTGTTGTTAGCTTGTATGCCTCTCCACTGTATCAGTAGCTATAGTCAGGTTACCTCTGGGCTACCTGTGTTCAGGGAGTGCTAAAGGTCAACATTTAAATGAAGGCCTTTTTTTAAGAGACAGCAGGTCATTCAAGGAGGCAAGTCTAAGGGGAAAGATTCTGGAGGGTGGTTGGAAGACTGGCGTATGAGTATGTGCATCCCCTACTTGTCCTTAAAATCACGTTGCACACAGAGCCACATTTTCTATCTTAGGCCAAGTAGGACCAATCATGGGTGTGACCATGTATGGACAAGGGGCAGAATCCCTGCGCAGTGGCCCTTCCAGGCATTATATGATACATGCTTTGCGTAGTTGTGAAAGCTGCATCTTTCTCCTTCCATCTCCCCCCACCCCCCCACCCCACACACCTAGGAAACATCCTGGGGTGGACACTCCTCACCTTTTCTTCAGGCATTTCCAGGAGGGGCAGGGCCGGGTGTGTATCCTGGGGGCTGGAGGGCCAGGTAGGGCTGGTAATGTCAGACTCATAGGGTTTGTATCTGCTGGAAAGAGGCTCTGGCAGAAGAGGGCTGCTGTGAGTGTCAGACATCTCCTTCAGGGGGCGGCTGCTCATTGGTCAAGCAACTGGTGAAAGGAAAGGAAAAGAACAGCTGAGTCAGGGTCGGGCCCAGAGGGACTCGACTGAGGCGGGATGGAGGCCTCAGGAGGCAGGAGGTCTGTCCTCACACACACGGGACTTAACTGTTTCTGTAGCTTGTGCTGCCGGAAAGGCCTGGGGCCACTGCTCCACCCATGTGACCTTTATCCTTCAAAATCCCTTCAATGTTTTCAAGTACAGAAGACAGTCCATTTCCACCATGAAGATTTTCTTGACCATCCAGTTAGAATAGATGTCGCTCTTTTATTTCTGATCACCGAGACATGTTTTTCTACCTTTCATGTTGTTCCTTTTACTATCTCATTGTGGTAGTTAGCTGTACATATATTTTCCCCTGGATACATGCACATAGATCCAGGTCTTCCGGCTGAGTGGAGACCTAAGAGAACCTTGTTTTCTTGATTGCTATGGAGCCTGTATTACTTACACTTGACCTCCCTTCTCTCTCTGCTGCCCTTGGATCTTTCCAGCCCCTTCTCCCCCTCCCAGGAATAGTAAGAAGCTCAGTATAATCTATCAGAATCCATGTGCACAAGTCTGGGCATCTTTCCCGCTCTGTGTGGGACTCATTTCCCCTTAACCACTAGGGCCAGGTTTTTTGCCACGACGTGCTTTCGGAGCAGCTTCTGCCCAAGCGCTCAGTTTCCTGCTTTGTTCTGGCTGCCCCACAGTAGAGCTGCACTTTTCTCCCTCCCATTCAGTCATCCATCTTAGCCGTTTTTCTTTGCCCTCCTCCAGATCAGTTATATCTTCATTTGCTTGATTGCTTCATTGAGAGGTGGTTTTGGACCTGCACAGCCTCCTCTCAATATGACCCAGAGTTTTCCTCGTCGTTCCATGCTGCCCCCCTGAGTTGCAGGACAGTATATCTTAGGACAGTGATGACAGACCCCAAGCATGGGTGCGAGCACTGCTTGTAACTCACCACTGCAGACCTTGCTAAAGGGTTGCAGTTATTCTCCAAAGGGGATGATATCCCTCTTTTTATACCTGCATCAGTACCATTTCTCTGGGCTATTTCCTCTTCTACTCCCAATTCGAGAAATTCTTGTTCTTCACTGTTGCTTCCAGACCAGCATGTACCTTGCTTGTGTAGAAACCCCTCTTCTTTGAGGTGAATACCACCCTTCTAACTGCTTGCTACTGTGCTAGTGACCTTCTGGTCACTCTCTCGTTCGGTGAAGACTTTAGGGGCTCCTAATAGTTGTCTTCACCTCCACTCCAATAGTTTCCAGCAACTTCCATGTCCAGGCATTGATGACCTCCTGGACATGAACCCATTATCCTATTCTCTGACTTTGCAGCTCCTTGTCATCCTTATCTCCAGTGACTCAATCTGCCTCTTCTTTTCAGCCACCGATTTCTAGAATCACCACATGGACTTGATATCATACAAACTACGAAATCTCAAAAGTCTGATTCTCTCCTCCGGTCACCACCCCCAGGACTTCCAGCTCACCTACTCAAGTATGCGCTCTGACACAGCCCTTTCATCTGGATTCCTCCAATCCCTTAGCTCCACCGGTTCCCTCTCTCTCCTTCCCTTCTTAACCAACTTAAATTTCATGGCCTGTCATTTTCCTTCTTTCAACTCGCTTACTCCTCACTCTCTCCCTCATGATTGTGTGTTGAAACCCCAGCCAGGTTAACCCAACCCTCCATCTTTTCCATGCTTTCATCAAACAACTGAACATTTGCTAGAGAAATATTGCATAACTGGGCAGGCTACTTTCCCTTTAAATTTATGCTTGCCATCCTCAAATCAACTCTTGGCAGTTTTCTGGTTTCTACTACTACTGCGCTTCCTGTAATACCTCCATGTTGGCAAATCCAAACATGCTTCAGTCCTCCCATCACCAGACCACTCAATGGAGTTCCATGGAGTTGTCCATCCTGCTAGACACACTCTCCTCCCTTTAGCTTTTACACTCGAGCCTCTCTCTGGCTGCTCCTTCATACTCTTCTTGGCTGGTGTCTTCTGTAATATGTGCTTTCTGCAGAGCCTCGTTCTGGGCCATCTTCTTTACACTGATGCTCCTATCCAGGTGAACTCATCTCTTGCCATGGTTTGTTCTTCCATCTGCATGCCTATGACTCCAAAATCTAATATTGCCATCCCAGTTTTGAGCACTGAAATCTTAGACTTAACTGTCTACCTTACACTTGCATGTGGATGTTCTAGAAGTAGCTTAAAATTAATATACTGAAGCAACTCATAACTCCCTCCCCTGGTCCTGTTTTCTTCCCTCCACGGTGCACATCCTAGGACAAGTCCTCTCCCCCTTCCAAGCTGCTCCTTCAGAAATCTCAGGAGTCAAACTTAATAGTTCCTTCTCCTCCATTCTCCAAATCCAGTAATTCTGTCTCTAGAATACACCTGTAGGTCCAGTGTTACCATTTGGCTGCCATCACCTCTTGCCACTTCTCTGGTAACTCTCAAGTGGACATCCCACTTCTTCTCAGACTTCTCCTCTAAGCCGTGCACACAGGGAAACCAGAGTTGTCATACTAACACTCAAATCCACTTATGTCGGTTCCCTGCTTAAATCTCTTCGGTGGCTACAGATGGAAAAGTATTCCTTTCACATGGGATCTAGGGTCTGCATCAGTGAGTTCCCATTATGCTTTAGTCCATCCTCTGCCTCTCTTGCTCCTTGTCTCTGGGCTCCACACTGGCCTAGAAGGTGTTGAGTGCTTTTGCATCTCAGGGCCTCTGCAAATGCTGGCTCATCTGCCTGGAAGGCCTCTCCCTTGCTCTTTACCTGGGTAACTCCTACTCTTCCTTTAGGCTTTGTCTCAATGATCACTTGACAGAGAAACCTTACCAGACCCACCCCCCAGCTGTGTTCTCCTGTCACACGCTCTCAGGGGACCCAGTATTTTTCCTTATAGCATTTTTTTTGCACTATGCAATGATTGATTTATTTGTATATTTATTTGAATAGTATCTACCCTGCCCCCCCACTCCGGGTTGAACTTAAGATGCATGAGGACAGTGACCTTCTCTGTTCTGTTTATTGCTGAATTATCAGCTCCTAGCACAGTGCCTGACACATAGTAGGTGTTCGATAAATAAAGAGTTAAATGAGGGAAGGAAGGAGGGAAGAAAAAGACGAAAGAGGAGAGGTACGATGGAAGGAATGGAAGAAAGCTTCAGGTAACTGCTAGAGTGGGAACACTTCACTGGAGAGCTTTACGAATCACGGGGGTCTCATGAGTCTCGAATGGTTTAAGAACCGTGTGGGGCTGCCCACCAGCCCTGCATTTTGGAGGCAGAACTCTGCCATGTCTAGCACCTGTCCCAATTCCCAGAAGGAGCTCATTTAAACCACAGCTGATTTTTAGCAGGGTCTGCGAACATCATAAAGATGCTGCTGTTGTTCTAGAAGGGGCCTTTTCCTTTATTCTGACCTTGCAGGTGGGGTTTCAGCCAGTTTCAGACTGCCCTGGAGGGGGCATGCGGGAAAGGCATGAGCAAAAGCCCAGGAACCTGAAAACCGGTCCCTGTCTGTGAGCTATCTCCCTCTGGTGGCCAAAAGGTGAAACAGCATCCTGGCCGGTTGGTAGAAGATTTCCTTCCAAAATATTAAGATGAAAAGCGAGGAGCAGTTAGATACCTAGACACATGATCTGCGTGACACCATACACTGGATGAACTAGAAGTGTTCTGGAAATACCCTGTGTTAAATTCGGTCGCTGCAAAATTCATTAAAAGTCCAGTTTAAAAATGATAACTTTTTACCAAATATATTTCACTGACTCTAAGATGTTATCGACTATAAGATGCATCATTATTTTGTGTATCACCATGAAAGAAGAAAATGCTCCTGTTCAAAATTGTAGGATGCATCCTGATTTCAGAAGTGTTAAAATATAAAAACAACATATATTATCTAATCATATTTTCTTTTTTTTAGAGATGGGTGGGAGTTGAGGATGGGTAGCTATAGGAATTGTTTTCTAACCATGAAATTGCAAACACTTTTATATTTCTCTTGATGAAAAATACATGTAACCATTATGAGCCCTTTAAGAACAGGGCCTGTTACCTTGTTGATTTCTGTATTTGCACGGCCCAGCAGAAAGACTGACTCATAATAAGCCTTTAATATATGTTTAACATATTACAGAAAGGCTGAATCATTACGCAGGGGATGTACTCTCCAAAGTCACTTTCCAGAAAGGCACTTCTTTTTCTAGCTCTGAGCCCTCCTGTATGCAGACAATATTCCCAACTACAGATGGAGAAGTCAAGGTGCAGGGAATCAAAACAAGCACCATTTCTCACTCTTTCCACACTTTCTGAAGCAAGCGCTCCACCTTGGGATGGATAAAGAAGCGGAGACCCAGAAAAACTGGTGGCTTGCTGCGGAGTCAAGATTAAACCCACTTCCCCTCCCTGTGCTCCTTCTGTTGCTCCAACTGCCTTGCGGGGCACAGCTGGGGGAGGGGGTGGTGCAGGGGAGGGTTGGCTGCCTTGAGCTGGGTCCAGGTTCTCAGCCCAGTGTTCTATTTCATAAGCCTGCATAGCCTCGGCACGAACAACGTGATTGCATCTCCTCTGGGGAACACAACGTTCCTTTGCCATGGGAATGTTTATCCTGTTCAAACGGGGGAATTTTGGCTTTGGGGGTAGGGCTGAGACGTGCAGCAAAAATGGCCTTGTAAAGAGAAGGTCGCTGTGTCTGGAAAGAGTGCAGACTGTGGAAGCTCAGATGCCTGGCCTCGCCCTTTTCTCTGCCACTAGGGACTGTGTGGGCCTCCGTTCCCCCCTTTTTATAGGGCAACATAGGATTCTTGGGACGGTGAAATTGCTGACTTGGTTCTTGGCACATGGTCGGAGCGCAGTGATTTTCAGCTTCCCCTCTTCTTGTGCTCCCAAATGGAAAGGAAAGATGGCGAGAGCAACCAGATGAAGTACAAGCTGGCTGGTCCCAAACAGAACGCTTTTCCAAAGTTTCCATAAGGCGTCAGCCACTTGTTAGAACTGGACGGTGAAACCCCTGCCCGAGCCACGTCCCGTCTGAAGGCAGCAGGCCTCAGAGCCCCTTCCCAGCTCAGCTCTGAGCCAGTCCATTAAACCCGCTTCCAAGAACACATAATTATCTGCTTGGCATGCTCAGGCTCTCCTTGGCTGCCCACACCTCCTCGTCTCTCTCAGAAATGTGGACAGAGAGGGCTGTTTGGATCAGCCCCACCTCTCTTCCCAAAAGGCCAGGCTTTAAAGGTTCCTGCAAGGGGACTTCTGAAACAACTGGCTCCTCCATCCTTCTTGTAAGAATACTGTGTTGAGTACCTACTGTGTGCCCTTGGTCTATCCCAAAAGGAGCAGAACTGAGAGGCCCAGGCCCTGCCTGCAGAGAGTGGCGGGGAGGGAGGTGTGAACAGACATTCAGTGCAGAGGAAAAATGCAGTGGCCAAGGGGACGCAGTGGGCAGCTCGAGCAGCGCAGAGCAGCTCCCTGATCTCCAAACATTGGAGAGACAGGACCCAGGCTTTCATGTCGGAAAGAGGGTGGGGGTGGGGGAAAGCACACTCCAGGCCAAGGAAATGCCTGAGAAAATACATGGTTTGTGCCAGGAAATCCCAGCTGTGGACCCCGCTAGAGTGTGGAGAGGGGTGTCGGCAGGCAATAAGAAACAAAGCGATGGTGTCAAAAGCCAGACGGTAAAGAGTTCTCAGGTCCTGCATTTGGACCCCAATTCTCTTTCCAATGTTTAGAAAACATGGTTCTAACTCTATTGTAGTAATTTTGAAATTTATCTCCTGGTTCTTTTTTTCTCTAAATGATGATCTGTTCTCGAAACAATGTGCCTATGCCAATGTGGGGAGACTGTGCCCTGTGTGGCATATTCCTACTGTCATGGGTGGGAAGGAGTCGTGATTAGAGGGGTTCCTGGAGTGGTTGCTATCAGTTAGTGCAGAGTCAACGCTCTCACCCTTCCTGTAGCTTATTGGGTTGAAATGTACCAGCCAACTTGTCATCTGGTGGCAAATCTATTGTAAAATGGCCTAATTTATGTCCTCTTCCAATCAACTGAGTTATTGTGGTCACAGCAGCTCTGCAGAAGGGAAAGTGATTGGCAGGTTCTCTAAAATAGTTGTTGAATTGATTAATTTTGCCCAGCGCTTTGCAATTGATGCAATGATAGAAAAGGGGAATTTCCAAAAATGTCTACAACCTAAGGACTGAAAGGGACCTTCTTTGCTCTCTCTAAAGCAATGATGGAATCCACCTTTTGTGTTTCTGGTGGTTGACTGGGGTCCCATGACCCTATGGGGCAGGCTGTTCTCACTGTGAACGGCTCTGATTACAAGAAAGCCTTGGACCTGCGGAGCTGACATCAAGTCCCTGGGACTTGTACCCATGGCTGTTTTCAGTTCTGCCCATATCAGCACAGGACTTGTGGACGCCCTTCTCCACCTGAGAGCAGTTCAGAGGTTGATCCTAAGCAAGCCTTCCTTTCTCTTAGGCAGACTTCTCGATTTCCCTTCAGTTTCGCTCACCAGACAAAGCCCCCAGACTCTCTGCCATCCTGCTACCGGATCACGGCGACAGATCCAAGGCAGTGCCATCATCCTACAGGACCTTGCAGAGTCAGGCTGGGTTCCTGGGCCCGGGGCCCTGCTGATCCCTGAGCCGGGTGCACAGCTGCTGCAAGGGAGCGATCAGCTGTGCCGGGCTAAGTGGATGCTGGAATGGGGACAGAATAGGCTCATGGGCTGGTGGATCACACCCCAGGGAGGTCAGGGAGGAGATGAAGCCAGGAGAGGCCTGGTCACTAGACAGATAGGGCAAGGGAACAGAGGAAGGAGGGGGCCTGGCTGGAAGCTGGTCTAAGGTGAGAGGTGCCTCTCTCGGGGCTGGGTTGTGTAAGAGGTTGGCTGAGTGCTGTGTCTTATTAGGGGTGGCTCAGAGCTTTTCTTGGCAGCTCCAGCCAATCAGCCTGATGTGGCCTGAGTGGAGCCTGACTCACTGGGGCCAGAGGGTCAGGCCGGGTGGGACGGGAGTCAGGAGGAAGCACAAACTCCCCTGGGCCCTCTGCAGACTGTCGGGTTAGAGACGCCTGGTGGCCAGCATGCCTGGGGCTGTATCTTTCTGGGTTCCCCTCAGGACCAGCTGGGAATCTAACCAGGCCTGGAAGGGGAGCTCTGGCCCTCAGCTTGGGAGCCTAGAGGGGTGAGGATAGAGGCCAGACCTCCTGTGATCTCCTTCTTAGATATTGGCTTGTGTTTGGAAGGACATTTGGAGGGGCGCGATACACCCTTCTCTGCTGACACTTTTAAAGTGGGAGGAGCCTTCGATGTGCTATGTACTGAGTCCCTGCTTCACCACCTCCCAACAACAGCAATTACTAACCCATCAGATCTTCCTTCCAGGGCCTCTGTCAGGATCAGTGTATCTTCTCCCTCTGGGTGAGGCCCTCCCCTGTCCAGGTCAGCTCCCCAAGCCCCTCTTTACCTCACCACTGGTGATGGACAAATGATCTTAAAACACTACTTGGCCACACCGTGGCTCAGGAAGCTTCTGAGGCGTCCATGTCTGAGTGGCTTGGGCTGAAACTGGGCACCTTACCCCTGAAAGTGGCCCAGGCCCAGAGTGTGGTGACGCCCAGTGTTCTGGAATGCTAATTGTACTTGATAGGGAAATATATAGAATACTAGTTGCATATTTAAGTAAACAGGGCTTATAAAAGAGTAGAATGCTAACCTTTTTATTTTTAAAACAAAAATTTCTGGGAAGACATTTTGAGTCTAGAGGCAGCTGCTCCGGGTGTGTCCCCATGCCACCTGGGGGTGATGTGTCCAGTCTCCCCATCAGTGGGGGCTACTTGGAGGAAAAGTTAAGCAGCACTGGAGGTGGCCACTGTTCTCGCTCTCCCATGGTTTTGCCCCTGGGGTTGGGGGGCTCCATCTGCTCCTACGCTGATTTCTAGGTTCTCTGTAGCATGTGAACTCACTGTGGGCAGGCAGCCCCCACTGGCCCTGTAGCTACCTCAGGCTCGGTTCGGCTTCCATGTAGGTTGTTCTCTATTATCTACCCTAATGCTGCCCACCTGCTCAGCCCTGTCATGATGGTGCCTTCTTGACCACCCAGGGCACTCTTACCTGGCCTTTGACCTGTGTGGTTGTTAGGATCTATTTCACAGTGCAGCAGTCACACACACACACACACACACACGTGCAGGCACGCACCATCATATGCACACTCACACACACACACACACTCATGCACACATTCATACATGCACACACACTCACACTCATGCACACACACTCACATACACATGCTATGAACTCTGCAAATTTTGCACTACTTTGAACCTTCATCCACATGTTTCATACTTTACAAAGCACTTTCCTTTCTATAATTGCATTTGTGTCTTCAAACAATCCCATGATGGGTGAGAGAGATTGGGTGATGCTATTCTTCTTGTATCACAGGCCTAGAGAAGGGAGGGTAGCTGCCTGAAGCCCCCCAGGGAGTAGACACAGGCGCCTCCTCATGCTCAGACTTGGGCTCTTTTCCCAACAGCTACGGGTCCTGGATTCTTCCCTAAGAATTCTTCCCATGAGAGGAGGATGTCTCTCCTCTTGTGCAGAGACCAGGGGCTGGCAGGCATTTGATGCTCCCTGGGGCATGGCTTTATGTAATTTAGGTTTTTGGTCTTTGGATTTAATGTGTACTACCACATGTCTCCTTTCGGGAACCGGACTGTGGTGTGAAGCTGGGACTTCCAGTATGTCACCTGGGCTGGCGTGTAGCCCCATCCTTCCTTTGGCAGAGATGTAGTTTTGCACTTGACCTCTCCTAGGATTTAGTTTGGCATGTCCTTTAGGCTCTTGAGCTACCTTTTTTGTCAACAAAACCTTGATAATTTTTTTTCTCTGCACAGATGTTTGTTTTCTAAAAGCCACCCTGATTAGAGTGGAAAGGCAGGGTTGTTCCTGGGAGGGTGCGGACATTGGGACAGATCCCATCAGGCATTGTCCCTGGAGCCTCTTATTGAGATAAAACTACTGAAGGTCTTCTGCAGATGGGGTGGGGTGTTCAGAGGGGATGAGGGGTGGCGTTGGGTGGGGGTCAGGGGAGGTAGCTGATGGGCTGGTGTTACATCGCAGGTCTTTCTTAAGCATCAGCCCAAGGGCCACCAGGGCTGGGTTCTCCTCACACAGCATCCTGCTTGCCCCACCCTCTGGGCCTCAGTGTGCTGTCACGTGCTCAGGAGTCATCACAGACACTGGCTTTCCCCAAGTCACCTAGTCTTAAAACTGGCCTCACATAACCAATTTTCTGCACGTGGTGAACCCGAGCCACTCTTTCGGTCTGACTTGGTGGAAAGCTGACTGGGCGAGTAGTGTTCTCAGAGCACCTTCCTTCCTTCCCTTCAGCCAGATGTGGATGCTCCTTCCTCTGAACCAGAGAACAGAGGTCCTCAGCCCTGACAGCACACAGTCATTGTTATCTAGGGAGCCTTAAAAAATGCTGATGCCTGGGCTCCTCCTCCAGGGATGTGGACAGACGTGGTCTGGGGTACAGCCAGGGCATTGCATTGTTAAAAGCTCCCCAGGTGAGGCTAACATGTGGCCCAGACTGGGAGACACCAGCCTAGATCTTTGCCAATTAGTTCCTGCCACACCCATTTTACTCCCTTGCAATTCAAGGTGCAGATCAGCTGTGTCTTGGCCCCACCCCCAGAAGTAGAATCTACATTTGAACAAGACCCACCTGGTGGTTCCTCTGCCCATTCAGGTGTGAGAAGCCCAGGTGTAGTGCGTCTAACTCGGCAGAGCTGAGCTGTTGCTGAGAAGTGGGCTGTGGATATGCAGAGTTATAAGAAGGGAGGAGGGCATGGTGGGAGAGGGGCTGGAAATCATCTTTATTCATCTCAGAACTTTTACTTAGTGGTCAAAGCATTCAGTAAACAAGCAAGACCAGATTAGATTTAGGAAACAGCAAAACCAAAATGAAACAAAAGCTAGATTTATGACTTTAATTAAATATCGTTTACATCCTCTACCTCCAGATGAAAGGAGGTGGCAAACACCCCAGCCTTTTCCAGCATGTCTCGGTCTGTCGAAACTAAATCACTGCTCCCCGCACACCCTGCTCAAGGTTGTAGCAATGGCACGCTCCCGAGGAAGCTAGTTGTAGGGCATGCACAATTTCAAAACGAAATATGCACCATCTACGGAAATGGAGGCTCATTCAGTTTTTGAAATCTAAATCAAATGCTCACCTTTGCCTTCCTTGTAAGCTCATACAAGACCATAAAGAGGAGCTAGATGGGTGGTCGATTTGCCCAGCCCCAGGAGGACAGACAGCTTGGACCCATGCTGGAGTGAGTCAAAGTTAGGAAGCTTTGGTTAGGGCACCCTCATGCAGCCTTGCTATGGTCAACAGGGGAATGTTGGGGGTGGGGGGTGGGGCGAATGCAGGAATGGAGAGCACTAGTAAAATCCACCAGTAATCTAACAATAAGTTTGGGCAATATCAGAGCAGAGACAAAAAAAAAAAAAAAAAAGCCCTGCCGGGAGTAGAAAGGGACATTTTGTGGAGGTAGCGAGGAGAGAAATGGAGTTGGGACTTGCAGAAAGGAAGGAGAAAGTGGAAGGGTTGGGGAATGACAGAGATAGACACAAGGGAGGAGGAGGACGAATAAGGAGAAAAGTAGTCAACGAGGAGAAGAGAAAACGAAGAGCCTCAGTGGAGTAGGAGACGCTGAAGTGCTGGTGGTATGGAAATGCTGACAGGCAAGCAAAACCTGGTAAAGAAGCGATGGGGCCAGGAGACAGACAGGCCCCTGAGCCGTCGTCCTGCTCTGAAGGGCGCAACAGGCTTGGGGGCTGCCAGGCTCCTGGTTAGGCTTCCCCCTTGCGCTCCCCTCTTCCAGGAATCCTGTGAAGGATGGAGCAACACTCTTCTCTGAGAAGAGGAAATGGGGAACTCTTCACTGCCCTGCGTGTGGCCCCCGCACATCATCTGGACTTAGAGATGCACAGCCCCTGGACCAGCCATCTGAGAAGGAAACCAGAGTGAACTGGGTGTGGGGACGGGAATTTAACGTTCCAGCTCTACCCCACCCTGTCTCCTTCCTTACACCGAATTAGATTTGTGAAATGAGCTTTCTTCAGGTCCCCCAGTAAGCCACTTGGGGTTCATCTCTTGCATATTAAGGAGCGTATGCATTTTGGAAGTGGCTGAAGGCATTTGCCCAGATCCTTGTCCTCTGACCCCTGTGGCTTGACTGAGGTAATTAATGGGAGAGATAAGTAGGATATATATGTATCATCTATCTATCTATCTATCTATCTATCTATCTATCTATCTATCTATCTATCTATCTATCTATCATCTAATCTCCAAGACTCTGAAGAGATGGAATCTGTCTGGATATCCCTGGAAAATAAATTAAGCTTGTTGTGAAATCTCTGAAGATGTGTTTTCTCGAGAGCACCTGAAATGAGGGTGAGAGTTGATGAGCAAACCCCACTGGATGGTCACAAACAGTAGAACGCAGAGAGCCTGGACTTGGGAATCCAGCCACATCCCAGCTCTGCCATTTACCACGGTGCCACACTGGGCACAGATTCCTCCTCATCCTGAAGCAGGATGGTGATCACTACCTCATAAGGCCACATGCAGGAGGCATTCAGTAGGTGTCAATAAGTGTTCATTTGTGTCTCTGTCCTGTCATTTCTAGGATTGTTCACAAGCTCTAAAAGCTCCAACTACCAGGGATTTAAGGAGAGTGGATTTTTATGATGTAAATATTTAAAAGTATTAATCTTCCTATTACACCAACACCTCCATCTCCATAGCAAATCCTGTATTGGATAGTGTTCATTAATTCAAAAGGGTCTGTTGAGCACCTACTATGTGCCACTCACTGGAGATTCAACAGTGAGCAAGAAAAAGCTCTTTTTGTCCTAATGGAAACCAGAGGGTAAACTGTAAGTGCCCAGGGATGGAACTGCCCTGGTTCCCACTGTGGGAGAGGAACTAATGGGATGGAGGTGAAAATGAGGGGAGAATCTTTTGGTAGTCCCTAGGATGGAGGGGACCCCTAGTATGTATTGGATGAAGGCCAGGGAAGCTAAATATCCTGCAGTATTTAGGATAAGCCTATACAACAAGGGACTGTTCCACTCAGAATGCTCAGTGAGAAACCCTCGTAGACCATGGATAAAAGAAGTCATGAAAACCAAAAAACTTGCCTCTTGGTAGAAAGATTTTTACTATCATCACTTTCCTAAGATCAAATTTTAAAAGATCTTTGAATTGGTGGTTAAGGGGTCCTATGTCCACTTCCTACTTTTCAGATTTTACCAGTACATCCCTCTTCTCCTGGGGCCTTTCCTGCCACATATCAATTGTGTTGCCTTTTTTTTCTTCTTTTATGGCAACGTTCCTAATTCCTTTATGCACAAGACTGATGCACCCAACTATGAACCAAAAAGTGGGATTTGATAAAAATTCCTAGAGGGAAGACTGATCAGTGATTTGACCAGTTATTTGCCTCTGCAAGAGGTCTAGCTCTGGTTAGGTGGGTAGACAGGGTCACAGATTTGGGAGAAGATAAAGAACTCATTTGGGGACCTGACCCCATTTTCTTTGCTGCATTAAGTCTACACTCTAACCACTATGTAAAGCACACCTCTACAAACTGATGTCTCATATATAACATCTTCAAGGGCTTCTGAAGCTCTAAGATTTAAACATTTGGGGGATATGCTAAAAAACGAGATGACAATATAGCCCACCAAATAATATTTTTTATATTTTAAGTCCCTCATTATCATTCTCATAAAAGTGTATATATTCAGGACCAGTCGAGTGGTGCATTGGTTAGGAGTTGGCTTGGGACGCCAGCTCTGAGCAGCAGGGCCCCAGTTCAGATCCCACATGAGGGCCAGTGACTCTGCGCCCTCCA
Organism: Hipposideros armiger; assembly: GCF_001890085.2. Lineage (NCBI taxonomy): Eukaryota > Metazoa > Chordata > Mammalia > Chiroptera > Hipposideridae > Hipposideros > Hipposideros armiger. The sequence goes on from NW_017731539.1 coordinate 167,919, forward strand.
CAGCTAAGATGGTGAGCAACAGCTCCAGCTGGAGCTGGGCTGCCGTGAGTCTCCGGCGACTGCGTAGGCTGCAGTGGGGCTGGCAGACGGTGGGTGTGAGCTTTCGTGAGCTGCCATGAGCCACCGAGAGCGGTCGTGAGTGGCCGTCCAATGGCGGGCAGGTGACTGCCTCACTCGGGAAGAGCGCAATGATAATACCAACATGGGTCAGTGAAGCGACTTCCTCCACAACTAGACTGAAGAACAAAAGGACAGCAACTTGTCTGTTCCCCTTCCCTGATTCCCCAATGTGTTGCTCTCCCCCAAGCCCCCAATACAATCTTAAAAAAAAACCAAGTATATATTCAGTGTGAAAACTTTACTGAAAAGTATAGGAAGAGAACATAAACTTATTGCTGTTTCCAAATGCAGAAATGGCCATCATAAACATTGTGGAACTATTCTTTCTGCTCATATCCATAAGCAGCAGGAGAAATGGACAGACAAAATAATTTTCTAAAAACAGGGTAATGCCTTATGAGCTTTTTTTTAAAAAAATTTTTATTGGGGAACAGCCATGGTCATTGGTTACACATTGCTTTCATGCTACAATGGCATACATAGTTGACTCTTTTAAGGAGGAATGCAGCTCACAGTGGCCCATGAGGGGATTGAACCAGCAACCTTGGTGTTATCAACACGACATGCTAACCAACTGAGCTAACTGGTCACCCCGGTGAGCTGGTTTTTTAAAAATTAAAAGTATTATATTTAATTTTACATGACTTTAACAAAAGAAAAGTGACTTAAAGCGAGACTAAAGAAACTGCTAAGCTTCAGATAAATGTTTATTCATCATGAAAAATATTTTTAGTTTTTATAACCTTTTAAGGCTAAGAAAACCAAAAAGTTATTTGGAAAAAAAATGAAGAACTTAGTACTTTTTAAAAATTCCAGGTTTCATATTTAGGTAGTATGGATGGCTTCCTCACTAAGAAAAATAGGAAATTGATTTTCCTATACTTTTATCAATTTTATTATTACTTTTATATTTGGTTTGTTAAGGTTTATATTACTTCATTCTGTTCTTTAATTGTAATTCACAGTTGTCATATTTTTCTATCTCTATCTATTGAGAGAAGAAAGAATATTTATATGTAGAATATATATTTATATACTTGTATGATATATAGTCTATGTATAAAGGAATTCAGTGATCATCCCTACTCTTTAAATCATAGCGTATACATTCCTAAGTTCTTTATTGTATTTCATTTTGTGGGTGACATTTTGTCATACACACATACACATAATTCATATACAAATATATTTAAAAGCAAGGGCCCATAGATGCTCTGTCCCCTGAGTCACTCCATGTTTGGGAATGGTACATATTGCTTAAAGGACGAATTTATTCATTCTTCATATATTTCCTGAGTGTCTAATGAACGCACTCCAGAGCTAAAATGTTGACAAAGACTAAAGCATCTCAAAAGATACCTCATATATTTGTCCTGAGACTTTCAAGATCTCTCCCAAATCACAATTACAGTCACTGAAGAGCTAACATATTAGGTGTGGCAGCCAGCGTCCAAGGCGGCCCTCAATGATCCTTGCCTCCTGGAACTCACAGAGCTGACCTTTGTAACCAGGAGTGCATTGTAGAAATGATGGCCTGTGACTCCAGAGGCTAGCTTATCAAAGACATTGCCACTTCAGCCTTTCACTCTTGGGTCACTTGCTCTGGGGGAAACTGCTGCCATGTCATGATGACACTGAAGCCAACTTAGGAGTTCCTCCTGGGGAGGAAGTGAGACCTCTTGCCAACAACCAGCATGAACCTGTCAGCTGTATGCGTGAGCCACCTTAAGAATGGGTCCTGCAGCCACAGTCAGACCTTCAGATGACAGCAGCCCTGGCTGACATCTTGATTGCTATGCCATTAGAGACCCTAAGCCAGAACGACCCAGCTATGCCGCTCCTGGATTCCTAGCCAAAGACAATGTGAGGAAAATAAATGTGTACTATTGTATTAAGCTGCTAAATTTGTGGCAATTTCTTACACCTTGATGGATTACTAATGCATTAGCCATTAATACCTCTTCAAGGATCTGATTGACCAGTCTCTTAGCAGAAACCCAGAAAGGCATCTTTTTTTTATGGAGGAAGGAAAAGATTCTTCGGGGGCGGGAAAATAGAAACCAATATTTATTGAATACTTATTATGTGGTAGGCACTGTTACCTATGCTATCTTATTTAATCTTCATAGAAACCACGAAGAATGGTATACGTGGCACTGGCTTACCAATTTGGAGGTAGTCTGCTGCCAAAGTGGGTTGACAGGGCATGTAAGGAAGATCCATTGGCTTCACACTTTTTCAGGAAATTTGTTTCCTATTGGTTGAGCTTCATGGGGCCGAAATGTCTCTTGGGGAAAAACCTCTTACTGGGGATCAGTTTTGAAATACAACCCACTAACTGAGGAATGTATGTACCCAGCCCTGTGGCTCACTCTGTGAGGACATACCTGAGAAGTACTAACCAATATTGCCTTCAAGGAAGTTTACTGGGGAGACGACAATTAAGTGCAGGAACAGAATCGGAAAGTAAAGTAAGAAAGTACTGAAACAGTTGAGATGCACCATCATTTCATTATTTGGCTGTACTTAGCAAGGACCGCTCATCTGCAAGGCTTGTAGCCTGAAGGATGTGAAATACATGACCCCTGTCCTCCACGAACTGGGGGATGGTTCGATACATACAACAATGTAGGATGCATCATTTGGAAAACTCCCATGGCAGGAGCTGTAGCTTGGCTTCCTCCATCCTCCTTCTATATAGCAAGGGTACCTTACTGTACCCAAGAGGCTGGAAAGGGAAAAGTCAAATTTCTCAGCATCCCGTGTAGGTAAGATTTTAGAAGAAAATCAGGCTTTTTCCATGAGAGGCGTTTAGGCAAACTTTAGAAGGTGGGAGTGGAGCAGAAGTCTTGCTCTTTCAGCTGTTTTCTCATGAAAGGAAAGTCATGAACATATGATGTTTTCTGTCATTCAATGCTCAGCCACCAGCTTTGTGGGGTTTAAGAGGCAGGAGTCACAGTGATTTCATGACTCTGGCCTCCCGCTTCCTGGAGTAGAGTGGTGGGTGCTTGAACTGAGTAGTTTCAGGGGTGACCTCAAAGGCATAGCTGCTATGGGAGATCAATTTTGTAGTGTTCCGGGATTCATTTCTGCCCTGACCTAGAGCGCTCCCTCCTACGACCCTGCCCCAAATTTTGTAAGCCCCCTACATCCCTGTATTAAATCCTTTTCTGTTTAAAATACCTGTAGTGATTTCTGTTTTCTTTACTGAACCCTGGACAATAGGTGACATGAGAAAGGGACAGAGTGCTAGGAGATTGAGGCAGGGGACAAGCGGGAAGGGATAATTAGAAAGGGATTTTGGGAGGAGGTAACTTTTTAGCATAAAGGAAGAAGGAATTCAAACAGCCCAGAGGAAAGATGAGGGCTCCCGCCCTCATGGGAGTGATTACAAAAACCTGTTTTTTTCCCCCCAAGTTGGTACCTTCCTATCAACTGTCTACCCTTCCGCTGGATGGATTATGGTTTTTATTAAGGCCTGGACTGGAATGAACAGTTACTTGGAGTGTCTGTTTGTTGTCACTGGGAAGTGTGTTATTTCAATATGGGATTCAATATCCAGAAAACAGATTCTCATGGAGCCCCTCATGGATCCCGCAAAGATAAATACATCTGGAGAAGGCAGTGCTTTTCCTTTCCTGTGGCCTTCCTTCATCACCCAGCTGGAAACTGCAGGCTGCTGTCTGGGCTCAGCTCCTGCTCACCAATCTCTCTGGGGGAGCATAAAACAGAGGGACCAGGTGTTCTCTGACATGGCAAATCAGAAGAAAAATCACTATGTTGGGAGTAAGGAGACCTGGGATCTAAATTTAGCCCTGCTGCCTACCAGCTGTTTAACCTTGGGCAAGTTTAATTAAGAACCAAATCTTTACTCTCTTGTGAATCTGCCCACTTCTGTCCATTTTAAAGGCTGCAACCTTAACTCAGACCCTTATCATTTCTCCTGTTACGACTCCTCGTGACTGTGTGTGCTCCCTTGGTGCACCCAGAATAATCTTGTGAGAATGCAAATCACCTCTACTTTAAGACTCTTTGATGCTTCCCAGTTCCCCCAGGATGTCAAAACTCCTGTGCAGGACATTGAGCCTGATTTGGTCTCAGTGGGTCTCTACCCTCCTCTCCAGAAGAGGCTGTATTTTAAGGTGAACTAGAACCAAAGGTTCCCCAAATGGGGTGTTCATCCTGAGGGGTATATAAGACAGTCCACTGGGGTGAGGGTAGGAAGTATTAGAATGTCTATGTATATTTTTCTCTAAAAATTAAGAAGGAAATCAAGCTTTGCCACCGTTTAACACAAGGTGTCCTGGCTCAGATCACCTTTCAAGTTGTCACATGTCACGTATGGGCCTTGTGTACTGTGTGAGGGTCAGTATCACAAGGTGAAGAGGTTGGTGGCTGCCTGTGCAGGCTCTGGAGCCAGACTTCCTGGACAAGTGTTTTCTTTTATTTTTGTATTGGTTTAATATTATTATCAATATTACTGTTATCATTCTGCCAAAGAGTGCAACTCCCATGGTTCAAAAGGATTAATACAGAATGGACAAGTGGATTAATAAGATTCCTGCAGAGAGGCTTCAGATTATAAAGAAAGGTGGACTAATATAAGCCCAGATGAATCACAAGAAAGTGGTGGGCTCTTGCTTCCGCAGTTCTGATGATGAGCTCATCACCAGCCACATTAAGAAATAAAGGCAATGGCGACCTAATTCGCCATGATAAAGATTAGGCCAAAAAAAAAAGTAAGCCAAAGTTATGAAGTCTACTTTAAAAAGGACTTACACTCACTGTCATTAAAGATGGCCTGCATCTAACGTGTATTGCGCTTTTACAACTGGCTGTTGTAAGTACATGTATATCATTCATAACTAAACAAACCTATTGGGGGTGCCTGCTCAAAAATATTTTTCTGGTAAAAATCACACAATAAAGGAATGTGGAGACCACTAAGCTAGGCATAGACTTGGGTCTAGACTGTGCAATGGCTTGCCCTAGATCCAATATATGTGCTCTGGCCCTCATGCAAGAAGGTGGACTCCTTGGTTATTGATGCTTCTAATACATTTATAAAGCAGGGTTGTTACTCTGCAGTATATTTTCAGTGGGCTTTGAAGAAGTAGTTTGTAAAATTCAGAGTATTTTATCTGCAACATCATTTGATCTGGATATGTATCAAAATCATTTAATGCTCTGAATGTACTCAGAATAAAAGAAAAAAAGGTAAATATTCTGGACCATAGGAAATTATGTCGCTGACAGGATGGGTTATGGCAACCTGCTGCTACCCCATGATGGCGAATTGCCTCTTGACATTAGGACCAATTGGATCACACACCAGTTCTGTCATTTAGAACCCAGTAAGCAATGCCCTTTGTGCACCACCATCATTCTGGAAGTAATTTGCTTACCCCAGCCATCAGAACACAGTCAATAAATGGCAAGGATTGACAAAGTGGCACTGTATAGGCAACAGACAGAAACTGGAAAAGTGAATTGTAGGTGGTGAGTGACTAGCAATAAATAATCAGCTTATTCCCATTGCGGAAATGCCTGTGACCAGGAGAAAGTCTGACCAGTGGAAAATTTGAATTGGACAAAAGTGGGCCACTTAATTCTGTATTGAATACATTCAAGCGTGGGTATATGTTCCCATGCTCTAAGCACGATGGCTCTTCATAGAAGCTGGTTTTGTGAAAACCACATCTGCTGACACCTGGACACTCTCCAGTTACCTGGCATCTGAAATTATCCATTAGTGATTCACTTCTTGGAGCTAAACACAGGCCTCTTCCTGTATTTGCTTTTGAAAAACAAGCACCCCTGGAAAGAGTTAGCACATCGAGTCAAAGATCCCTTAGTGTGTCTTGGTTTATTAAATGGTTCCACCTGTTGGGGGAGTTCTGGGACAGTGTTAGGGGTCTGGGCATCCTGGGAGGGGGTGGAAGAGGAGGTGGTCAGCTGCTGAGATGTGGGGAAAGAGTGAAGGCTGAGACGGCGAGCACCAAAGGCCAGCTTTAATAACTCTAGTTTTAGCAAAGACAGAACCTGATCTTCACCCTGAAGTTCAAGGTCTAAAATAGACTATGTCAGCTGCTGAATTTATCCTGACCTTCTGGACATGGGTAGGAATCACACCTTTCAGGATGAATTCAGTATAATACAATATTCAAAGGACCCTCAGTTTTCAGTGACCCTGCCTGCCATCAGCTTTTTGGTAGGTAATGTGGGATACAAATCACGGCACCCTTTGGGGAATCACACCCATTTTCTTATCAATTATGGACAAACAAGAGACAGAAAAGTGAATTTCTAGAAAGAAGAGAAAAGTGCTCTTCAACACACAAAACAGTTGTGATTAGATTACTGGTCGTATATTTTGCAAGATCCCATTACTCCTTGATATTGTGGATGATTAAGCAGTGGCCATTCTGATGGAATCTTTTTGATGATTTTTTTTTCTCCTGACATTCACCTCCCTGCTTGTTCAGCAAGCTGATACATCTGTTCAATAGCTGCCCCCCAACACACAACGAAGTGATTTAGTAGATTCAGTGAAAAAAAAAATCAGTTGTTTGACAAAAATGTACTTTTTTTTAAAATAGAGGTTATTAGTCAGTTGCTAACTAAATTGATAGGTTATTTTTATCTTGGTTTTTTTATTTTTGTTTTTGGAAATAACAAGCTTAGCAAACTAAAAAGGCCAGGTGTCTAATTGACTTGGCTGGTTGTGCTGACAGATATTTGATATGACATCAATTGACTAAACTGACGGGCATTTGAACGAGTTCAGTCAAAATGTTTGAATCCATCAGTGGGGAGTGTGAACCAATTTTTGCTCTGGAGAAAGCACTCAAGTGTGCATTTTACAACCAGGAAGTACAACCTGTTTGGCCCCCAAAAACAACAAGCTGATCCTAAAGGAGAATTCTTTGGAAGAATCTGAGTGATTTTTTTGTGTCTTCTGATCTCTTGAAAGGACCTGAGTTTCTCAAGGAAAGACCAACCTTGTCCCCCTCTTATTGTGTGGCCACAGAGCAGTTATGTCACAGAGCATGTGCACATCCTCTTTGGACATTTGGGGCCAAGATCAGTTGCTTGGAGAGGGGTGGGGAAAAGCCTAGAAAAGGAGGAGATGGCTTTTCTACTCACCTTCTATATGTTAGGTGACAGTAGTGCTTCTATATAAATGTATATTTATGACCCCATGTTTTTATTTTTGTCACCGTGCCTCCATGTGGCAGATTGGGCTAAAGCTTGAGAAACTAAGTGACTTGCCCAAGGTCACACAGCCAGTTGTTGGTGGTTGAGTCAACAGGATGGGGCAGGTTGGGGTGTGTACTCTCTTCTGCCTTTTCCACCAGACTCCGTGGTCTTGTGCTGGCATCTCCAAGGGGAGGCAGTCAGGTTTGGTGGACTAAGGTACATGTGTAGTGATAAAGAAGGAGGCTTTGGAACCAGATGACTGAGTTTGAGTCTTAATGTCCCTTACCCCTACTTCTCAGCATCATGATCTTGGGCAAATTACTGGGCCTGAGTTCTCCCATCTACAAAATGAAGATGGTGGTAATATCTACCCAAGGTGAGCTTCATGGGCAATAGACCAGTGCAACTACATATGGCCTGTGTTTAAAAAGGCCCCAGGCTTGGGGTTTGGTGCTCTACAGTTGCCATCTTGAAGTTCGTAATAATTCCAATATCTTTAATTATTCAGTGAGGTTCGATAGGACAACAAGTCATGAGTGAGGAAGTCTTAGATCCTTGGCTCACACTCAGTTCTTCCCTCCAGTGCCTCTCCCTGTCCTTGACCACCTACTCCCATCCCCTTGGTGCCCATGGCCCTGCCCAACCTCTCCCTCCAAGCCTCTTACCTGGGCACTGCTGCTACCATCTATGCACAGGTATGCCCAGGTTCCTGTACACAGGTATGGGGAGGTTCAGGGTTGGGCAAAGCACCCCACAGCATCTTGGTCCATTCCAGATCCCAAGTGCATCCTGGAGCAGAGGTTGCAATCCTTTGAGGGTCATCTATTCACAGTGCATTGGGACAGAGGGCCTGTGGGAAGGGGTGGTGCCTGGCTGAACTCCTCCACTCTGGTTTGGCCGCGGGGTGTCAGTCTGATGGCTGAATGGAGGGGAACCTGGCAGCCAGTAGGCCTTTTGTGAGTACACTGAGTCTCAGGGTGGAGCCTCTGGGTACCTGTGAGGGTCTATCTACACTCACCTGGCAGGTATCCTGGTGCCTCAGACAGCTCAACATTAAATAGCAGATAAAAACATGATGGCAGGTCAAGCAGGGGTGGGGGTGGGGAGAGAGAGAAGAGAAGAGAGATTTAATTGTGGGGGGGAGGGGTGGAGGGAGGAAGGGGGAGGGAGAGGAAAAACCACCCAAAAAAGAACTAAGAAGTCTTATAATTTAGTACCTTTAACTGCACTTTTCTCCTGCTTTTTGAACAAGGATTCCCCATTTTCATTTCCCACTGCGCCAACAAATTCTGTAGCTGGCCCTGAATTTGCTTCAGGGCTATAGTGAGAATTGGCCGAGTGAGCACCTGAAAGTGCTCAGGACAGGGCCTGGCGTGAGCCAGCTCTCAGTGTCCTCTCGTTTACACGGGCCCTTAGGAAAGGGAGGGCCACAAGCACTCTTCATGGGGGCGGCGCGTCCCTCTTACCATCCAGCCCATAACAACAAAGAGAATCATCTGCTCTCTTCCTAACTCCTTACATGCTTCTTAAACTCGGGCCAGGTATTGAGAGGTAACGGCTTTTGCAATAATCAGAGCAGGTCAGGGCCTGAGCTGTGGCAGGCATCTCGCTGAACCCAAGTGGAAGGGTTCAGGGGGATGTCATGTGGTCACATCCGCTGCAATTCAGCTCATTTCCAGCATGATAATGAATTCAAGAACGAGCTTCTGAAATGAACTCTCGATCAGGAGGGAGGCTGGTTATTAGCGATTACTCCTGGATGGCGGTTAAGGGTGTGAGCAATAGAATTAAATGAATTTCCTTTGAAAGTTCTGCTGTGCAAAGTAAGAGATATAAATGCTGCATTATGCATTTAAAATACCTCCAGGGTTTTTGGTTTATGGACTCGTTTATATTTATATATTTATTTGAGTGTTTATGGCTTTCTCTCTGTCATTTTCACGTTGGTATCTCTGTACTCATTATGGTTTTATGGCCGCTTTTTGGAAATCAGTGGCTGCACACACCAGCACATGATTTGATGAGAGAAGGAGATCCAGAAAAAGAAAACGAGTTTAATATTGTAGCTGGGGGAAGAGCCTTCCCTTGGGGCAGGGAAGTTAAACATGAAGCTTGAGGTCTGCATGCATTAGGTGGAATCTTGGGGAGTTATTGCTGGAAGGCAGCAGAGAGATGGTCTAGTCCCGCCCCTCCTTGGAAGGAGGAGGAGGCAGAGACCTTGAGAGATGGAGAGACTGACCACAGGACTCATGGCTTATTGTTTAGAAGTCAGGACAAGGGTCCGGGTTTCCCGATAGCCATTGCTACTCCAGATCCACCTTCTTCTCCTTCCTATATACACAGGGTGACTTTCCATTGAGCATAGCAGGCAACGCATCTAGAGCCCATGATGCTTTTAAAGGCCCACAAAGATGTTTTAATTTGTTTTAAAATCAGAAGAAAAAATTGCATATAATCCAGCCTGCATTATATTCATCTCGATACCACTGCAGTCATAAAATATCATTTTAAATATATTTTTATGGGGGAAGGGGCCCATGAAAGTCAAGTGCCTAGGGCTCCCACAAGTCATAATGTGGCCCTGCCAATACAGATCACTCAAGAGAGCCATGGGAGAAATGTGAGGGTGGGGTGGGCAGCCCCCTGAGTCAACCCTACCCCACGATGATGCTGAGGCTTCACTCCGTCTCCATTCCCACCCCCTTTTAAGATCCAGTGTCTCAAATGTCTTTTTGTCTGTCTCTCTGCAGAGAGATCATTTCAAACAGGGAAGAGGGCGATCTGAGTAAAATGTTATGATGGGTAAGGAGTGACAGAGATCACCTAGGTGGACAAATCCACACTGAACAGTAAACCCCTGTGGACTGAATTTTGATCAGAAGGCACTTGAGGGTGTTCCAGGCCTCAGAGTCTCTATGATGTGCCTGAGTCATAGTTGCTGTGTAAATGTGTGGATGGCCTATTTATAGAAGGTTCCATTTAGTAAAATGCAAGCTGTGCAGGGTATCCCTGGTTGGGTGTGTATTGATTGGCTTATACCTCCCAAAACCTAATCAGCCTGAAAGTCTCCCCAATCTCAGTAAAAGAGACTGTCATTCACTGCTGTAGACTGAATGTTTGCGTCTCCCCACCCTCCAAATTCATATGTTGAAATCCTAATCCCTAATGTGATGGTATCTGAAGGTGGAGTCTGTGGGAGATGATGAAGGTGAACCCCTCATAATGGAATTAGTTCCCTTATAATTTGTTGCCCCTTCTGCCATGTGAGGACACATCATAAAGATGGCCGTCTATGAACCAAGAAGTGGGCTCTCACCAGACACTCAATCTGATGGCACCTTGATCTTGGACTTCTAGCCTCCAAAGCTGTCAGAACTAAACGTTTGTTGTTTATAAGCCACCCAGTTTATGGTATAGCAGCCTGAACTGACTAAGACGCTCAGTTACTCAGGCTCCTCTTTCTCTCACATCCCACACCCCCAATGTATGAGAAATTCCTGTTAGTTCCACCTCTAAATGACATCTGGAATTGGCTTTTCTCATCACCTTCACTATTAGGTAGTCAAGCCTCAGGCACCATCATCTCTCCTGGGTTATGTGAGTAGCCTCTAGACCAAGACTATTCTCTGATTCCTGCTGTGCCTGCCTTCAGCCCAGCCCGAGCGCCTGAGTGATCTTTTGAATATTTAGTATGATTTCCTCTCCTGTTCAAGACCCCTCCAGTGACTGTCCAGATCACTCAGACACAAGCCTAAGCCCTTCTGTTGCCCACTTGGGCTCCATGACCTGGCCTCGGACTGCTTCTCTGATGTCATCTCCTCCCCATCAGTTCCTCTCTTGCCTTGATCATGTCAAACCCACTCCTGCTCCAGGACCTTTGCACATGCCATTCCTTCTGCTTACAACACCCTCCGTTGGTTAGTCATGGCTCCTTTTCAGAAAAACATTCTCTAGACACCTCTCTACTATAGCACCCCCCAACCCCAACTTTCCTTGGTGAAATCACCACCACCTGACACTCTAACATATTCCATTTGTTTCCTGTACATTCCTCCCACAAAGATGAAGCCCCCCAGGGCAGGGACCATGTCTTATTCACTGTCTTATTTCTAGGCCTGTAGCAAATCACATGTTCAAATAATATTTGTTGCATAAATGGATAAAAAGCTGGGACTGTAAAATAATTTATTCTTAAAAATGTCTGAACATCTGCCTGTATGGGCAGATTTTCTATTTTCATCCCAGATTTGGATCCTCAACTTCTGTTGATTCCTCCTTGTCTCATGGGCAGAGGAGGAGAGGGGGGGCCCCGCCTAGTTCCATCCCTCATCTTTTTTCAAGTGCTTTCTTGAAATAGCTGTGTAGTTGGTCTCCCCACCTGTCCTCATATGGCCAATGGAAGGTATTTCTAGGATATAACTGGAACCTGTCCCTCCCCTGCTGAGAACCCTGCAGAGGCTCCCTGCAGCTTTCAAGGTGGATTCTGCTGCTCAGACTGGCATCCAGCCTCCTTTCTCACTCCACCCACTTTACCCTCGTGGCTGAAGCCATCCGTACTTTTTCAGTTCCTGACACTGGCCCTACTGTCTCAGGCTACAACTTCTGTATACCATGAATCCTCGTCACACTATTATTGATCAGAACAGTTCTCACATTGACAGGGAAGAGGGAGGGAGAATAAAAAAATCACTACCCACCCCAATAAATTTCAGATGGAACTGTGAGAAGAAGAAGAAAGTGAGGACCACTGCTCAAAGAGCTGGAGATGCAATGGAGAGGCCAGGATACTGCTACTGGCCAACATTTTGTCCACTGAGTCAGCCAACATTTGTGGAATGCACATTGTGAGCCAGAGGGATGTTGGGATGGGCACTGGGAGTGGGGGTGGGGGGAGGTGCAGAGATGCTCAAAGTTTGTGGTGGGGGCAGAAAGTAGCCAGGTAATTATGCTACAGGGTAATGAGTGTCCCGACAGAAGGAAGCAGGGGTGTGGAGAGAGTCCAGGGACAGGGCCAGTTTTAGGATGGTTGCAGCAGAGAGGGTAAGGTGACAGGTGAGAGGGTAAGGTGAGCAAGTGAGGAATGCACAGTTTGCCAGGTAGCCTGTGGGCAGCCATCTTAGCCCGTAAAGGGCTGGCCCAGGTGCAGAGCTTAGAAATACACTCTCTTGGCAATGTGGATCTGAAGGCAGGGAAGGAAGAAAGGAGGCCACTTCAGGAACTCGTTTGAGAAGTGATGAGCTGTGAGAAAACGTGCAATCTATCTTGGAGACCTGTTTGAGGTTTACATGAGATTGCTTGGCAGACAGCTCAAAGGCCATTCCTGGGGATGGGGACACCAGAGAGCCACTTGAGGAGGGGAGACTTCAGGAGGTGCCAGATGGGTCTGACAGTAGAGGAGGTGGGGGTTGAGTGACGGAGAGAGCAGAGCAGCTGTGATGGTCTGTTTAATGCATCAGCTTGGCTGGGCTACAGTCCCCCATTACGCAATCAAACAATAATCTAAGTATTGGTGTGAAGGTGCTTTGTAGATGGGATTAAAGTCCATAATCAATTGACTTTAAAAAAGGGAAATTATCCTTTATGACCTTGAGTGGGCCTGATTTAATCAGCTGAAAGGTCTTAAAAAGCAGAATGAAGACTTTCCTGAGAAAAAAGAAATTCTCCCTGTGGGCACTCAAGCCTAAGACTTCCTTATGGATTTTGGATTTGCCAAGTCGGCCCCTACAATCACATAAGCCAGTTCCTTCTAATAAGTCAATCTATATCTCTGTACCTCTATATCTATCTATCTATCTATCTATCTATCTATCTATCTATCTATCTATCTACCTATCTATCTATCTATCTATCTATCTATCTATCTATCTATCTATCATCTATCTATTGTATGTCTGCTACTTTTCTGGTTGATCCCTGACTGACATACCAGCTGTGATGGGAAAGCAAGTCCAGCCCGTTGCCTGGGACAGGCCTCTCGGTTTCCACCAGCCGTGTCACTCCTCAAGTGACAGTGCCTCTTCCCCTGCCTCCTTTATCAGGAGACTTGTGGAGTCTGTCCGGGGAAGGGAAGGGCATGCCTGCTTACCTTGTGCACACATGTAAACACACGCAACTGCCACAGTAGGACTGATCCCTGCCTCCCTGAGAGACCCAAACTAATCTGCCCAGCGTGCCTCACTTTATAAGTTACCCCCTTTCTCTTATCCAACTCCTGGACAATTCCCTCTGGGTTGAACACATCAAAGGAGAATGCCCGTTCTGGCATCTTTCTTTCCCTTTTAATTCTAATATCTCCCTGCTCCCCAGTAAGGGTTTGAAATACAGCCACCATATTTTTTAATGAAGATCCTATCTGCACTTGCCTCCATTAACCAAAATCAATCTCAGGAGTCCTGTGGGTGAGATCAATTTTGTTCCAGGTAGCTGTGCCAAATTCCATTGCTTCCAATACTATTTCAAACTTATCGAGAGTGCTTGGCAAGCCCAACACTTGCACATGGTTTGCCCACATTAATTAATTTAGCCTCATGCCACCATGGTGAGGCAGGAGAGTGCAACTGGGGTGTATAGGGAGAGTTTAAAGGGGCGCTGGAGAGGAGAGGATCCTTGTGAACAAGGGTCGGCAGGGGTGGGAGTTCCTCCCAGAGCAGATGTTTTCCTCCCATCCACAATGGTGGTTTTCTTTTTCTTGGATGAAATCTGCACTGCTCAGCAGGAGGACTCTATGAAGCACAAGCAACACAGGCCCCGTAATCCCATTTCTGCACTGTCTTTATGAGTGTCAGGGGGGCGCAAAAACCTCCTTTACGAATATGCTGGGGCTGCCTGCTCAGTCTGATGCTGGCTCCCAAGCACTGAGTCAGGTGAATTGAACAAGGACTTGAGCAAAACTGCAGAGCGTGGGAGGGAGGGAGGCTGGAAGGAAGGGAAGAGGCTGGAGGCTGCCACTAACTGAGTACCTAGTTCCATGGCAGGAAATGTGAGAGTCTTTCTTGGTCCTTATCCTCACAGCAACCCTGCTGGGTAATTATTACTACTTTCTTTTTGCAGTAAGGGAAACTGAGGCTCTGCCTGGCTTTACACTCTTTGTCTTTTACCTGGAAGGTAGAGCAGAACTGTAAAAGTTGAAAGGGGCAGCGAGGTTCAGTTGAGAGCATCTGGTTTCTAACCTCAACCACATGACTTCAGGGAACTCGCTTAATGCTTGAGTACTTTAGTTTAGTTAGTGGTTAAGTGGAAAGATAGTTTAGTGCAGTGGCAAAAGTGTGGGGTTTTTAAGTCAGACTGCCTTATGTTCTAGAACCTTCTATGCCACAGCTTTTTTTTTTCTTTCAAAAAAGTCTATAATACCTACCTTATAGGGTTACTGATGAAATGAGATATTGTATATCAAGAGCTTATCACAGTGCTGGCCACATTGTCGAATGCTAAATAAATGGTTACTTATTAATTCCCCATAGAGACATTGCGGAGATGATTTTTTCAGCTCATATTTAATGAGCTCCTGCTTTTTGCATAATATTACGCTTGGTACTATAATAGATATGCAAGCACATTGAAAGGGTGTATAGCACACTATTGTTTTTTAATGCAAGGGAATAGTTCTAAAAGGTGGTAGTGCAAGTGGGTAAAACTGTTGAGATGGTTGAATAAATGAGGTGGTCAGATTTTGGGGTGATTAATAAAGAAAGGTTTCATGGAAGACGACAAGTCTGGGCAGGGTTTGGAAAGAAGTAAGGTTTTGGGGGAAAAAAGCATTCATTTCTGGAGGAGGATAAAGTCCCTAAAAGGTGGGAGAAAGTTTCTGTGTGTGTGTGTGTTGTGTATGTGTGTGTGCATGCGTGTGTGTATGTGTGTGTGTTTGTTGGACTGTGTGTATCTGTGTGTGTGTCTGTGTCTCTGTGTGTCTATGTTTGTGTACCTCTGTGTACACATACGTGTTTGTGTGTGTGAGGGGGGCATGGGGTGGGATGATGGATGGTTATCTGGAAGGAGCCCGTTCTGATGGGGTGTGACCACCGCTGAGGGTAGTGGAGTGAGAGTGAGTGGTGAGCCATGAGGTCCATGTGTGAAAGTTTCACTTTGGTAGTGAGACTTAGGCTGTAGAGTTCTTGGCTTGTTTCCTAGAATTCCAGAATTGAGAGCTAGAAGACATCTGGTTCAGCCTTCAGTCTATCAGGCTAGTAAATGTTTTCCCAATTTTTATAAGGAAGAGACTCATGAAGTGCCAAGAGTTGTGATGGGCATGCTATCACCGACCCTACTGCCTCCTGGTCTGCCCCTGTGTCCTGAAGCTTTCTGTTAACAGAGGCCACAATAGGTCCAGGAGACCAGGGGAAAGGAGGGTGACAGAGAAGAAGGGAGGGACAAGCAGGACCTTGCAATCCTAGTGATAAAGAAAGCAAGCCATGAAGCGAGTGGTAAACACCTGCAGTACCACTCTCTGCCTGGAGGGGGCCACGAATTGTTCAAATGCTGCTTTTTCCTCACCCCATGCGCTGGTTCCCTTGAACCTTGACTCTAATGTCCAATACTCCGTGCCAGGTCTTACACTTAAATTCCCCATTGCCATAGCATGGCTCCTAACACCCTGCATCCTTGCGCCCTCTTGCCTGTTACCCTGTGCCTGAGTCATCTGTGTGTACCGCGGTGCTTTCCAAATATTCCGTGCCTTATGCATTAGCCCTTCCCTCTGCCCTATCCGCATCCTATGCTCTGGTAGTCCAGGTCCTCATTTAAATCACATTTTCACATTTTTAAAGTAAGCAGCGCTGAACATTTACTGTTGGAACCCCTCCCGCAGTGCTTTTTGTGCTGCCCAATGCCTTCTCCACCTATCAGAGTTCCCAGAATTTGTTTATTGAAGGAGTTTAGGGGCAACAGTCCGGCGGGAAGGGGGTGGTGTTAATGTCTTAAAGTGTGTGTGCATAGCAAGCCCACAGCTTTTTCCTAGCTGGGGTCGATAAAAACAGCAACGTTTTCTAAAAATCTCTTGGTTTGCCCTTTACATAAGATTGAGGAGATGCCTCATCACCACATCTAAGAACACGATTCTTCGGATTTTACAGTTATTAATAGTATTAATAACTAATTATTTGGGATGGCTTGGGAAGGGAAGTGTTGGAGATGATTGAAGGACTAAACCCTACCCATGCCCTAGCCAGCTTTTGTTACCACAACGGGCATGCTGCCCGCTGGTGTCTTCTGTCCTTTCTCCACACTTTTGGGTACAGTTGCCACTGGCCACACGTGGTCACTGAGCACTTGAGATACGGCTGGTCTAAACTGAGATGTGCTTTTAATGGAAAATGCACACTGCATTTTAAAGACTTAGTACAAAAAAAAGAATGTAAAATATATCGTTAATAATTTTAATGTTGAAATGATACTATTTTGGATATAGTAGGCTAAATTAAGTAAATGAGTAAAATGAGTGGGGCCCGTTACTTTGAATTTGTTAAATATAATATCCTCAAATTTTTTAAAACTTTTTTCTTTTACTAAAAAATTATACATGTGACACATACTGATGGCTTGCATTATATTTCTGTTGGACAGTGCTGGTCTAGAACCCTGGATCTTTAGTTGTTTGGCAATGCATGTTCCAAGGGTCCCCTTGGACTCTGTCAGGTTGGAACACACATCTGGTGAGTGTCTGATTAATACCAACCGTCCCTCAGAGGAGCAGCTTCACCTTATTGCCACGTACTCTGTGCCTAGCCCTTTCAAAGAATGATGCTCCCAGTAACGTTAGAGATGACAGAGGTTGACATTCTGTCACCCAGATCTGGGGAAGCTAGGATATAAGCTCAACTCTGTTGTGCCAGCTGTCTTTTGGGCATCCCTGCCACAGTGCTTTGCCTCCCCTTGCCAGAGAGAGCCAGACAGAAGAGGCCAGGGGTCAAGTGCTGCCCTGCCCCTTCCTGCTCTCAAATGCCTGTTTCTCTTGGCTGTGCAAGGCTTTCAGAGCTAGGAGGAGCACAAGACGGTGTGTTTTGGCTGTGAGCACAGCCCTGGGGACAAGGCTCCCGCCTTCTAGTCTCGGCTCTCGGGCAGCATTCTTGGTGACGGCAGGGGATCAACCTCCTGCGTCTGCTTCCCAAGATACAGCCTGGGCATGGGGCGCCTAGGTTCATGTGAGAGCTGTTTATGGTGCTCAGCCTCCAGCTGGAGAGGAAACTGCTTCTATCTGATATCCTGATGTGTGGTGTTGGCAATAGGACATCAGGATAGTTAGACATGCAGATGATGGGATGGATTTTTATTTACTGTTCAGGCATTTATAGGCTCATAGATTGGGATAGGAAGGAGAGGGAGGATTGAAAGATTATCTAGTGCAATCCTCTCATTTTACATGTTGGATGGAATCAGAAAGGTTAAATGTCTGCCCAAACTTGCCAGTAAGAGGCAGACACTGCCACACTGGGCCAGTTCCTCTCGGTCAGCAGCAGCCTTCCCCCCAGATGTGAGAAAAGCATTGGCGCTGACAGCTCCTGACCCACTGATGACTCATTACTGTCGCTGCCATGGAGGTAGAGGTACTGGCCTTTCTGTTGCTGTGGTGCCTGGCTGCAAAGATTTGAATCAAAGGGCTTCTCATGGCCTCAGAGACTCTGCACCTTCCCCAGGTCTCCCAGTGCCTGAGCCTTGCAGCTTGGAAATCTAGTGGTTCTGTCGCTGGGCAGCAGGAGGGCTTGTCCGGGCCACTGTTGTGAAATTGATGAAATGTCTTTGGCTCTCCCAGCTGCCTTCTTGTACATGTGCCTCCTTGTGGGTGCCTCTTTTGGTGGAGGAAAACCATCAGGTCAACAGCCTAGTCGCTTGCTCCTCAAGGTGTGCCCCGTAGCCCAGCAGTACCTGAGAGCTCATTAGAAATGCAGAATCTCAGGCTCCTCCACAGACCTACTGAATGGAGCCTGCATTTCAACAAGATTGGTAGGGAATTTGTATGCCCATTACAGCTTGAGAAACCCTGGCTTAGAGTATCAGTGACTTAATGCATTACCACATTCAGGGGTATTTGCATATCAAAAGGGTAAGGAGAGGATGTGGAATGTTTAATTCAAAGAATATACCTCCAAGGGTAGTGAGAGTCAGAAGAATTAAAGACCTCAGTGTCTGCCACTGGTATTTAGGTCTGTGTGTAGCGGGATGGCTTGGGGGGGCGGGGGAGGTGGGGGCGGTGGACAGTTTGAGAGCTCAGACTCTGGAGTCTGACTGCAGGGGATCAAATACTGGCTCAGTCATTTCTGTCAGCTCCGTGATCTTAATTGGTGATGAGACCTTGGGCAACTTGCCTCAGTTTTCTCATCTGCAAAAGGGGGATAATAGCATCATTACATCATAGTGTTGTTAGGATTAAATGATTTAATTCATGCCAAACCCTTACAACAGTACCTTAGCACACTGTAAGCACTCAATCAAAGCCAGCTTTTATTCCAGTAATTTTCCATGCGTGACGCTACCCCTGGCAGCTGGGTCAGAGGTGTTGCTGCTTGCAGAGTGAGCTATTCCTTTTTCAGGGACCATTGCATGAATGACAGGTGGGTCATTACACTCTGTGTGCCTTTCCCTTCCAGGAGTCTGGACTTTGGACCCCTAGAGTGCCAAGAGTATGGGGAAGGAGACCCCCACTTGGCTTCCTGTGAGGCAGACTCGGCACACACACACACCTGAGCTCCTGCAGTTGCTCAGGTCCTGTGGAGGTTTCCAGAGAACAAAACCAGTGAACCTCCAGGGAGTCCTCACCCTGTTCTGTTTGAAAATAAGCATGCAATCATTTTATGGTCTGAATTACAGTCCAATAGGAAATGAACTCAGAGTGTCCAGCTTCTTCAGGATGGACCATTTCATAGCTGGGGGGTGGCTGGGCCTATGAGTTCATGCAAAAAGCAGTGTCATCAGCAGCTCTGATCTGAGACCGAGAGCACCAGTGCCCAGGGAAGGGGTCTGCCTCGTATATCCGGGGACGTGGCATGCTGTGGTGGAAAGAATTAAATTGGGATTCAGGAGTTCCGGGTTTTCAATTTCCTGGACCTTTGGCGAGTCATTCTCTTTCTCCCTTTGCCCTTGGCCCCTCAGCTATAAAACAAGGGATGGACCCTATACACCCTTCGGGATTACTGGGGTCTCTTGTGCTCTGAAACCAATCAGGCCAGCAGCTAACTGGTCGCTGTTGAATCTTCAGTAGGTTGACAGGGAGAAGAATCATGGTGGCCACCTCCTTTTTTAAAGAAGGGTCAAACCTCGAGGAAGCCTGGTGCTGCTGGGGTCTGAAGGAGCCCTCATACCCAGACACAGAAATTCACAACCGCTTAAGAACCCCCATACTTCTTTCCTCAACAGTGCCTCCCACCTCAATGCCCTGCCCCAGCCATGCCACTTCCCTCTGCTTTAGCAAGTTAACCAAATTCTCTCTTCATGGACAGTTCAATGGAAAGTTAGTCTGAAACGACAGTATATCATATTTCATGAATTTAATAGGGTTTTCATGATTTTACAAAGTGCCTCCACCAGACACTCGCAGCTGGAGGCGGCTCAGCGGGAGGCTGAAGGCCTGCATCTGGGTTTTTCAACTCTTGCCAAAATCCATTGAATTTGATCCGGAATGACTATGAATCTTTGGAATGTACAGTCCCTATTCTCTTGCCTTATCCAAATAAAAAGAGGGGAGGCTGGAGGGTGGTGGCGGGGGGAAATGTCCTAGGAGATTTCCATATGGAAACACTAAACGTGCATTATAAAGGATTTCCTATAAACAAAATCACAGTCAGAGATGTTGGACCCTCACCATGTTGAAAACAAAGGGCCCTTGTGTGTGTGTGTTTGTGTGCACTTTCAAACATATACAGGTATTCATTCAGGGTACCCTGGCAGCCCCCCTTTCTCTCTCTCTCTCTCTCTCTCTCCAGCTAACTCTCCTCCTTTCCATCTCCCCACCCCCCAAAACTAGCCCCAAACTCCTAACAAGAACAAACTTTAATCGTTCTGCGCTGTAAATCCCCTACAAATAAATATCCAGGGCAACTTCAAACGCTCTTAATTGGAAGCACATGGGAAGAGCTCCACAGTCCTGGCCGAGGCTGCGGAGTTGTAATTTCATGTTATGATCGGCCATAAATATGTGCCGTAATGAGCAGAGTTTGGGTTTCCCTTCTGTGTATCAGAAAACGGCAGGTTTGAGTTTTTCCACATTCTTTTTTTCTCCTTCGCTCTGCTTTTGTTCAGTCATCAAACTTTACATTTAACAACACCCCCACCCCCACCCCCCATCCAAGAACCCCAAATGAAAGAAGACAACCACAATCTAAACAAAACTTCTTCTCTCTTTAACCTCTCCCCACAACTCCCTTGCTCCAAACCGTGCATGACTGTCCTGTCTTTCCCTCTGCTGTAAAAGAATTATGGTTTAGGGTTTATAGGGTTGAAAAAAATGTGTTCAATCACCAGAGTGGGAGAAATGAGGCTAAATCACCTCTGGGCCTTCTAATGGTTTTATCATAGAATTATAGCTCGAACGGGCTGGCGGGAACTTGGAGAGGTCGTGAAGTCCATCCCCCTGCCTCCACACGGCCTTGTTGACAGCACAGAGGTCTATAGGTAGCCACCTTCTCCGTAGAGAGCATCTAGACAGAAGGTTCTATAACACCCTCTGGCAACTGAACTTTACCTCCAAACCCACAATATAGACAGGCTTTCACAGGTCCTGTACAGGTCACGTGATTTCAGGCAATTTCTCCTCATTCCATCCTTGGGGGAATGGGAGACTTTTAGGTGTCCTTCTTTGAGAAGACGTCTTTGGGGAACATGCCTCCAACCACGTGGGTAGGAGAACCCTTTCTGGTCTCCAAGGGAAGGAACCCAAGGCCAAGTTCCCTGTGCATAAAATTGTTGACTATCAGGCTTAGAAGGGACTTCAGAAGTCATCCAGGCCAACTTCCCCAAAGAGCTGGAGTCCCCTGAGTAGTGCCCATGACTGGTTGACTTCTAGCCTGGGCCCTGGTCCTTCTGGCAATCAGGAGCTTACCATCTATATTATGCTAGGAGGTGAGGATTACTATGAAAAAAGTAAAAAAGGGGAGGAGGTTACAGTTTAAATAGGAAAGTCAGGAAGCACCTTACTGAAAGGTGTCATCTGAGTGAGAAGTGGGTCAAGGGAATCACAAAAAGGTTGGAATGGCCAAAGCCTAGAGTGAGTGGAAGGGGTAGGAGATGGTGGGTGTCAGGGATGGGGTAGGGTCAGTTTGGCGCTGAGGTGATGGGAAGCCATGGGAGGGTGTTAACAGAGAATGAGATGATCTAACTTACACCAGGAAAAGGCCCAGAGAGGTTAAATGACTTGTCCTTAGCTTACTTCTGATAGAGCTAAGAAAAGAATGCAGGTTTTTCTATTTCCAGTCTGTGCATCTTGATAGTCCAGCACTTCACATTTTTTCCCCATAAGAACACATTTTCATAAACATAATTTTGTTCTATATTCAGAAGCCTGCTGCTGGATCCTCAATGTCAGATTACAGAAGCATATACCGACCTACATAGATTAAGGGATTTTCCTGAAGGTCACACAGAGTGGGAGCTGGAAGCCACGAATTCTGATGCCTGGGCCACTACTTCGGGGTGGCAGAGCCCTCCTTTCAAAAACACAGGCCTTACATTCTCCTTCCTGAGGCTTCTGTGTGGCAGCCCGCATCTGTGGCTAATCAACAGGTACATTTCTGAACACCTTCCATTCACACCCAGCTTTTGCAAAATCAAGCCTCGTTATCTGTGTTCCCACATACTCTCCAGCAGTCACATGATGGGAGGAGTTGGCCTGGGAAGGGGGCAATTTCTGAGGCTACATTGGCACATGGGGTAGAGGGGAAAAGTGTAGCTGGGTGTGCATTTGCTGCCTTCAATCTCACACACTGAAAGCTGGAAAGAATCTGTGATCCTGCTGGAGCAGGCTTATAGGGGACATGAGGTCCTGGGAAGGCGCAACAGATCTGGCCTCTTCTTAAATTAACCTAGCGCATGGAACAAGCACTGTTTCTGCCTGAAGTTGTAAAAAGGCAACACCATTTTAAAAATCGTCATCATTGACAACATCCTAGAAATGGCAGGATGGCCATGCCATTCTGTCTCTGTGTGCTCTGACTCTCTAGATCTGTGCTATCCAATACCGGTAGCCACTAGCTACATGCAGCTAGTCCAAAATGGAACTGTGCTGCCATGTAAAATGCACACTGGCATTTCAAAGACTTACTATGAAACTAAGAAGGCAGAATATGTCATTCATAATCTTTTATAAAGATTAGATGTTGAAGTATTATTTTGCATTTGTTGCACTAAAATATTATTAAGATTAATGTTGACTGTTTCTTTTTACAAATGGGACTACTAGAAAATTTAAAATTACATGTGTGGCTTGCATTCAGTGGTGTGCTGGAGCTAGCTCACACTAGCTCGTGAGAGCCAAGTGGGTACCCTTCATCTCAATTCTGTGTTTAGTGAGGTCAGGTTGGTAGCTTGAAATCAGCCATGGTGGAAGTTTCTGCACCATGGAAATTGGGCATTGGCAAGTGCTACAAAGTGGGATTTTCTTTTTGAAAGCTGGTTTACCAACACTTCACTCCTCACATTAAATTTCTCAGTTCTATTCTAGATATTGTGTTTTCCCCCCTCCCCCTTTTTTTTCTGGGTGTGCAGGTTGAGTGTGGGAGTTTTGTGTGCTTTTCTGTGTCTTTTTCCTCTAGGGCCTGTATTATTTCATTCACCTCCAACCATTGAATAAGTACTATATATATATATATATATAGTACTTATTCAATGGTTGGAGGTGAATATATATCTATATATCTATATCTATCTATCTATCTATATATATGTATGGTACTATTTTAGACCATGGAGATTTACGATGAATATGAATAATGACAATTCAGCTCTTGGGGCACTCAAGATCTAGTGGGAATGACAGCTGTGAGAACAGAAGTTGGGGTAAATTCCTGTGGCAGTGATGAAGGTGCGGTCCACTGAATAAGTCAGCCTGAAGTGTCTGGACTGGGGAGACAAGCAGGGGCAGGAAAGACTTCAGAGAGAAAGGGCTATTGGAACTGGACCTTTAAGGATGAATAGGAGTTTGTCAGGAGAGACTCTGGGAAGGATCATTCCAGGTGGAATGGTGTTGCCACAGCATGGGAGACAGGGCAGGGGAGTGATGTTAGATGAGACTGAAAGAGAATTTGGGAACACAAAAAGGAGGTTGTATAACAAACTAAAAAGCCTCACACACATATTTTCTCCTTCTTTCTCCCCTCCTCCCAATGCCCCTTCCTAATGACAGTAATTGGAATGTAGAGCATCTAACCATCGAAGCCTCATCTCCCAGGGGTCAGGGATTCTATGCAGAAGACAAGGTTTTCAACGTTAGACCCAGGTGGGTGTTGAGATCAGACTGGACCCGAGACGGGCCAGGAGGGAGAGGGGCTCAGAAACTCCATGTGTGGAGGCTAGGGGGCTCCACTTCATCATTTGGGATGTTTCTAAGGGGGTGGGTAACTGGAATTTCCAGGGGTGTGTTTCATTGGAGATGCAGAGCGAGGATGAAATAAAATCTCTGCCTGTTGGTGCCAGCGGCAGGATGAGTGTGGTATGGTGACCTCACAGCAAAGGTGATGGAAAGAGCACATGACCAGAGGTTGACTTGTGTGACCTGGGAAAATCATCACCTTTCTGGACCTCAGTTTCCTAATCTCTAAAACGAGCAAACTGGACTAAATTTTGTGTTCCAATGTTTATTACATTTGTTAATTATTTCATGTTTTCTCTTCTTAAGTTTTTAACATGTGACTAGGCTATTTCTCATAAACCCTAAATGAATTTATTTTTGTTGATGTGGCTTTTGGTCAATATCACAATGGTCAGTAGCACATAATGGAAAATAAAAAGCTTTGTTATCGCTGTGCTTTCTCCCCCTGCTCTGATGTAACTGACAATATTAAGACCTAAGGCAGGGAATTTATATCTCAGGAGCATCAGAGTTTGCACGTTTTCCTAGCATCCCTGGCCCAGTATCATTTCCTTCCTAATTTGTCGGGGGCTGTCTCACCATTCTGAGATCAGAGATTATACAATTTAGATGCCAGAGGTGGAGGCTCAGCTGCGTGGCCCAGGTACCTAGGGTGAGCCCTTCCTTTCATCACCTTCCTGGGGCTGGGGGGTTCTTGCTGCTTCAGAAACCAGTGTGTCAAGAGCAAAGGTTTTTGAGCCGGATGGTGTCTTGCATGTTCTTTTTGATTATTTCCCTTTTCATCTGTAGCTTACTCTTTGGGTCACTTTGCCCACCTTTGCCAGAAAGTGCTTCTAAATGACAGCTTTTCTTTTCTTTTTTCTCTGCCCTAGAGCTACTAGTGGCTTCTTAGGGCAGACAGAGGGATACGCTTCTACAGGGTGAGTGAGGCTCTCCTGAGCTGGCCTCAGCTTTAGTTTTCCAGCTTCACTCTTCTCTGTGTACCCTCCAAGCTGTCCCTAAGACCCCCCTTCACCTCACTTTGATGATTTGATCACCAGTTCCCACCAAAGCTCTAGGGACACCTCCAGGTTCCTTTCTGCCCCTCATTTCTTTCAAGACTCTGAAAATTCTCTCTTCTTTGTGAAATTTCCCCTTAGTCTCTAGCCTGTGCATCCCCTGAGTGTCTACAAACACTTGCTGTGAGTTCTCTCTTGGTCCCGCTTGTCTGCATCTTGTCTTCCAAGACAGGCAGTAAGACTGGCAGTGCAGGGATCCCATAGGTGGAGGAGTAGAACTAGATGGCCGCCCTCCAGTGACTGGACCACACAACACTGGGTGTGTTAGTTCAGCTCTTTGGCAACCTCAACTGCTTTGTCTGTAAGATGGGAATAACATTGCCTATGCTCCTTCACAGAGGGTTTCTGAGGATCAAAGTGGACAATAGATAACAGGAGTTGAAGGGCTGAGTAAACAGCCAAGGAGTAGGTGCAACTGAGGTGCCCCCCCACGTCGGTGAGCACTTGCTAATGGATTAAGTGTCCCTGCGGTAGTTCCAGCAATGTTCCCCTCAAGCTATTTCTCTCACAAACACATAAGCAGGAAAAATTGGACATGGGTCTGCTTGGAACTGAGCATGTTTAGGTCGTGGGTAGACGGGGTGATAGATGTTTACAAACACTGTAAGGGCTGTCAGGTGGCAGAACGGTTAACTTATTCTGCTTGGAGCTGGAAGGTGGAAGGAGGCTGTAGAGACTCAGAAGGAGGCAGATGTCTTAGGGGGGAAAGAAATTTCTGACAAGTGGCACTGTCCTATGGGCCCGGCGGCTGTGGGAGGGAAAGGAACCCTGGAGGTGTCTGGGAACCCTGGAGGGTTGCAGACAGGAAGTCTCCTTTCCCACATTGATCACAAGGTGGGGAAATGAGGGCAGCTTCTCTGGGGGGACTAGAAACAGCTGAGGCCATGGCTGTCTTTGTGCTGCAGGGAGACTAGACTGAGTGATGGTCCCCTAGGCCTGCTCAGGACCCAAAGGCTGCTTAAAAACAACAACTAAATGGCCAACACTGCTTATGTGCCTACTATTATGGCATCCATTTTGTAGCTGAGTAAACTGAGGCTGAGAGAAGATATACCCCTTGCCCTAGGTATATGGCAGAGGCAATGTTGAAACCCGGCCTCTCTGACTCAGAGCCTTTGATGTTGGTGTTGCTTTTGGTCACCACTCCATGTACTTGGTAATTCTCTCTTCTTCTCCAACCTCTGGCTCTCCCTTCCTCTTAGGAGGCCTGCTCTTTAACAACTCTGCTTCTCAGCCCCCTCTCTTGTCCCCCACTGCTCTGCACCCTTTCCACTCTATGGCCGTCCTACTTAGTTTGGATCCTGAGGCTAGTCATCCCAGAGGTTCTCTCTTTAGGACCTGGACCCCTTGCTCCTATATTATCTCAGGCCTACCCTTTAGCCCTGAAGCCCTGCCCTGGGGTGCTGAGTTCTGTGGGGGATGCTAGCCCATGTCCATCACATGCTCACCCCGCTGGGCTGCAGCCCTCCTGCCCTCTGCTCTTCACTCCTTTATTTCCCATGTGCCCATTCTAAACACTCACTGCTCTTTTCATGCCCCGCCCCCCACACCAACTCCACCCTCCCTGCACAGAGCAGGATGGCTGGCCCTGCAAGGAGAAAGCAGGACACTCATTTTCCTTCTCCTCCCCCAGGGCATGGACCCTGTCTTTCGCCCTGGCCTCCCTGCCTCTCTGCTTCCCAAGGTTGCCTCTCTTTCCATCTGCCCAGGAGAACAGTCCAGCCTCCTGCCTCCTTCCCAGCCAGGCGGTGCCTGATTATTCCATCTCCTGCCTTTAATCCTTCTTTAGCAGCAATTTTCTCTTGACCCCCATTGATCCTGCTTCTTTCATCCTGTAGGTCAGTAACTTGCTCATTGTTCCCCTGAACTTGCAGTCTTCGCTCTCTTTCCTTCCACCACCACTTTTGAAGGAGGCCTCTGCTCTCTAGGTCACTGCTTCCTTGGTCCCCGATGCTTCACTCTCAGACATCTGTCTCTGTGGTTTCCCAGACTGCTCTGTGCCTGCATGGCCCGACTACAGGTCTATTTTCTACTTCCAGCCCCACTGGCCATGTCCTTCATCATGGGAGGTCACACAGCACAGTGCCGAGATTGTGGCCTCTCCCGGCAGCCTCAGTGTGAATCTTGGCTTCGCCTCTTACTAGCTTTGTGATCTTGAGCAAGTTATACAACCTCCCTGTGCTCCAGTTTTCTCATCTGTGAAATGGGGGTCATAATATGACTGGCAATATAAGGCTGCTATGAGGATTAGAGGAGTTAATACATGCGAAACAAATAGAATGGAGCTGGCTTGCGGTGAACCCTCAGTGAGAATTAGCTGTAATGTGGATTCTCCTTCCTTCTCTATCTGACTGTTCTCCCCAGGGGTGCCAAGGCGTCATTTTCTTTCAGGCTAAACTGTCCCAAAAGGCTGAGCCTTTTAAGGGTCCTCGGCAGTATTTGTCTCCTTCCTGCACTCCCCTTAGAGGCTGGTGTTCTCTTCACCTTCCTCACCTCCTTCTGTGAGTATTCTTCCCCAGTGCTCTGATCTACTCCAGTGACTTTCACTGAGATAGATTCGCTGACAATGCTCATATTTCTTCTTTTCAAATTCTGGCCCTTTTATTACAGACACAATCCATGGTCATCATAAAAAAATTGCATAGTATGATAAGAAAAGAGAAAAATAAATGTAAATCATTCATAACCCCACCATTAGAGACACCAACTGTTTATACCTCTGGTAAGATCCTCTCAGTCTTCTTTCTGTGTGTGTTTATATGATATATAATATATGTATATGTTTATATGTACTTACAACAATACATGCAGATCTCTTTCATCATCTTAAGGGCTGCATAGTACTCCATTGTATGTTGTACCATGATCTAGTCAACCAATTCCTTGTGGGCCATCTCGGCTGTTTCCAGTCTGTTGCTATGATTATATTCTTTATACTCCCCTCCTCATGGACCTAGTTGTTACCTCCCCTGGAGAGAACCCTGAGAGATCTAAACTCGTATTCCTAACTGCCTACTGGGTGTCTCCACTACAGGTGCTTCAAGGTCAACAAACTCCAAGTGGAACTTTGTGTCTCCTCCTCTTGTTCTCCCAGCCTCAGCAAACGGTGGCTTCTTTTAGCCATTCTGTCTCTCAGACTGGAGATGAGACAGATCCTTTCCACATTCAAACCACCATGTTTATTGCATGGCCCTTTAGCTGTCTCTTGCACGTGGTACTGACTTTGTATCGCTACTGGCCCTGCTATGGCTCCAGTTCATGTTGTCTCGTTTCTTCCAAGTCTGATCGAATGACTGTGGATTGAAGTATTGTGGCCTCTTTACACAACCTGGCCCAAATCTATTTCCCCAACATCAATATCCTAAAACTCCCTTCATCATACTCATCACCTACTCCAGTTTCAAGGTACACCTCAGCCTCCCATTCCCTCTCACAACTCTGTGCTTTTGTACCTGCTGTTCCCTCCATCTGGTATACCTTCCTCTTGATGCTCTGTGCAGTGCATACAATGTCTCTTTCTGTAGCACTCAGTTTACTTCTGCTGTGAAGACTTTCCTGATTCCCCGAAGCAAAACCAGATGCCCCTCTTTGTGTTTCCTACAGGTGTCAGCTCCTACCTCCAGTACTTTTTCCTGTGTTCCCCCCACCGATCTATGAGCATCTTGAGGGCAAGAATGGGTCTTTTTTTGTCATTGCAGCCCTAGTGACTGTTGTAGGTCTGGTGCTGAGCTAGTGCCCAGCCCATCCCTAGTGAATGAATGAGTGAACTACCTGATCCCATGCTGCTGACATAGAAGCTTAATGCATGGCAATGACATATGCCTACAAACGATAGAACATTAAATGATGAAAGCAGGTTTCTTCCCTTTCTTTTAGAAGGAAACATAATCTAAAAACATTTGAGAATAACTAACTCACAGAACAATTTAAGGAGGGGGAAGCAAGTTACCCATTCTCTATACAGCCCTGTTAATGTGAACATCTGAATGGGCCTTAAAGTATCATCCCAACCTTATTGATGAGAAAAAGGAAGCCCCCCCCCCGATAATATTTATCCCTTGCATTACATTGTATATTTTTTCAAAGACCTCTACATGTGTGATCTCATTTGATCTTCATGAGCTCCTTGTAGTAGATGCCAAAAATGGCCCTGATTTTCCAGCTCTCTATGTGCCCTTTACAAAGAGCTATTTCCACCAAGAAGTGGAATGTATTTCTCCTGGATCTGTTTTGGCCAGTAGAACATGTGAGATTGTGCTAGTTATAGAAGCTCCAAAGACCTTGCAGCAACTGCTGTCTCTGCTTGACCCCTGTGACTGCTTGTGAATAAATCTCAGCCAGTCTACTGGAGGATGAGAGACCCAATGGTGCACAGCTGAGTCAGCTGATTCGTCCCAGCCAAGACGTCTGACGTGTGAGCAAGCTCAGCAAAGCCAAACATAGCTAACCCTCCAGATGCCAGAAGACACATGAGCAAGGCCATCTGAGATTAGCTAGTCTCCAGCCAATGTTCAGTTCTTGAGGTAAATACAATTTTTTTTAAGCCCCTAAGTTTGGGCGGTTTATTATGCAGCACTAGCTAACTGATACACTCCTTGTGAGAGAAGTAAGGCAGGAGTGGCAGCTATTCCCATTTTATAAGTGAGGAATCAGAGGCTGGATGAGCCAAAGCTTCAGTTCCTAAGTCAGTGCCATTTCCATAACAACAGTGGTTTTTAACAGTTGGTTGGTCACAGAGTCTTTTCTTCAAACAAAATTATATAGAGTCCCAATATGGAAGACCAGTCATAAGAAGCGGACACAGTGCCCATGTCTTTCTTACTCCTTGGCTCTTCTGTGAATGGCATAGCTTCTGAGGGAACCCTTAGAGGGACGTTGTTTGACAACCACTACACTTATACCATCACTCACCTGCCCCCAAAATATACACAGAGTAGCTACTGTGCACTTAGACGTGGTCTTGAGACAATTTGCTGCATTCAGGGCAAGCAGAATGTGTAGTTTATGGCCTACAATACCCTCAATCTAGTGAGGAAAAAACAGATCAACCAGTTTGAAATAACATAAAACGGACAACACAAAAATGGTGACAGGTAAATGGGGAAGCTCTAGGTCCTAAGGGTGTGATAGAGATGGAGTTGGTCCATTGGGAGTAGTCAGAAGAAAGGTCATGGCGAAAGTGGAGTGAAAAGCAGGGCAAGACTTCAACGGGGGAAGGAGGAAGGGAGGCGGATGACACGGCTCAGGGGAAGGGAGGAGCGTTTGTGTGTGTGTGGGACAGATCAGGAGGTTTGGTCCACAGGGCTGAAGAGACTTCCAGACCTTGGAAAGGCAGTGAGTTACTCGTGAAAGTGCCTCCACGTGGGACAACGTCAGAAGGGATCCTTTAAGGTCCACGTCCTCCATGAAGCCACCCCTGTTCCTCCCCAAAGACCAGTTTATCATTTCTCTGAACTCCATCTCTTGCGCTGTGTCTCATGACTCTTCTCTCGACTAGGGTGATGTTCCTGGAGGGCAGAACTGGTTTCCTCCTTTCTTTACATCATCATGAAGTGGGATGTCTACTGGGAGTTTCTGACACATGTTTACTGACCAAGTGACGGGCCTCCCTGGCAGGTTTCTCTAATTCACAGTATTGGGATCACACCTCTTCCACTCAACCCCTGTCATTTAAGAAAGTCCTGATGATTGTTCTGACCCCAGCCCCATGTCTAGGATTTTAGCTGCAAAAACATGGTCCTAATAGAGGAACAACTGGGTTTAGCAGCTTCCCGAGTCTAAGGCTTCTGGATTGTAAGGGATGGGGACAGAGGCCCGTAAGTCAATAATGACTGGTTGTGGAGACTATTATGGGAGCGGTGCTGGTTTTAAAATATGTTCACAAATTCTTTGCCACTCCTTCCATCAAAAGGCTGAGTCTGATTTCCTTGCTCTTGATTATGGGCTGGATTTAGTGGCTTGCTTCTTACAAATAAAAAGTGACAAGTGATACTGCGTGACTTCTGGAGCTAGCTCATAAAAGGCAATGATAGCTTCTGCCTGGCTCTGTAGGGTTAGATACGTGCCTTTGGAGCCTTGAGCCACCATGTGCATTAACCATGGTTATTTATTTATTTGTTTGTTTGTTTATTTTGATGCTTTGACTTCTGGGGCCTTGCTGACTCTGGAGGAGCTGTCCCTCCCAGGAATAGCTAATTCCTGGAGGTAGCAAACAACTCCTCATTGTTTGCAACTGAGAATATGAAAGAGTGCATCTTTCATACGCAAACTAAACAATACAGAGCCATCCCCGCAACTGCCTCCTTCATTGTGCTCTCACATCCTAGGCCACTATCCACCTGCTCATACCAGGCACCTGGGACAGCCCCTAAGCCCCAGAGTCCACTGAAATTTTCCAATCTAGCCAGTCCTAAGGCTGTGTACTCTGCTTCACCTGTTACTTCCTACAGAAATATAATGATGGCTCTTGTCTGCATTCCACTCCTCCCCTCCCCCTGACCAACCTTCCCCTTGTGGCACTCCTTGGCATGGCCTGTCCCCTCCTCTTGGGATCTGTGAGTATAAAAACGTATCTTTTCAATGGCAATTTTCTCCTGATTCATTGGCTTCACCATACCTGCATAATAATAAAACCTACATTTGAAAGCACCAGGTAAGGTGTCTGGGTACCCTGAAGCCATCATGTCACCATGCTGGAGGCACCACATGGAGAGATGACGTAGAGAGGGATACCCAAGGAACGCTGGCTGTTGCAACCTCTCAGCCCAGGTACCAGATACATGAGTGAGCCTTCGAGAAGACCCCTGCTCCAGCCACCTTCTGACTGCAACCTCATGGAAGACTCCCAAGCAACCAGCAAAACCATGAGAGATAATCATATTAAATGGCTGTTGCTTTGTAACACTGTTAGGATGGCTTGTACGGACTCACAGGCATCTGAAAGGAGGGGTGATCAAAGTTACAGTTCTGCTGATTTCCTTCCTATTCCCTTTGACTGCCAAATCACTGCTTATGCCTTTTTAGGATCATTTAATTTTTGAAATTTGACATTTCTCCAGTGCCAGCAAAATGCTGTAGATGGCCCCCACCCCAGAGCATCAGTAATATCCCTCTTGTATTGCTTGGTGCAGTGCCTCAAAGAAAACATCTAAAACTACTTAGAAATAGTCCTAGGGCACCAAGATAAAATTCAGAGCTCAGCATGGTCAATCAGAAAAAAAAAAAAAGAAGAAGAAGGGAGGGGGAAAAAAAGAAAACAAGACAAACTAGGCTTTCAAAGAAAATTGAAGATCTGGAGAGGCTTCAACTATTTTGATTTATATTTAAACATTTCTTGAGATTGAAGTCATGATTAGCCTAGTCCTCTCAAGTTCTGCCTCAGCCCTGATTTATAGGAAGGCCCGGCCAGGGCAAAATGAAAGCAAAATGAGGTATTCTTTAAAATTACCTTGGAGCACTTGAAGATGGGCACAAGTGCTCACATGGAGATTAAAAAGGAAGCGATGAGATGTGCTTCTGAAGCCCTCCATCGAGTCCTGGCAGTGCAGTGGGGGAGGGGAGCTGGTGAAGGCTGAGCTACAATCCCTGCCCATGAGACCCCGGCAGGACGCTTTCCATCACAGGGATCTGAGAGCTCAGGCTGGCATTTTGATTTAGTGACCCTTCCATCACAAGGTGAAAGGGAGAGACCCTAACCTGGAGAGAATGAAAGGAGTGTGAATGGAGGGGACCCGCTGGCTGTGGGTTGTGATAGTAGAATCCAGACTCACAGTGGCCCTGAGGCTGAATCACCTTGAGACCCAGGTGAGGGGAGCGCCTGACCCTGGCTACCTACTCTGATCCAGCTTTAGCCACACCTTCCACATGGGCAAGAAACCCATGGGACCAAGGAGATGTGGTCACTTGGAGCCCACTGGCCTCTTCTAGACTTCACCCTGGGTACCTGGGATCTATAATTCCCTGACCAAATGCCTCCAAACCCACTTCTAGGGGCTGCATGAGCCTCTTTCTTGGTTCATCCTTTTGAGGATAGACCACACTAGTGCTGTGTACATCCTAAAACTTGAGGGGTGGCCGAATGGTGGCGATTTACAGGAGGCTGTGGAGTAGCTGGGACATGTGGTCTGAGATGTTCACATGCATGAGCAGAAGGCCCTTAAAGTTGGGGTGGAGCCAAGGCTGGGAAGAGAAGAGAGGTGTGGCCAGAGGCTGGAAACTGCACATCCTCAGGCCTCCAGCTTCTGTCCAGGAAGCTGAGAATTTTGAGAATTCTAAATTCAAACTTGGCTTTCCAGGTTGATATAAAAAATATATCTGTCAATGGAGCAAGAGGGAACATAGTGTATTTGACATTTGTTATCTTGGTTTATAACTCTTGCATATGTAGCCATTAGGCACATGTGGGCCTCCATATGTACTCTTCCCCTGGGCCTGCAAATGTCAGGAGAGGGTCTGTGCATAGGGTAGAGGTAGAATGTGCCTTTGATGTGTGTGTCAGCTGCAGTGAGCTCAGCCTTTTTCTAGCCTTCTCCCTTGAGGGTGGGATAGTATTTGTAGGATGGTATTCCTTTTAACTTGAACATCTCTCACAAACCTTCTCAACTCAAGAGTCAGCAATGGCTGCTCTCCTTTATTAGAAGAGCCCTGAAGACCTATGGGACATTCTGGACCCAATCTACTCTCCTAAATCTACCCCTCACCACTATCCTCTTCTCCTCCAGGAACCTTTTTGTGAACATAAACCTCTTCACCACTCCTCCCTATTCCCTACACACACACACACACACACACACACACACACACACACACACACACACGAGTGAGTAGCTTCCTCCATCTCAATTTACTCATGACACTTATTCTGTCTCCAATACCATTCCTCCTCCTCTCCACCCATCCAAATCCTATGCCTTTTTAAAGCTCTAGTTCAAGTTGAACTTCTTAAACTTTGTTTATTCATTGATTCATTCATTCAGTAACTAATCAGTGAAACCCTGGCATGTACCAATTCCTGGGTTACAGCCATGAAGATATATATTTTTCCTACTCCAACTCACCCTGATCTTGATTTTCCTAATTTCTCCATCATATAACAACATTAATACTAAATTTTAACAAAATTACAACATTGCTTTTCAAACTTTTTAGTTGTAGATTTTGTATTTGAAACTAGATGATTTATTTCTTGTGAGCACAAATCCTCTGTTGGGCCACTTTTATATTCCACTCATTGGCCAGCAGTGTTTAATGGTATAAAGCTGATATGCAGCAAAGATCCATTGATTAAGTAATAGGCAACTGGATGGAGGGATCAATTGATTTGCTGCCAACAGCCGTCACACATAAAGGAATTTACAAAGAGCTCGGTGGTCTGGCTTCCATGCTCTCCTGCCATTTTTTTTTTATCGTCTCATTGGATTATTTCTAATCCATTATACATCTATCATGCTTACATTTATTTCAGTCCCTTTGAACATATTGATATTTTGGCTTGAAGTCTTAACAAGAATGATTTCTTTATTACATATTTGAGTTTTTATTTGTAATTTATAACAAATTGCTCTTATAGACAGGCATGTGTTGAAGTAAATAGGTTTAGTCATTTATTAGTTCTTATTATTTCCACATGACTTTGGTTTGTTTTTCTAACAGCTCTTCTAATAAGCCTGAAATCCCTGTTTCTATCTTTTTTTTGCGGGGGGGGGGGCAGAACAACTTGTATTAGAACAGTGGTACTCAAAAGGACCACTGGGTGTACTGACGGTACTGGGCCAATACCATCAGCACTACCTGGAAATTTGTTAAAAATGCAATTATCAGGGCTTGGACAGATCTGCTATTTGAACAAGCCCTGTAGGTGATTCTGATGCATGCTAAAGTTTGAGAACCACTCCTTGGCTTGAAAGGGCACTGAGCTGGCAGTGTAGATCCCGAAGTTTAGCTCTGGCTCTATTATTAGAAGGCTATGTGACTCACTCTGAACCTTAATTTCCTCATTCCAGTTTTTCTGTCTGTCTTGGCATCTTTGGGGATAAACATGGACTATTCTCCTTTTAGTTTCTTTCAACTGATGACACAGTGAAAATAACAAGGACACTTCACAAGGTTGTTCTAAAGATCAAATAATTCATTGCATGCACGCCCTCATGGAATTCTTTTTTGAACCTCTCAGGAGTCTCAAAAGAGTCCAGGTTCTCATTATTTTATGTTGGATCACACAATCAGGAAAACTTGGTTTCTACCACAGGTGTTACAGTCCATTGGGGAATACACACACACACTTGTCCATACAGTGTATTCAAAGTGTCCGAATAAATGGTACATGTGATGAATAATAATCTCAGAAGAGGAAGCAGCTTCTGAGAGCTGGAGTGGTTACACAGAGAAGAATCTCAGAGATGGGTTTTGAGTTAAGACTTAAAGAGAAGCTAGGAGAGATGATAGTGAGGAAGGGCACTCATGGTCTGTCTAGGCAGGTGAATGCCAGGGTTAAATATACAGACTAAAATGGGGCTGCAGAGGGGCACAGTGAGCAACTACAGCAGTCGGGTGGGTGTTGAAGGATATAGTGGAAGGAAGTTTGAAAAAGATGGTGGACCAAGCATTCAGGATCTTGATAGTAGGCAAAGGAATTTGGAATTTAGAGTGAGGAAACTAGCATAAGAGGTCACTGGTTTAGATTTCTCCAAAGTCAGTGGGATATTCACTTGGTGATGTATTTGGGGGCCTCTGATCACATGTTTACAGAAAAGAAGACAGAAGTCTGAAACTGGAACCCTGGAAACCTATCTTGGGAACTGCCTTGACTGGCTCGATGAAGCCAATCTAAATGCCTATGTGTTAATTAACTCCTAATAGCTTTAAAGACTAGCCTGACACAAAGTTTCAGATACCCCAGAGGAAAGAAAGTGAGCTCATCATAGCTGTAGTTCTCAATCCTGGCTACATATGGGAATCACTGGGGAGCTTTCAAACATCCATATCTGGATCCTCCTTCTCAGATTTTGCTTTAATTGTTCCAGGGTGGGGTCTGTGTGCTGTTACCTTTTCAAAGCTCCCCTGGTGATTCTGATGGGTATCCAGGGTTGTGAACTGCTGCCCCAGAGGGTCCAGCAGATATAAACGTAGGTCTCAGATAATGTTCAACTGACCCCAATGACTGGTAACATATTCTGCTCAATGAGCAAATGTTTCTGTTGTCTCACACATCAGTTGTCTCTGATTTTTGGTGGCTCTTCAGATAATGGAGCAGATTGCCACGGTCTTGGCAGGCTGGGGACTCTGGCAGACATGTGTGATCTTGGAGGGTATGTTAAAAAATATGGACACAGAAAAGAAAACATAAGGTCTGGTGGAGCTTTGGAAAGGACTCTGAGTCCAAGCATCTGAAGGCTTCTGCATAACGCACAGAAAAGAGTCAGGAACTACAGATCAAGACCATAACTGGAAACACACTGTCTGATTTCTTAGGCTTTATAACCGGTCACATGTTTATTTTTTTATACTCCCCTCTGTAGCCCCCTGGAAACTACCAGTAAAATCACTGGGATTGAAAAAGAACAGAAAGCTTGATGTTAGGGCCTGAAAGGAAAATGGAGGGCTTTGTGGCATAGTATCTTGGAGGAAAATGCAATTAACCCAATACCCAACACATAGAATTTATTAAAGAAATGATTGTCAAATTGATATGTGTTCTAGTCCTGGTCTCCATTATTTTGGGTTGTGTATCCTTGAGTATGTTCTTTATTCATCTAGAACAATACTTCCTCCTCTGTGAGGTGGGGTAAATCATATCTTAATTTCCAGTCTTCAGGAAGTGTCTCAAAGGCATGGGCAAAGGAACTGATAAACTTTAAGAAGTCTAGGATTAGAGTTTAAAGTGACATGCCTTAGATGACATCATTTCCCCTAACTCTCAAATTGTAGCTTAAAAATTGATACACAATGTGGATTCATTAATCCATAACATTTTACTGAGTATCTACTGTGTGGATAGCATGATTCTAGGCATTTGGAACTCAACAAGCAACAAAAACAATAAAAGATTCTAGTTTCATGTTTTTTCTATTCTAGTGGAGGAAGACACAATAAACTTTGTAATTTATTTGTGGTTGTTAAACATAGAAACAAATAAACATTACTTACAACTCTCTGCCCCTGCTTCAAGCTCTTAGTGTCACATGGTGCTCCAGGAGGTGGTGCCTGGTCCAGGCCCCTGCCCTACCGAGGATATTGCCAAAGGCACGTTGGCCCAGATGCGAGAACTGAGAGCAAGAGTATTGTGAGGATCAAAGAAAATGATGGAAGTAACACTGCTTGAAGACGTCAACCTATTGCATCAATGTAAAAGATGGCTACGATTTTCAAGAATTTTATAAGTTCAACTTAGTAACGTACTGTGTGTCAGGATATGGTGGATTCAGTGCCTATAAGTGATGTATTCTCTAACCTGTACTGTCAGGTTGCTCTGAGACTGCAGTATTTGGGTACACGTAGGCATGGATGGTCTTAGAATAGGATGTTGTCCAGTTAGTCTGCTTTGGGTGATGTGAGAAAGGACATCTGGACCTTTTTTAAAGGACCATGGTGCTGTAAAATCCACCATTTGGGTTAAGTGCCAACCACATGATACAAAAAGAATTTCATTTCAAGGTAACTGTGGGGTGAGGATTTGGGGAAACTGCCGATTGGTTCATCAAGAATATGTAAGATATCATGAAATTTTAGAGCCAAAGAATATTCCAGAGTGGTTAAATGATGGATTTAGGATCACAGAGCAACAAGGGGTGTTGCTGGGGTGAGGACAGAGGGCTGTGCTCTTTCTATACTTCCTCTCTGTTAAGAGATGCTATTCACACACCAGCACATATTAATCCCTCATCAGCTGGTCCCCCTCAATGGCACATATTTGCTATAGGATGAAAGATACTTTTCCCCTGCTTATCTGGAAAAAATTGATACAGTTCCAATTCTTTCTTTATTCTTGACAACACTATAATTTAGCACAGAGAAGAATGATGAGAATCAACCAATGTTGCAGTTTTAAAGGCCACTACAGGGCTTTTAGTCAAACTCTTTTGATTAAGGGTGCAGGTGGGTGGGCTGCAAACTGAAGCCTGAAGAAGGAATGTAACTGGCTCCAGGTCACACATCTGGTTAACTGACAGCTGGGATGGGAACCCAGGACTCCTGACTTCCATCCCAGGGCTTCGTCTTCCACTCTCATTGGAGTGGACCAGCACTCTTGGCAGATACATTACTTAATGAGCCAAATTATTTTACCATAATGGCATGAGCATTTCATAATAAATCAGGTCCATTGTCACTACAGCATGCCTAATTGCCCACAGATAGCCAGCCAGGGTGAACTTTCCTCTTGAAATTGCTATTTCATAGAATATTGATTTCTTAGATACTGTGCTGTGAGATGGCTAACATTGGACAGGAATGAGATCTGACACCTGGATTAAATATACCTTGAGTTGCTTTTTATAGCATCTGGTCCCTAAATCTTGAATTTTATTTTGTAAGGAGGACGCTCATAGTGGATTCTAAAGGAATGAGGAAGTATAGAATTGATATATTAATGAATTATATAGACTAAAGGGATTGGTTCCAGGTTAAGAGATGATTTTTATTTCAAAAGGGAGGTATTTGAGAGCATTTACAGACTGTTGACAAGGAACCAGTGGAGAAGAAGGTGTACACACCAGGGGTGGGGGTGGTGGAGGGGAAAAGATGAATCACTGAGGGAGTGAGGTCTCTGAGAGCGGTGGAGTGGATTGGATTTGGACAGGAAGAGGGCACCATATTTTCTCAGACTGGAGTTAAGGGCGAGTGAAGAAATAAATAAATAGAAGAATAAAGGAGTGTGTTGAGAGGCTGTTGGGATGAGGGGATGGGGTCATGAGGGGTACAGTTGAAGCCTGATGCCCTCCTAACTGATGAGATGTTGAAAGTGCAATTTAGGCTGGAATCAGTATCCAATATTTAGGGAGAAATGGGAGAGGCAGACATTTCCTCCGACTCCCATCAACCTAATTTAAATCCTACTCAGATTCCTAGAAGTGCTCACAGACTATATTAGCTTACAATAAATTCCTCTTTCCCTGCAGCCAGTGTTTACCATCAATTTCATAACATTCAGACTATGACCATCCACAACCCTGTATTATTCTCATCTTGTCCAAGACCTATATGCTTTGTGTCTCTGTATCAGTCAGGGTAGGTTAGGTTGTGCTGCAGTAACAACCCTCAAATCTCTGTGGATTAAGACAGTGTAGGTTTATTTCTTGCTCCTACTAAATGTCTGACATGGTCATTGGGTTCTGCTCTACATTGTCCTTCAGGGACTTAGGCTGACAAAGGAGCTGCCTTCTTGAAGCAGCAGTTGGTCCTCATGCCAAAGATAAAAGAATGCTTTGAGAAGTCTTAACTCAGCAGTTAGATGCTCTGGCTTGGATGTGGCATGACAATTTTGCTTACAACTCATTGATCAGAACCATTCTCATGCTCTACCTACCACAAAGAGCAGGAAGTGTAATCGTACCATGTGCCTTGAGTGGGCAAGGACTATAAATATTTAGCCAACATACTGATGACAACCATGCTCTTCCAGTCAGACAGCTCACGCTCTGAAGGCAAGGCCAGACTGAGCCTCCAACTTCTCTGGCAGAGGTGCCATATTGAGCAGCTGCAGTACCAGGCACAAGATAGCCGCGTGCTGACTGCACTCAGTGGGCTCCCCACTTAGCCCAGTCCTGCAGCCACAGGCCACAAAGCTTATGGGGCAGACTAGGCAAGGAGTGGGTGAAGAAGCAAGGCACTGTTGGAAGTGGCAGTGAAAGTGAAGGATCACAGGGAAGTGAGAAACAAGTAGCAAGACACAGAAAGGAGGCTGCTTGTAATGACCGCGACACTGAAGCTGCCATCTTGGGTGATTCAGCCCCTCCAATGCTGGGCACTTCCATGAGTGTCTGGATGAGAGGATAAGGACAGCTCAACACCCATGGAGGTTCCTTGCAGTGAATTGAGAGTAAGAATACTGGAAAGACCAGCCTATGTCAGGCCCTGTGATATGAAGGAGCAGGTTCTGAGAGATCATGGCTGCCTTTGTCACACCTTCATGGTCATCTCCTGAAGACCCTGTGGTGGGGTTTGTTATTCATAGAATTATTCGAACGTGCCTGTTTTTTTAAAAAAATCTTCTTTTTACAGGCCCTTTGTTGAGGCAACTAGCCATGTTGGGTTTGAACCCAACAGCTCTCTGGGGATGTGGTCAGCATAGGTGGAGGCTCAGGGAAGCGGGCAGCTTGCTTGGGAGATTTCTCCCTCACATTCCCCACATGTCACACACTCGCTCAGCTGATCCCCAGACAGAGGTTAGCTTTTTCAGAAAAGCTAACAGTGAAGATAACCTTAGGCTTCTGAATTTAAGAAACATGCTGACTCCTTCCCAAGTTTTAAGGCCTCCTAGGTATCGATTAAGACAGTGAAGCTTCCCTCTGTTCAAAGACAATGGCTCAAAACTGCAGACGGATAGGGACCTTCCAGTCAGCTTGCTCTCTCTTGGCCAGCTGGGGTCCCTTTAAGATGCAAGAACTTGGAGGTAGGGAGGTCAACCACAGGCCAGTGGAAGTTTCCACGCTCTGTGTGTCTCTGCTGGGGAAGGGTGGGCCCTGTTCCCACAAGCCTGAGATTGATGACTTCAGTCTGGGAGGGGGGCATTGGCTTTTACTTCTTGGCATGAACAATGGTAAACAGAGTAGGAAGAAAATTTGGAACGGGTACCCTTCAGGCTGTTGTCAGGCTAACTGTCTGGTCTTTTCTCTCCTTGTGAGTTGCATGTACGCGCGCGCGCACACACACACACACACACACACACGCTATGTGTACACACTCAGCCATAAAATGAGACAGAATGATAGAGTGGTTTGCTTCTAGATTTCCTCAAATACTCAACCCGAATAAATTACCAGACTCCCATTGGCCACATAAGGCTGCAACTTTAGTTTTCACATGGAAATATCTTACACACACACACACACACACACACACACACACACACACACCACACACACTTTTAAAACCTTTCACCTTACCCACCAGGCCTCATCAGCACCTCTCATAAACCTGACCTACTGAGCAAAGCTGGAAGCATTTTTCAGCCTGTACCGCCCTGCAGTTATCTGTTAATGGAGATATAATCTCCCACCCCCGAGACTCCTCCTTGAATGCA
Source organism: Hipposideros armiger (assembly GCF_001890085.2). Lineage (NCBI taxonomy): Eukaryota > Metazoa > Chordata > Mammalia > Chiroptera > Hipposideridae > Hipposideros > Hipposideros armiger. The sequence goes on from NW_017731539.1 coordinate 209,044, forward strand.
CTGAAATATTCAGAGGCAAAAGCTGTAAGTCTTGAAGGTCCATGTGGAGATTAAACAGGAGTCAAAGATCAGCAACTAACTGGCTGAAGCCTTAATTGTTGGTGGGGGGACAATCACAAGGACAGAAGTCTGGCCTAGGTCAGGGAGGCAGCAACGTGGACATGTGCGGTGGTGTGTGTTGTGTGTGTGTGTGTGTGTGTGTGTGTGTGTGTGTGTGTGTGTGTGTGTGTTGGGGGGTGATAGCAGAGAGAGGGCTGCCATCAGCTTTCTATTTAGAGAGTTTTGAAATGGTCCCATGTTTCAGGGTATCTTGTTAAGGCTCTGTGCATATGGGAGAATTATCCTGCTTTCTTCCATTAAAGGCAGTGGATCACAGTGGTTAAAACTTAAGACACAAGCTCTGAAGTCAGACTACCTGAATTTTAATTTTGGCCCTGCTACTTCTGCCTGTGTGACTTGAGCAAACTCCTTAACTTCTCTAAGCCTCAGTTTCCTTGTCTGTAAAATGGGCATGATCAGAAAATGGCCATTATAGAAGTGAGACTATTGAGTGTTGAGCACAGGGTTGGAAATCCAAAGTTACTATTATTATTCCTTGATTTTTCGACCTGAACTGATGTTTGGGTTATTCCATGTTCTTGTTACCTCACCTGAAATAATGCATAAACCATCTAGAATTCTTACCTCTGGGACAGAAATGACCCACCCTACTGTTTTTTTTCCTTAAGGAAGCACTGAGCAAACTGCCACAACTCCGCCATTAAAGCAAAAGACACAATTCCCCTAATTCGTCTCCCTGCCTGATGCCCAGGGCCTTGTGGGTTTAAATGGGGACAGCGCTGGCGCAGAGGCATCCCGGTGAAAGAGTAAGGCAACTTCTTTCTCTACTGAGTCAGCCCTGGCTGAGTGATTTATAGCAACAGAGTCACCCGCAGAGGAGGCAGGAGGATGACATCACGTTCATTTGCATTTCTTCCTGCTCCTTGAAGGGCCCTCCAACCATGGAGACACAGGTCAGGGTACACTGATGTGGCCCTGGAGAGAACCCTGAGGCTGTTTGTGGTGTGGTGGACAACATCTTGGACATAGTGTCAGGAGGCCTGGAATTGCTCTGTGTGCCGCCACTGACCAACTGTGGAACATGAGACAAGTTGCCTCACCTTTCTGGGACTCTGTTCATCTCATTGGTCACCATCATTTCCACCATTATGCCAGGCCATTTCACCGGCCGACTTTATGCTGATCCCTTTATTTGCTGCCTACACATTCACACACACACATGCACACAACACATGCACACACGTACACACTCACATAGAGGCACACACATATATACACATGCACACACATGTGCACATACACACATGAACTTATGAACTTAGGTGTGCTTCCTCCAGCCGTCTGAATCATACCCAGTTCAGGTTCCATCTCTTGCTTTCCTGGGCCTTCCCGTCTCACCCTGATTGCCTGATTGCCTGAACCTCAGTGGTAGCCCCACACAAAATCTCCCTTCAATTTCCTTGTTGTGCTTGGGTTGCATGTAGTTCTATGCTGTTTTTATGTCTCTGCAGACATAGTTAATTCCCTGACAGCTCCAAGTTCAAGGTCCTCTCCCCAGATCTTTCATAACGTGCATCAGAATGGCCACTTTGGAAACCAGCTAAGGGGCAGTTGAGTGGGGTGTGTGTCTGGTTTAGGTTTAGTGGGATGTATGCATATTTATATGGTATTTAGTCACTTCCCTGTGTAATTCACTTATCGTTAGCTGTCAGGGTGTAGCAAGGGCTGCACTGCTGCCCCCGGTGCAGACGCTCTCCATGATATGCCATGCAGGCCACCGGAAGTTGTATGTAGACTAGAACAAACATGTCCTATGGTGCCCAGCACTGGAAACACAAGGAGAGTGGAAGAAAATCAAGGTGTAAAACGTACAGAGCCAGAAGCTAGTTGGTGGGGAATTCCTCCACATCAGGTATGGGAAATTCTAAGCAGAGCGTTCTGTTCTCATCACCACCTAGTCAGACATGAAAGCTCTCTCTTGTCAGGAATATACTTGATCATGCAAAGTAATGCAATTATAAATGCGCCTTTCCTTTTGTTTCCTTTTTGATGGGAATTACCGACATAGAATTTATCAGAATCCCCACGTTTAAATGTCTTGCTGATTTGACAGGAAATACTGACATTGACGGAGATAACATAAAACTCATTATCCGCCACTACAATGAGGACATCGATGACAATGTGGTTAGTAAGTTTCATAAATTCAAGGAGTATTTTAGATTTGTCACTGTAAAAGAGAAGTTGAAATGTCTTGAAATCTCATAGCTCATACATGAAAGATACTTGACAGAGGTTTTCCCAAGGTTGATAGCAACCCTGAAAATTCACATGGTATTACTAGTGACGAATTGTGAGATGGAAAGAAACCTTCTCAAAGTGTGAATAATAAAATACAAAATTGGATCAACTTTTTAGAGGAGAGACTGAATTATCGTCTTATTCTCTTTATGAAAATGACATTGAAAAAAGTGATAGTCATTTAAAGAGATGAGCAAAGAGTTTGTAGCCATATATATATTTTTTTCTTCATATATATGTTTCTTCATATATATATATATGAATATTTTCTTCATATGTATATGAAGAAAAGTACTATTGGATGAGTGTTGGACAGTTATTCTAGTTATTTGTGGTGCCTGTGGAACTTCTCAGCTTTTTAAAATTTATAATTTGTTGTGATTTCTTTTGTCTTTCTAAATACAAGTTCACTTTCAAACATAATTTTGTATTTGGAATTTGTTTCCTTTAAGAAGACCCCTAAATAGTGAAAGCTTCTGGCTCCCACAAACTGGGTCTGCCCTGTGTACCCCTGGGCCCTGCAGGGAGCTCCCTTAGCCTGCGGCTGCCAGCAGAGGGTTTGGATGTGGGTACAGGGTCAGGGAGGCTGGAAAGGGCGCTTGCCATGAACCAGAGCGGAATGTGGGCCTGGCTGACATCAAGCATCCTTGGAGACCACCTGACTCTAATTCCACAAAGGGCCAAACTTTTGTCACGCTGCTTGTGAGGGCCCAAACCTTTCCACCAACTGTCTCGTCAGGGCCTGGCGGGGCCCTGCCAGTCCCCCTGCATTTCCTTTTAATAAAATTTAATGTTTTCATTTTCAAAGACCTAGAAAATCCAAACACTTTTTAAAAGCCCTGAGGAACTATAAAAATTAATAGCACAGGGATAATTTCTTTTTCAGTGGCGACTCAATTAAACCTGCCAAAGTCAGACAGTGTGATTTAAACGCACCACTTGCAGAGAGACCTGAGCGGAGCAGGCGAACATGGAATGAAACAATAATATTTACCAATTACCCTCTTGGATGTTTCCCACCCGGCCCCTTCCCCCTGGGGAGAATTTTTTCCTTCCCTCCCTCCTCTAGAGGGGCCAGAGGTCAGCATCCCTAATTGTTCTCTCCTTGAATGGTCACATTGCTATCAACAAGTGACTGAACTTCTTCTCTGCTCAGGGTAATGGAAAAACACCACTGGGCTGGCTGCCCAGGGCAATGGGCCACGTGGACATGGTCCCCAAATGTGGAGCTGAGCACAAATTCGAAAATGGAAGAATTGCTTCCAGCTCATCTCAGCCAGGCGCTCCCGTCAGACTAGACATCGCACATTCCACGCTTAGTCCCGCCCCAGGGCTCTTCTCCTGCTGTTCCCCCTGCCAGGAATGCCCTCTCTCCCGTTCTTCGAACGCTTACCAGTAAGCACTTAAACCTATGTTTTTCTTTGAGGCTCCTATCAAGATCAAGTTCTTTTAAGAAAGCTTTCCCGATAACATCCATATCCATGTACATTTCCCTGCCCTCAACTCCTCTGTATTGAGTCAACTGCACATTATCTCCTAGTTGCACATGGGCACTCTGGGCACTGTCCCAGAACTCGTAACATGCAGGCTTCTAACAGGCTTATCCTTGTGTCTAGGCTGTAAGCTCCTCCAAGACAGGACCACCACTGGGTGTATTTTTTTTTTTTTGCATTATTCATTGTATTTAGTTTGGTGTTCTGCATGCAATAGAGGCTTAATAATTGTATTTGGATTGGAATGGAGAGTCTCAACATTATCTCTACAAGAGGATGTGTGCTTTAGGAAATAGGTATACAGATTTCAATGCAGCCCAGTCTGCATAGAAAAAAATAAATTAATAAATAATAATAAAAAGGACCTGAGCTAAATGTCCATCAGTGGGAAATGGGTAAAGAGAATATGGAATATGATGACATGCTCGATAGCAGTTAAAGTAAAGGAAATGGAAGTGAATTATCAATATGTATAGATTCCCCAAACAGAAATGTTGTTTGTTAAGATACAATTTATGAAGAGTCGATGCCACATAAACCAATACTCCATAGCGTTTTGTGGATCTGCATGAATATATCCATGTGTGAAATAGGTTGAGAAAGAAATACATGCAATTCTTGCCAGGGGTTGCCTCTGGAGAAAGAGTAAAAGGAATGGGGAAAGGGACATAAAACTCTTCAATTTCTTCTGCATATTTCTTTTCTTCTCATAATAAAAATGTGAAGGCAAACAAGAAAATGTAAATATTTGCTAATTCTGCTTGGTGAGTACACGAGTGCCCATGAAGTAGACACTGGCAAGACCGCCCACCCAGTGGGCTGCCCCTCCTCCTGGCCCACCCCTGAACCCCATTTCCCAGGCTCCCCAGCAGTGAGGTGCAGCCATGTGGCCCCAGTCTGGCCGGGGAAGTGGGCAGGTGGGTGGGAGTGATAGATATCACCTCTAGGCTGGCTCCTGGAATACTGGCCTGAGCCAGCAGCCCTAGAAGTAGACAAACCAGCCATTAATTTTGCTGTTGCTCTCCCCAGGGAGCTTCCCCAATCTAAGCTGGACTGTAGGGGACAGTAAATGGAAAGAATGACAATTGAGCCAAGTCCAGGGGCCTTCTGCTATCTGCAGGATGAAGTCTCAGATTGCTGGTTGGTCCCCACACAGGCAGTTTGCTCTTTGGTTTATCTTGGCCAGCCTCCTCACTGCCTCAAAACACACCTTGCTGATTCCTGATCTGCTCCCCACTTGGGATGTCCCCTCTCAGCTCTGCTTTTACAGCTCACAGTCCATCGTGTAACCATTCTGCTTGGCCCAGGCCACTGTTGCTGTGACTCCACATCGCCAGCCTCACTTCCCACTCCCCTTGCAGTCCTCAGAACTCTTATCTGTACCGCTTGTGTTGGCTTTAACCGCGTATGGTGGATTATTTGTTGGCGATGGGGACAATGCCTTATTTTTGAATCTGTCCAGGAAGGATCTAAGTTGACTTTTTCTGTGTTAAACTGGAAGACGAGAATAACGGAGTCTATCTGTGAGTCTGATGGCTTACAATACATTACTCAGAATTGCCAGAGTTGGGGTAAAAAAGAGCCTTCCTGGAGAGGGATGGGTGCAAGCAGGAACGCACCCCCTGGTCTGAAAGAGACAGCAGAGCATGGACGCTCCCTACAAGAAGCTGTTGGGGAAGAGGGCTCAAAACCCGAGGCTGAGTTTCATTCTCATTTCAGAGAAGATCAAGGTTAACTCCAGCCAGGGTTTCTCAACGTTGTTTCTTTCACTTCTGGTTCCTCTGTGGGGACTCTGGATAAGATCCTAAGGGTGTTGATTATTTCAGAGGCAGCCAGGAAGGTGGCAGAGATATCAGGAATCAGCATCTTATTCCTCAGCCAGTCCTAGAGAGAAAGAAGTCTCAGGAGGGAGAATTGGAGGCCATAATGGGGAAAAAGAGGTAACTGGGTGAAACCCTGAGGGTTATGGGTAGAAAGGAGATGGGGGAGCCCAGCATGGAGAGAAGGTTCCTGGGGGCAAGGATGAGCTGAAGTCTATGGTGTAGCAATGGCCAGGTACGAACCTTTTGGCTTTGGACAAAACTATTAAGCCTCCCTGAGACGTGGGTTCCTTATTTTTAGAAAAGGAATGATATAACCTTGCTGGGATGCTGAGGTTTAAATGAATGTAAAAGGGTTTATCAACCCTTGGGTGTTATACAAATATATGCTATCACTGTGGCTAACATCATTGGTGCAAGATAAATGTAGTCCAGCCAGAATGAATAGACAAATGAATGAGTGAGTGAATGGATGAAGAAATGAGCTGGGGCGGGGGCATATGCTCACAGGTGGTCCAGAGGCCCAGGTTGTGGACTTAGGCGCAGAAGCAGCATCTAGAAAATGACATTGAGTGGGGACGTGAGGCCACAGCCAGGAAGTGTCTGCTCCATGGCCTTGATGTGGTTGATCCCTTATTGCCTGAAGGCTCGAGAGCTTGGTTAAGCATCCAGTTGTCCAGGGGAGAGTCCTTGGTCTGATACCTGGTACATGCAGCTAGCGGAGGGTCCTGTGGGTTCTAGCACCCCAATCAGAGCCCCAAATTGAGTTCACTCTAAGGAGGGCATGGGAAACAAAAGAGTCCCTCAGATCTTAGGAATCTGGTCAGATAGCACACAGAGCACTATAACCACATGTTTAGAAGATAAAGAGACAACTAGAAAGGTAATTAGGGGAGACCCTGCTACAAATCCAGAATGGAAATAAATACTTTGGAGGAGACTGTGAGGACCATCCATGTTCTATACCAGGGGGCTTTATTTATCTGACATGCCCAACTTCCTACTTCCCTGGGAAGTAAAATCTGAGCATCCTCTTTAGATACTGAAGCTTTCCACAAACTGGTCACGTGGTCTTTCTGGTGTTTTCTACCACTCTGGCTGCCTTGCACAAACCTCCTCTCTGCTGAACGGAGCTGAGAATACGAACCCATTTTAATGTGCCATCTCGTTTCTCCTCTCTTTCCAGCCCACTCTGTGCTATCATCAGGACCCACTTATATCTTATCTTTCCACTGGATTAAGGGGTTCAACTTCAACTAGACATTTTGGTCTTTACCACTCTCCAGTCCTAACCTTGTGAATAATGCTTAGTGCCTCTACCCCACCCCCCACAGTCTGACAGCATTCTCTGCCTGGCATCGTGGCTGTTTCAGTGTCTCACCTTTTCTTTTACACTGTAAACTCTCAGAAGGCATGAATTATGTTCATCTTATAATTCTTTGTGTCCCCTAATCCACTGAACACAGTGCTGGGCACATAAGAAACCCAAAACTATTTGATGACTGGTTGGGAAGATAGAGTCCTTAGTGAGCAAGTGACACCTTGTCCCTTGATCTCTGTGGCCAAATGGACACTTGTGGGGAATTAAAACTTCTCATGCTCACCAAGGTGTAAGCGTTAACTGGTGATTGTCACCTAGCTTCAGCTCCTAACCACTTCCCTTCTGTTCCTGAGAAACAAACTCAGAGCCCAGGGTGGTCTCCCAGAGACTGTCTTCCTCAGCTCCAGTTCTTGCTCATGTCCACCTTCTCTGCACTGTGCCAGGGACTCAAGCTCCTGTCATTCCATTGAGGTGGGGTGGGGTTGGCCAGGTTCACACATTAGTACCACCTGAGGCAGGGGCAGGCTAGTGACACAACGCATGGCTGTTCTGGGAGTGTGAGTTCGCTTCTGGGTAGGGTCCTCAGGGATACACAGAGGAGGTGGCACTGGAACTGAGCCTTGAGGGCAGCCAGGATTTGGACTGGCAAAAGAAAAGGAGTGATACGGAAGCAAGAGGGCAAGAGCATTGGGGAAAAGTGAGTTAACGGAGTGGCTGGAAAGGAGGGATTATAAGAGAGGGTGCCAAGAGTGAGAATTATCCATCATGACGCAAGCATTCATACCCAAAGTGTTTCTGAGTATCTATGAGTATTCACCTTGTGTGGGGTCAGGGACAATCAGATTGTCCCACGTCTATGTCACTCATGGCAATACTCAAATCCTCAGGCATGGGGTGAATCTACTCACTAACAGGGAGTTGGGGGGAAGGCGTCCTCATGGGTCACTCATGTGGGTCTCGTAATGATCTCTCCTAAGTGCCTAACCTGCCTTAGGAGTGAGAATAGTCTCTAGGCAAGATTAATTAAGTTGGCAAAAAACGACTGCTAGGCTCCTTGCTCTTCAGAGAGAGAAAGCTCACCAGGCAGAACAGGCAAAAGTTGGGGGGGAAGCTGTATTGGAGGGGATGCTTATCATACACCCAGGCCCAATGTGGGGCCTCTGATGTGTCTTAGGAAGGCAAGAGCTTCCCGTGACCATAATCAAATGCTAGAGAAGCTGGGAATGGGACCCTGAAAGAAATCGTGTTGGGGACATTTTTGGAGGGGGGGGGGTGAGTGGAGAGTTTGAGTCAAACCCCGTTGTTCCAGCTTATTTCCAAATGCCTTTTCCTTAGGAAGGTCAGGGGTGCATAGCCATAGTGCCTGAGCCCACAGTGTGACAGGGCTGGCAGGAAAATAAATGCAAATTTGGACACATGCATGGGGCTGAGCAGCCTGGCCTGAGCATTTCACCCCCTTTTTAAGAGAGACATTGGCACAGAGAATGTCCAGACCAGGGTGGCAGGGGCTAGAGGGAACCTACTATAGGAACTGTTAGGGAAGGGGAAGTCAGAAGCTTGGGGTTAGGGGGTGAGGTTGATGGACGCCTCAAACTAGGAGTTGTCAAACATGTGATGAATTGTCGTCTGGATGAGGGCTCAGCTCTGAGGGTGGTGCTTCCATGGGGGATAAGACTGTAGGGAGTACTGGTTTTCTAACACTTGAGGTCTGCACCACTTGCCAAGGAGCTGCCTAAACCAGCATTGCTGACTGTTTCCAGCACACTTACCATACGTGGGGCCTGATGCTCTCTTACATTGTAGCAGAAACCTGGCTATACTCAGGTTCATAGATATGTTATTTGAGATTATTTCAAACATGCGGGGAATGCTTCCTTTTGGTAAGCATATTCTAAAGAATTCTCATATGCATTAACTTTTTATGCTAATATTGGCAATAGCGTGTATGAGTAGTGTGCTCTCAGGAGAAGGGAAAGTGACACAAACATTCCCTCTATGGGTGCTTCATGTGAGGGCTCAACTCCTAGCAGAGACAACTGCCTACATCATTTTTGGCACGCATGCTCCGCCCATCCTGAATCTGGCTATACACAGATTACATATAAGGTCATCTGTAAACAAGTATAAACTGTGTTGCATAAATAGAAAATTAGAATTCCAAGCACCCCGAAAATCATAACTGCATATATTATCTCATTTAACCCTCATGATAATCCCATGAGGTGGGTACCATTATCTTCATTTTACAGAAAAGAACACAAAGGCAGAGACAGATTAAGTAAATTGCCCCAGGATGCTTAGTGAGTAAGTGGCTGAGGCAGGACTTGAACTGGGGTTTACTTGAAGGGCTTAGTTTCTTTGCTCTATGGGGGGTGGCTAACCAGAGGATGAAAGGTATTCTGTCAGCGACACTGGATAAAGCTCTTCCCACCTCTACAGTTCTATAGTCGCCAGAGTTTTTAGGTAAACACTAAAACACGCTCAGGTGGGTCACGTCCTCCACATCCCTGAGCAACGCCAAAGATGTGATGTTGGGCAAGCAGAGAACTAGGCATAGGGCAAGGCGGGGAAGTTTGTTTACGCCTCCCCAACTCCCTGTTTTCTTGGCAGTTTGTCCTCGCTGTCCCGTTAAGGGTACCTAGTCCTTGGTGACCCTAGCAGCTACTCTGTCTTGTTGAAGGAACATTAAATTGCCAAATGGAGAACACTGGAGCTCGAGGCCTCGAATCCATCCACTCGGAGTTTCTCAGCCTTTTTCCGCTCATGATAACATAAATTCCCCTCCTTCCTTGGGAGATCGAGAGATACCCTGAATTTTGGTGGGATGGGAAGTGCCCATTTTGAATTCTAAGGTCAGTTTATGAATCCTCACCAGCCAGAAAGATTCTGTTGAGCATTTCTTTCTGTAGATTGTGTCAGGGAAGTCTGTTATATTAGGGGCAGACTCTTTGGTTTTCCAAATATAAAATTATATTATACTATCGAATATACTTTCTCAAACCACAAATATTATCGTCTCCTCTCCCCATGAAATTTGATGCACCCCTTGGAAAGACATGGCACCTGGTCCCTCTACCCTCACAATGGAGAATCACTGGTCTAGTGTCACCCTTACAGCTGAGAAATCAGAGATATAAATTAATTTGGTCATAGTTACAAAATGGCTTATGCAGCTCCTTCAGTTCATGTCTCGCCAACACATGTTTATTGAGCAACTACTATGTGCCCGGTGTCCTAAAGGTATAGCAGGTGCATCTGCACCTTTAAATCCATCTCAGGAGAAAGGGGCCCCTTGACCAAAGGACTGAATGTTTAGCGGTAGAATTTAGGTAATGGTGGGGTATATTCTTTAAGTTGGGAATCGGCCAGATACCACTAAAACCTCACACCATAGACAAATGTCTGTTCAAGCATTGCAAAGAGGGCCTGTCCTGCATGGGTCCCCAGCTTTGAAGATGGCAAAGGAGGAGGCTTAGAGACCTCTTGCTAAAGGAACAGCATCTCTCTGGTGCCTCTCTCTTGTCAACACCCTCTTCTCCCTGGATTTGGCCTTATACCCTGCCTGCTGCTCCCTTTGTTGTCTTTTCATCCCCACCAAGTTGGGCAGAAGGGTGCCCCCCTCTTATTTCCTCCCATCACCCCCCTTCCCCCCAACCCCGTCTTTCCCAGCACAAGGTTCCATTCTTCATTAATGCTGTTTTAAAGCCAGCACGGAGCTGTTTTCCAGATGTGGCCATGCGCAGACAGTAATTGTGCTCTGTGATCCCTTCCAGCTGCTCCCACTGCTTGCCAGCAAACTCCCCCTACCCCCACCTTGCAGCCCCAGGAGTCCATGTTTGGGGGCTGCAAATTAGGGCAAACGTTGTAAAATGATCATGTGCTACACACGGCCTGCCCCACAAGAATTATGGACTTTATAACTGAGCTAATTGGCATTAGGTCTTGCCTGAAAGGTCAACAGAGTAGCAGAGAAACAGGATCTTTGTAAATTGATCAGCTAGTCCCCCGCACCCCATCGTCCCCCCAACTCCCTTTCCCGTTTTGAAATACGGCCTACCTGCCCTGCGGAATTGCTGACTCTTGTAAATTACTGCTTTGACTGTTCGGGACTGTGACACATTGTTTCACATCATGTGCAAGGCGGTGGGATGTTGAAGGGGTGCATAATTACACCCTGCAAATTCTTCTACCAGACCACAAGCCTCAGCCTTCATGCACCTCGGTAAAGAGGGGCATTGTAATGCTCTTGACCTTCAAATCAAGCATGATTTATCCGAAGGCAGCATATAGGCTTTGGATTATTTATTTATTTATTTCTCCCAATACATGTGTTCCTTTGGAATGGCCTTGCCCTTCTGTTATTTCTCAGATTGGACACTTGTATAGCATTTATTTTATTTTATTTTATTTGTTCCACATAGTTTTAATGAGCATATCAGAGGAAGGGTGCAAGACCTACTTAAGGAGGGAAAGAAAGTTGACTTTCTGGTATCAGAGGTGTTCCTCTTTTGTCTATAGATTGGGTGGGTCTTTCTGCTTGGAGTGAAATTAAGCTGGATGGGTTCAAAACGCCTGTCTTCCCCCAGCCACTCCCCATCTGCTGCTCACTATTTGGGGTCAAGCATTGAAAGTCCTTGTTAAAACATATATAGTATCTGGGAGGACTAACTCATTAAACGTGTGGGTCCCTCTCTCTTTCTTATTCTTGGTAAGGGCCCCCTGAGAATCTAATGAAAGCTGACCTCAGATTGCATACACTCACATGAATTTTGCCTACAATTTTGGGCAGTTCTTGGGTCTTTCAAATCCCAGCTATGGATCAATTCCAAGCTATGAATCCCTGTCAGTTATCATCATTGCCCATTGGCAAGCCCACATGAGCTTATTAGAGCCTTCTAGCAGAGAGGCCTGAGGAAACAGGGCTTAGGCTGGCCAAGGTAATGGGAAAGGTGACAGAAGCAAAATTTCCGTGGCCGATTTATGGGCCACAGTGGGGGAGGGGAGTCTGAAAATCACCTACTCACTGAACATGCAGTCTGCAGACCTAATAAATGATGCAACTTGCATGCAACCATGCATGACTGTTTTTCAAATACATGCAAATGCTGTTGCAATATAAGCACTGTGGATTCATTTAGCAATATAGACATTCAATATTTGCCCAATCAACAGATACTAAAATGGTAGCTGTTATCATGCTGGAAGGTTATTGAATGCAAAAACTGGGGTCTTTGAGCTGGGGAGTTTGGGAGCCCCTGGTCTACTCCATCCATCATCACCTGTCACCCCGATTACTATTATAGCCTGAGCATACTTCTCCTTGCGTTTCCCTATGTCCCTTCCCCAACACTGCAGCCAGGCGGTCCTTTGAGGATGTCAGTTCCTCCTAAGCTTAAACCCTTCCATGGTTGTCATCTTGCTCCAAGTCAAAGCCAACTCCCTGCCATGGCCTCCCTCACTGGCCTCATCTGTTATTATTCTCCCCTTTGCTCACTTCACCACAACCCTCAGCTCCCAGCTGCTTCTCAAACATGCTGGGCAAGCTACCCCCTCACATCTTTTGCACTTACTTCTCCCTTTTGCTGGTAATGCACCTGTCCCAGGTGTTCTTATGGCTAGTCTCCTTCCTCCTTCCAGATTGCTCCTCACATGTCGCCTCGTCTAGCTGCTTTCCCTCCCCACTGCCTCTAACACAGCCACTGTCTGTCCCCAGCACTCCTGATCCCTCATTTCTGCTTTATTTTTCCCACAGCATCCAACACCATCTGACTCTATGTTGATTTGTATTTGTCTGTGTCTCCCCACCAGAATCAGCTCCTAGAGAATTGGAACTCTGTCTGGGGTATCCACTGCTGAATCCAGAGTGTTTGATAGGCACAGGGGGAATAAGAAAGGAGGAGGGAAAACCACACACATGCAGGGAGAAGAGGAGCCCATCCTCGCTCCCTTCCCTGCCTTGTGGTAAGGGTGCCAGAATCAATGGCCTCATTCGTAACATGGACAGGGTGTCCCTTGCCTTTCTGACATGATGGAGTTGCACAGAGCATTTGCTTGGGTCCATTTCACTCTCCTCTGTGGCATCTTTCAAACCCAAGGAAGGGATGGGCTAATAATAAAAGGCATATATAAACAAGAGCCTGGTACTGGGAGTCCTCTACAGGTCTCAGATCTGTGGCTAATACATTATTTCACTTGCCTTGGTCTTATTTTAAAGTCTACAAGATGAAGGAATTTGTCTAGAAAAATCTCAAAATCTCAGTGTTTGATTCTATTATGAAAAGGGATGGAGATGCAAATTAACTTCAAACCCTTATAAGAATATTATGCAATGCTTACTGTAATCTCAGGGGCCCTTGAGAAAATCCCAAATTTCACATCTGTGACTGTGATCCCCTTTCCTCACCTGTTTGAGGACCCCCTCCACCCCCACACCCCATACACACACATTTGAGCACAGGTCATGGAAGGCCTTGCTTCCCCTGCAGAGCCTGCCTGGGAGCCCCAGCCACCCCGGCTACTTCTTCCTGACTTTCCATGTTGGATGGCTTCAGTTCTGTCCATTCTTGGCCTTAGGAGGCAGCTGACCGCCCCCCCCAACCCACATTATGTCTGAGTTTCTCCTCATTCACCTGATAGGATCTTCTGTCCCTAATTATCCTCTTAGCTGCCATTTAGGGGCAGAAGACACTGCCTCCTGTTGGTGGCTTATCTTGACCAAAGTTGGGAATCAAGGAGAGAAGGCATCGCTGGGAAAGTGTCTGTGGTTGCCATGGGGACAGAATGAAGAAATGAGATTGACAAGGGTCAGCGTGGGTCACATGAGACCTCGTGAAGGAGTTAAGTCCACCTGGACATGACAGACAAGGGTGATGACAGCAAGAGCAGAACTGAGGTGGTTGATAAGAATGAACTTGACACAGACCCTGTTTAGACTGGAGCTGGCTTGGTAGGTGGTCACCCTCACCTCAGGTCCCCAACATCCTCCCTCCCACAACAGGTAAACTCAATTAGCCATTTGAGTATCTTTCTGAACCAATAAAGCAAAAGTATCCTTTATCAATGTTTCTCTGTTTTGCCCTGATGATCTGTGAAGAAAAGCACACTCTTATTTTTGGGGCTGGAATTGGGCCCTGAGCCCCAGCCCAGTCCATGGGCCAGGCTCTAAACTAAATTCTGTCATTTGCTGCTCCCTGGAGTTGGTTCTGACCCTGGGGTCCCTTTACTCCATTTGAAGAGGCCAGTCTGTTGTGTTTGTCACTGAGAATCACTTCTGTATATAAACCCCTGGCCCTGCTCTCCTCATCTTTCCACCCTTAAGTAAGGAGGCCGAATTGGATGGGACACAAGCATGTAATTCCCTTCCGGAACTCTGTTTGTCCTGATGTCACAGTGTGTCCCCATCCTTCCGTTGTGTTGTTGTGACCTATGTCCTCCTCTAGCTAATGGGCACTCAACATGCTGCCCAGCCGAGTCCACGGTGTCCAAAATGAATGTGGTCTGCAATCACTAGGACCTATTGGACAAGCAGGAAGCACTGCCTGTGCTGAAGGTCGGGACTCCCTCAGGGTCTCCCACCTGCACCTTTGACCTGCTGGACCTTGGACCAGAGACCAGCTAGCCGACAGCGCCTGTCACTGTGCTTGCTCTACATGATTCCTCTGGAATTTGATCTCCTAGGGGATGTAGACACATGTCCCTCCTGGTCCTTACCTATATATCCCTGTCTGCTCTCTGGCCCAAGGCCTCTCAAATGCCCGATTCATCGTGCTGCGTGCGGACTCCCTCACTCCTGTGGTCATTCTTGTAGCTTCTATAGGGGAGTGTGACAAAGATCAACATTCCAGAAGGCAGCAGTTCAATGGACAAAGTGAGCTTCCACATAGGTCCCCTCTTTCATCTCTGGGGTGTAGTGTCGATGATAGTAAATGTAGGAAAAACCCAGCCTGCCACAGTAAAGCCAGTCTGGCAACATCTGCAGCCGTCAGAGACACCCAGGAGTGTCAGCTTTCACAGTCACCACCCTGCCCCACTTGCAGCCACCTTTCCTTTGATGAGCACACACTCACCAGTATCCCCTCCGGATAGTTTCTGCTCCCCCCATGTCTTCAACTCACAGCCCTCACACATAGCCCTCAAACTGACTCATCTCCCTTCCTCTCCCTCCCAAAGTGGAAGAAGAAATGGCAGAGAACTTTCCTCAGCCTGGGCTGCAATGGAGAGTTAGCCCTGACAGCATCTGGTGGGAAAGGGGCCTTCCCCAAATGGTCTGGGTACTGTTGCTCCAACAGTGGTAGATATTTTCTCGTTGGTTGAGCTCCAAGCCCTTGGACCCCATCTGCTGCAGCTCTGTGCTTTTGAGCATCACACTGCAGTTTTTCCTTCAGAGGTTTTCACAAGTTCAGAGCAGTACTGGGTATTGGGGAGTTGAAATTATTTTTACCCATGTACAGCTGAAATAGCCATCTGCCATCACACCGCCCAATTCCCTACTGTGTTTAAAATCCATCTGGAGTTCTTCTTCTTTTTTAATTCTCCATACTAAAAAAACCCAAAAAACATCAGTGTCTTGGTGCAAAGGAAGGTGTCATGTCTGCATGTCTTTTTTGCCTATGGGGAAACCTGTCCTAGGGGTAGAAGATAGATTTCGAACGATTTGTTGCTTGTTCTAAGCTATATTGATTACTTATTGGTCCTAGGCCCATGATTGTTCCTATTCTAGGAATGTCTATCTTTCTATATCTAAATATAATCCAAAACCCAGTGCGTGTCATCTCGTCCATGAGGCCTTCCTGATTACTCAAGCCCCCACTTTTCTGACATCTCCATGGCAGAAATGGAAGCTCCTTAGCACACAGTTCTTCATTTTCTTCTGTTTGCCTTAGTGTGTTGGCTTTGTACCTCTGTGAACTGGGATCCCTCTGTGCCGTTGATCTTGCAGCTGCCATGAAACCCAGCCTTAAAGGGCACTCGGTGAGGTCTTGGAATGTCCTCTAGCCCCTTTTCTTCCTTCAAGGCTCCTCAGATCCTAAAACAGCTCAGATTTTCACCACAATTGAAGTCCTGTAATGTCAACTGAATTGTCCAAATTCAAATAGTGTACACATTCTTTCTGCTTTGCCAAAGGTTTTCATGACCACTAGAGTGTAGAAATAGTAACTCACACCCCATTGCCTACGTAATAACCAGCTCAAGGAGATACTCAATGAATGATTTTGATTTAAATTAAGAGGGTTTTGATGAAGGAACCATTTCATTAATAAGCATCTGCTGGGATCCTAATAAGTGCCAGGCACTTTGGCAGGTACTGGTGATTGAGTGATGAGTAAACCACAACCCCTGCCTTCAGAGAGCTCACAGTCTAGTGAGGGAGACAGATGGGGGGACATGCCAGCACTTCAATGTGATTTCAGTGGGAGGAGCAATACACTCATTACAAAATATGAAAAGTTTGATATTTGGATTCGAAATTCCTGGAAGAGGTTGCACAAAGGCACAGAAGTGGAAAGAGTCTGGTGCATTCAGGGAGCAGCCGTGGCTCTGAGAAGCTGGTGGGTAGGAGAAGTAGGCAGTGCTGAGAGGTGAGCCTGGGAAGGTAGAGGGGACAGGGTGAAAGCCCCACCCTGCTTGGCTTGAGACCCCACCCCCCCTTCCAGGTTTCCTCGGTCATTTGTTCCAATTGCAATTCATGCATTTATCTAAATTTTTCTTTGGTAATGAGGTCTATGGGTTTGTCCTCCTCTAGGGAGCAAAACTTCCCTTGATTCACCTTACATTGTCCATTTCTATCTTTCTATAGGTTTTGGTGTAGTTGATACCCATCATGCCCCGCTTCTTGCCCTCAGTCCAACGATGTGTCCCTTTTAAAATGCAAGGCATATATGGAAACATATTTGGAAGCTAGGCATCTGGAGATAGAGCCATTGCCTACCTGCACAGCTGTGGACCATTTCTTTAACACTCTGAGCCTCAGTCTTTTCACCTGAAAAATTGGGAAAACAACACCAGACCCAACTACTTCATTGGGTGGCCGTAAAGCTCAAGTATAACAATAAATTGAAAAAGAGCCTCGAAACATAGAAAATGCACTCAGCACGAATGCAAGGGCAAATTACCCTGATGGAAGGAGACAGCTGCTCCTTCCTTTTGCGAAAACTCCCTCGCCAGGCTGTATGAACTTCGGTGGGGTCCCTTGGTCTCCCATAGCAACTTGCCTTCTCATCCCACTGGCATTTTTGCCTTCACATAAGGCG